>NC_056749.1:168122096-168384596 GCF_019279795.1 Protopterus annectens
ACTTACAAACAGAATGTGCTAGAGAGAAGTGTTCCAAAGGATCCTCACACTATGTAATAGACTTCTAATCTATGTAAAACAGAGTTCAGCATGACGATATTCAAAAGAAAAGACAGTGAAAGATAACCTCAGAATTGGTGACAAACTCAGGGGAATCAAACTCCAGTGTAAGGATAGGGCAGTATACATAATTTCAACCTGTGTCCCCATCACAGGGTTGTGTTGCCAAGTAAAAAAGACTGCATTCAGACAGCAGTTGGAGGGTATACTAGGGTAAAGCAGGACAGCATGAGTTAGTGTTCATAATAGAGACCCTGACTGCACATATTGGAACACTTAGAAAAGGAAATGAGGACTGTCTTTGTTCAAATGACTGAGGAAAGAGAACTAAAGGAAGAGATGCTATTCCAGACTTCTGTCAGGCAAATGGCTTAATGGTACCCACCATAGGGTTTTGCAAAAGACAATCTCAATATCACATACAAAAGTGAGCAACATGCAACTCAAGTAGATTCCTGCTAGTCTGGAAAAGGGCAATGGGGTAGCATTTGCGATGCAAAGTCATCCGCAGCAAAGCAGTTGGCCTACAGCGTAAACTATTAATTGCCACAATCAGAGCCTTCTCCGACCACTGCTTGCAACTAAGGTCAATAGAGAATAGGCTGAAGACCTGGAAGTTGACTTGAGATAAAGCACAAGAGTTGAATGAAATACTCAGGGCTTTAGCCCTCATAGGGAGGAGGAAATAGGTGATATTGTAGAGAAAGAACCTTTCTCCTCAAAGAAGCAGGTGTGAGTACTACAAAATAGATACAAGACCAAGCCAGGTATGAAAATAATGTGCGTAAGGAAAGTTGGTGGTTTAATACAGTAGTCCAGGAAGTCATCAAATGAAGGGAAGAATGTAGGAAAAAAAAACAGGAGAAAGAAAAGATGGACCAGGCTAAGAAGGAATACTGGTTAGCTGGCAAAAAGTTTAGGAAAGCATTTGCAACAGTAAAGAACAAGTCATCAGAAGCAGTTTACCAGCTTCTGGAAAGTGACACAGTAGATGTCACAAAGAATCTCTATCAGACTGAAAAGGACTCACAAAAATACAGAAGGTAATCATCAGACAGCCATCATACGGATTGCAAGCAACAACCTGCTTACCACTCCTCAAGACATCAAAGGCAGATAAGAGTACTTCTAGGAACTTCTAAATGGAAAAAACCCACAGATTGCACTGTCCCAGACAAAGCTTATGATGAGAGAACAGGAGACCGCCATAGAACAGCACTAAGGAAAATTAATTCAGAGAAAGCAGAAGGATGAGAAGGGGTCAGAACAGGTTTCAGGATATTGGGCGAGTTGGGGGACAAATGGCTACTCAAGTTATTTGTAGCAATATGGAGATTAGTAGTATGGAGAGAAAGGTGTATTCCAGATGACTGGAGAATAAACATATTAGAGCCAATGTACAAAAACAAATGGTACATTTACAATTGTGGGCAGTACAGAGGTATCAAACTCCTGCCACACTCCATGAAATGTCTAGAAAGGAAGCTTGATAAATGAATATGCAAAGCAGTGGAAAGTAAAATACTAGATGAGCAGTTTGGATTCAGATCAGGATGCAGCACAACTGACCCAGTGTTTGCAGTGAGATGGATAGTTGAGTAGAAACTAACAGTCCAACTGGGGATTCCTATACCTGGAGAAAGCATACGACAAGGTCTGAAGAAAGCTGATTTTGGCAGTTCTGCAGAAGTTTGAAGTCCCAGAAACACTTGTAAAATTACTGCAGGCTATGTACAAGGAAGCAGTAACACAAATAGAAACAGTATTCGACTCTCAGAGGAGTTTTCAGTGGGAGTGAATTTGCATCAGGATTCAGCTCACTGCTGTTTAAACTGGTGGACTACATTAGCAAACAGGTAGGAGGGGACAGATAAACAAATTTGTTGCATTCAGATGATGTGGCATTACAAACAGACTCTGATCAAGAATGTCACCAAAGGATAGGGGAATAAAATGCAAAACTGAATTTGCAGGGAATGAAACTGAGTACAGATAAGAATGTTGTAATGGCAGCAAATGAGGGAAATCAGAAGAAGATGAGAATTAAGATAGAAGGGAAAATAGTGCAACTAGCTGATAACTTCATGTACTTGGTAGGGGTGGGTTAAGGAGAAGTGTGAATGAGAACATAAGAATGTGTAGAAAACCAGAAGACAATTTGTTGAAGATGACTGGGGGCAGAAAATCAGAAAACAAGGTCATCCAGCAAAAAGATGTATGGTTTGTGTGATGGGAGGCGTGTGACAGTCAGGAAACTCTTACCCAATGTAGAAAATGGGTAAGTATGACGATTTTTTTTTTTTTTTAAGAATTAAAAAAAAAAAAAAAAATCGATCAAGCATGCTTTCAAACATAAGTAAATGAATGGGGCCAGCAGATACCTACCTACAGCAAAAAGTAGCAACATATATTCATTCTCATTAAGAGCATTGCATGGTCACTGAAAGAAGTTCACTTTGGCTACATTTCTCAGTGGAGTATTTAATACGGCAGATTCAAGTGAAGCATGCTGTCCTTTCCCAGTATTCCAGCTAAAAGACCCTACACTTACATACTATCATGCTTTAAATAGCTTCAGTAGGTAGACCCATATAGGCACATTGTAATAGCCATCTAACAAAAAATGCACCATTATAAGTTACATATATGATTATAAAAAAGAACTGTGACTTAAACCATTTGTTTAGAAATACTCAGGGAGGACAAGGGGCTGAGAGGAGAGGAAAGGCTTTAACAAAGGTTTAACAAATTAAAATGTTTAGGCTTTACTACTATAAATGAAAATGTAACATGAAACTACTGTGAGCAGGAATGATCCAGTGGGTGAGACAGGGGAAGGTATGAAATTACAGATAATGGTTACCAGATCCCACACAGCAGGATGAAGAAGATTGCTGATGCAAGAACAGATAAATATAAAGTGGAAACCAACACTATTAAAAGACAACACTCCAAATTAAGAATCCATCTTAGAGGGATGACTAGTCAACTCCAGAAAGGAAGCCCGTGAACAATGATATAAAATAACATGGACCAGTTTATTCATAATTTAAGCTCACAATTCACTGACAGCTTTTCTTATGATCACAAAAGGGACTTCATCAGAATACATGTAATCTAGGCACACTTGCTCTATGGTATTATTAACTGATAATTAAATAATTAACCCATTACATGCTAAAATCAATTAAAAATATGTATATATGAATATGATTTTTTGATTAATTTTATAGTAATACTCAGTGAAAAACAAATATTTAAAACAAATAGTTAACATTCCTACAAATAAAATATATATAAAAGTTACATATAAAAATCAATAATCTAGTGTTATTGTAGATAATAATGCATTTTTATATAATATTTTTGATAGCTTTAAGACTTTTTGTTTTAACACAGAAGCACAATCATTGATGTCTGGGAAGTGTACTGCATCTAGTCCTAACTGCTATACTTACTCTCTTACTTCAATGTAATGGTTCCATGATCCACCCCTAGGGTTGTAGTCTTTTTTTTTTTTTACAAAATAATAAATGAAAATTAGGGCTTGGTTTAAATTCTCAGAAAAAAATTAATATCCAACACAAAAATGTTAGTTTAAAGTCTTTAAGGGTACATTCAAGCCAGTAATGCCAAATTTCATTAGCTTTATACATGCCATGTTTTGGATGTTATTTGGGGATATTCTTGCAGGCAGCCTAATATTTATCAACATCAGAGATGGCTTTCAGCTCTGTCTCTCAAGTATAGCCACCAATCCACCTATGCTGTACTGATGAGGTCAGAAAAAGACTGAAACAAGACATGTACAACTAGTCCATTATATAAAAGAATAGGAAAGGGCAACTTTTATTAAAGTTCTTTCAGGACACTGTCCAACATTCTAATTCCAGTGTTACAGTCCCTATGACATATTGCTTTAGAAACCAACTCACCTAATGTCTGGGTACTTTGCTTACCAGTCCTTTACATCTGAGCAAGTTCTGTATATCTACTTGGTAACTGCTGTACTGGAGTCTTTTCTGATATACTTGTTGATATGGATGTCAAAGTTCAGATTGTTATCAATGGTGATACCCAGTAGTTTTGTGGTTGGGTCTGGTGATATAATGGTGCCATTGGTGGATGTAACTGAGAAATCAAAAGGAGAGGACTTGTGAGCAGGATTGAAGAGGAGGAGTTTAGTTTTTTGAGGGTTCAAAAGAAGGCAACGCTATGTGAACCATTGTTTAACTGTGTTAAAATACCTTCTGGGTAAGAGAGTGAAGTTCAGATGAGCATATAAGTGTGGAGTCATCAGCATATTGTATGCATGTGGTTTGGGGGATTGCTAGATGAAGGTCTTTAATATGGAGAAGAGGAGAGGTCCTAGTATGGAACCTTGAGGGACACCTAGGGTAACCGTTTGGAGGGTAGACAGAGTCTTATGCCAAATTACTGACCATTGTCTTTTCTCAAGGTAGGACTGGAACCATTTTATGGAAGGTGCATCTAATGACAGGGATTTGAGTATGTTGATGAGAATCTGATGATTAACCATGTCAAATGCTTTGGACAGGTCAATAAATAGTGCTGAAGAAAGGTTATTAAGGTTGCGTTTTTTATTTATGCAATCTGTAAAGGAAAGGAGGGCAGTGGTAGTGCTGTGTGAGGGTCTGAAACCATGTTGACAGCTGAAAAGTAGGTTATTTTGTGTTAAGTGGTCAAGTAATTGCCTGTGGATGCATTTCTCCATGATCTTTGCCAAAGGTGAAAGAAGGGCAATGGGGTGGTAGTTGGAGAGCTCAATGGAGTGTCCACCTTTATGGAGGGGGATAATATGAGACACTTTCCATAACCTAGGTATGTGACCTTCGGTAATAGTCCTACTGATCAGAATGGAAATGGGATATGCTATAGCTTTGGCTGACAGCTGTAGAAATTCAGCAGGTAGTTGGTCTGCTGAGGGAGAGCATGGTTTTCATTTTTGTATAAGGGTTAGAATATATGTAGTTGGGACAGGTTGATAATGAAAAGGAGGGGGTGAGTTTCAGTTATAGGAAGGTAAAGTGAAGCTATTAGGTGATAGTTGACTAGCTAGTGTTTGAATAGCATTAGAAAAGAAGGCATTGAATGTATTGGCTGTATTTATGGGATTATTATGGTCAGTATTTTGAGGGTTAGGTGTGCTGGATTGACCTGGGTGGAGTAAATGGTTAATGCTAGTCCAGAAATTTTTGTGGGTGGTTTTGGTTAGTTTGTTGAAATTGTAGGTAGTAATTTCTTTTATCAGAGAGTATAGCTTTCTTAGTGTCATTTCTTACCTGTCTAAAGGTTTGTTGGTCAACAGGGTTTTTAGTCATTGTCCATTTGGCCCAATATTTATTTCTAAGATGCATTTTGTGTTTGGTTACTTTTGAAAGCCATGGGGCAGACTTGATTTTAATTCTAATTAATCTGGTTGGAGCATGGTGGTTAAGAATGGCAAGGAAGTTAGAGTTAAAGTATATGATGGCTTCTTTTAAAGGGAGGTATTTTAAAGGAGACCAATTGCAAGCTCTTAGTTCCTTTTCGAATAGCTCAGTGTTAAAGTTCTTTTTGGATCTGATATTTCTGACAGATGTTGGATTGGGAGTATGGGTTTTATGCCTGATAATATAGGTAACTGTGTGCTCACTTATATCATCAGGGAGGGTTCTAGAATCATAATTGTGAGGGTTATGGTTTATGAGAATCCAGTCTAATATGCTTGCTTTCTTGTTAGCTTTATTGATCCTGGTGGAGGATGTAATGGTTTGAGAAAACCTATATAGGTTAATGTGGGGGCTGTAGGGAGGTTGCTACAATAGCAGTTCAAATCAATGTTTATATCTCCTAGGATTATGGTTTCTTGGGGCGGGTGTTGGGATAGCTAGCAGAGGATATTTACATGGTGGCAATGTTATTACCAGGAGGAAGATGCATACAGATGATATGGATGGATTTGGCACTGTTAATATGAAGTTTGTAGATGAGAATTTCTGCATTGGAATCAAGAGGTATTTTACACTCGTAGGTGGTTAACTGTAAGCCCTATTTAAATAAATAGCTACCCCACTGCCCTGCTACACAGTTGAGTCTTTGCATGTTATATTCAGGTGGAAGAATTTCATTATCTTTGGTTGCAGGTTTTAACCATGTTTCTGTTAAGCAGAGGATATCAAAGGAATAGACTTCTACTAGAGCTTGGAGTTGAGATACTTTGTTGTTTATGCTAAGTATATTAAGATGGGATACTTGGAGGGAGTTAGATGGTTTACTAAGGGAATCAATAGGTGAGTGCTAAGAGTTTTTGTTTGGGCTTGGGTTAGGGTGGATGTCACCATCTTTTAATGAGAGTAGTAATCCTATATAGCTTGGGTTAGGGAATTTGTTGTATAGAAGTAGATTTTTCCTGAGATTAAGAGTGTTATATTTAATATGTAATATTCTATGATAATTTGCAAGTATGTAGTTGGGTGAAGATGTTATATTAGCATGGTTATAAAGGAGTGGTAGGGATAGAGCATTGGTTTCCTTATTAGTATAGTGATGGTGTGGATGTAGTGGGTATTCGTAGGAGGTGAGTAAGTAGGCAAAGGTTAGAGGAAGAGGTAGCAACAGTGTGAATAAAAGTAGGACATATAATGGGATGGGTGGTTTATACATTGTACGAATTTAATATTGGATGTGTGTAGGTAGAATTTGGAAGTATAAAGGGAGAGGATGGGGAAGTGTGAAAGGTTGTGGTGAGATAGAAGGTAGTGTTAAGAGAAGTTAGATATGAGAGTAAATGAACAGTTGTAAAGTGTTTAGAAAGTAATGGGAAGATGAAGAGGTGCGGCTAGTAATTCTAAGAGTAATTGGAAGAGGAAGAGGTGTGGTTTAGTAAGTATAAGAGTAAGACTCCTAGGGGTGTGTGGAAATTGGGGGTAGGGTGGGGAGCGGAGTGAGCCCACAGGGCAAACAGAGCGATTTGAGACGGATACAGATGCAGTTATAAAAAACAATCAGCAGGACTGACTCCAGAAAGTAAGTCAGAAAAGACAGATGTGGGAAAAGGATAGTGAGAATTGAGCCTAGAAGAGGTGGATGTGGACAGTAGAAGTAGAGGGTAAAGTGAGAGGACTGAATAGCAGTTAAGGGACAACAGGAGACATTAATTTAAGTATCTGGGCATAAGAGATACGAAAGAGAGTATGGCTGGGGTAAGGAAGCCACCTAGTGGACAGGTCTGATATTGCAAACTGATAAGAGAGGGAGTTAGAGTACAACAAGGAAAAAGGTTGCTAGACAAAAGGAGCATCTATAGAGGATGGAGGAGAGTGTGTGTGAAGGTACAGTGGGGGGGGGGGGGTAGAGGCTGTTGGCTGTCCTAGCTCAGGACTTTCTCTAACCCTGTAGTATAGGTACAATAGTAGAAAGTCTTTCTGGCAGGAATTATTCCACAAACATACTTTTACTGGTGTCCTTGAGAGAGGGACTGTAGGGTAGTTATTCAGTGAGGTGAACCACCGATAATTGGAAAGGGTCCTTTATGTTTCCTATAGACTAGTGCAGGAAGCACAAGATGAGCAGGTAACTTAAGGAGGCAAGAGAGAGAAGGTAGGTATGACAGACAGTAGTTATCACATAGCAAGGTATGCTTGCTCAAACATTACACTAATCATTCAGAGACAAATATATTGATAGCAAGTTACATTTCCAAAAACCCAAATATTACAAAATGGGCTAATCATTCACAGAAACAATATCCATAGATAACAGGTATGCCTTTCCAAAATCTTGTTAGCAACAATGCAAAACTCTATAGTGCAATAGTTTTGTACCCTTTTGTAGTAGAAGTGAAATTGAATGTAGCAATTAAAACATTTCTACCTACTTAACTGCAGCATTAGTAAATCATGTTAGACAGTTTCTACAAGTGCTATGCTAGAACTGCAGCATTAGTAAAACATGTTAAGCATTTACTTCAAGTACTATGCTAGATCAGAACACTGTGTGAGGCCCAAATAGGATTACACTTTACAATGTGGGGTAATGTATCATAGGGTAACACACAGGTAGGGTGTTATACAGTTCATTACACAGCTACTGCAGTTAGCTTTAAGGATTCAATGCAGCAGCCCTAAGGGACTGCTACCCAAAGCTGCTAGTATCAGCAATAAGCTTGTGTACGACAAATCAGTAATTTGCCAGCAATTAAACACTGCTGGAGTGAGGTACATTTAGCCAAGCCCTTTATGATTCTCCACCTAGATGGCGTACTTCCAAAACCCGTTTACTGGCTTCTAACAGCGGGGTTTGTAAAGTAAGATAATAATATGCTGTAGTAGGTAGGTCTGTGGAGAGGGTTTAGGCATCAAAAGCCATTTACTGGTCTTCTACCTAGCATTATGGACAGTTGGACTACCCTTGCTTTTCCTGGCAGCCTTGTTGGCTTGGGTCTCTTGAGGCAGTGTAGCAATTACCTCATGTACACCAACAACCCTCTACTAAATCACTTTAGTACAGAGTGCGAGAGATGTCTCTATACCAAGAATCTTGAATCCATGCTCTCCTGCACTCAAAACAGTAACACAGAAAAGATTGTCAACTCACCCAACACTATATATGCACATAATACCCTCTACTCATATACACAATCCACATCAAACAAAAATCTACATATGCAGAGGTTCTCTCAAAAAAATTAACGAAACACCAGAAACCTCCACAACACAAGACTGCTGCAACTAACAGTCCCACAACACACATGACAGATAGCAACACCAGTGTCTCACTCACCAGGCCTGTAAGATGGAACACTCAAAAATCAAATTTTCTTGTCATTGGAACTCGGTAATGAGACAAACAGAAGTTCCATTCACCAGACTGGACAAAGAGAAAATCATTGTCAGCTACTTGTCTGGTGCCAGGATTCTTCAGATCAAAGATGTACTAAAGGTCTCTCCGCAACAAGTACCATTATGAATCTGTCATAGTTCATGGCGGTGTGAATGACCCGAGATGTACCTCACTGAAATATATGAAGAGAGACATTGCTGAGCTCTCTGAGTATGTGTCCTGGATAGATATGTCCCTTTTCTTGAGCAGCATACTATCCTCACCAAGAATGATGCCACAGTATAAACCAAAGATGACTGATTTCAATAATTGGCTTAGTTATTGGTGTCATTCAAAGGTGATCCATTTCCTGTCATCCTAGGAAGCATGGTCGACAAACCTTGCTGCTTTGCCAGAGACTGTTTGCACCGGGAACCTGTAGGCTATTAGCTGCTGGCAAAGGTTGTTTCCTCCTCCATATTACCTTTTTTAGGCAAGTTCTCGAGAACATAATTACCAATGTGAAATTAGCCAATCAGAACAAAATAAAGGTCATGCTGCTAAATACTAAGAGATTAAACCAAAAACTGAACTCCCTAGAAGCACTTATATCACTAGAAGATGTAGATGCCTGTACAGTCACAGAAACCTGGTTCAAGACCTCAGAGAGTACCCTGGCCTTGCAAGGCTACAATGCCATCCACACCTTTAGACCACAAACTGAATGTGTGAAAAACCAAAGGAAGTGGTGTTTCAATCTATATTAGAGATAAATTTACCTCCCGGCTAGTTAGACTGGACAACTCCATAGAGTTAGTCCAAGTCGAGGTTATGGTGGGTAAGACACCCATTCAAGTCACATCAAGTTATATATACCCCTTCTATGGGTCACAATGCCCATGAACCCTACTTGATCAAACTGGAGACCATCCAAATTTTACTGAATGCACTGGTTATGGGGGTTTCAATTATCCCACCATCAAATGGGCAACCTACGCTCGCCCTAACTCAGTAGAGCAAAAGTTCCTTGACTTTGTTAATTCAAATGTCCTGGAACAAATTCTTCATACCCAGACAAGAGGAACAAATATTCTAGATCTGGTACTCACCAACACATCAAACAGATGCACTGCCACAACTGTCAGACCCTCATTAGTTAAAACTGCCCACAAATTAGTCACCTTCAAGCTGACAAAAAAACAGAACTCACAAAGGGTGAAATCAGACTAAAAAACGGCACCAAGGCAAACTATACCCTCCTTGATGGAGGTATAAATACATTCCAAGCTCCACCCCAAGCTGGAAGTAGTAAGTATGCCTTGGCGTACATTGAGGCCCTGCACAATCATTTGCATAAGTGTATAAACTCAGCTCTACCAGAAAGAATCAAAGCCAGAGCCCCAATTAAAAAGAAGCTGCCATGGCGGACATCCAGCATCAACAAACTTTACAATAAATGCAAAAAGATGCTGTTCAAGAAAACAAAGGCAAGGCCTCAACAATGCAAAAGCTCAGTCATCAGCCTCAACAGGCAAATAATTCAACTTATCAAATTCTCTAAGGTCTCCTTTGAGATAAACTTAGCAAGTACAGGCAACGATAATCATAAGGTCTTTTACAGCTACGTTCATAGCCTTAAAGGTAGGACCCAAGCATGTGCAGAACTAGTAACCAACAGTATCAAACACACTAACCCCACAGAGATAGAAAACAAGGTAGCAGACAGGTTGGATGAACATTTCACCCCCTTACCCCTCCTAACGTATCACAAACCTTACCCCAACCCCCCCCCCCAACCTACATATCTTAAGAGCAGATCCTCAAAGCCTTGTCCAAGGCAAAAAACACAGCCTCTATGGGACCAGACAACATCCCAAGCTGCCTTCTAAACAGGATAAAACATGAACTAGCATCATCATTAAGTGCCCCTTTCAATCATAGCCTAACCACAGTCTTTGTTCCTATGGAATGGAGAACAGCAAGTTATTCCCCTCCACAAAGGTGGCCTAGCAACAGACCCGGGCAATTACAGACCCATAAGCCTGACCAGCCTCATTCATCTGCAAGGCCATGGATAATATCATTATGGAACTCATAAATAAAGACATAGGCCATCTCCAAACCCTGGATTTCACCCAATTTAGATTTGTCAAGGGCAGATCCTGCCTGTTAAATTTGATGGATTTCTTTGAAATGTGACCAGGGCCACCGATGAAGGTAAATCTGGGCACACAGCATACCTTGACTTGGCAAAGGCCTTCAACACAATCCCATATTCAGGCACTACCGATAAACATAGTAAACTGAATGTAATCCCCTTCATTGTAAAATGGGATGCAATTTGGCTCAAAAACCAGACACACACTATCAAAGTGAATGACTCCACATCAACCAGAAGAGCTGTTACCAGTGGGGTACCACAGGGATCAGTGACAGGCCCCTACTGTTTGATATATACTTCACAGGGATCAGTGACAGGCCCCTACTGTTTAGTGAGTTCCTATTACGTTGTCCAAGTTCTGAAACTTTGAACATCATAAGGTCGAAACCTTATGTTCAAAGTTTCAGAACTTTGACAATGTGACAATAAAAAATAAAAAGAAAAGAAAAGCAAAACACTTTTGCAAGCAGGAGGGGGCAAGCCCCCCTGCACCCCCCACATCCCCGCTCTTTAAATATACCAACTCCGAGATCGCACTACAGTGCGGTAAAGAGAAATCTTCCCAGTTAGATAGCTGTTAGGGTTTTTATTTTTTGTTTTTGTTCGAATTCCTGGAACTTCGAACATCTGAGTTTAATGTTCTCAGCTTCGAAGTTTCAGGAATTCAACAATGCAATAGGAACCCAGGACAAAACTATGGGGTTGTGGCTGACCAAGCTTGCAGAATGCAAACTTGGTGCTGTCATTGAATCCTCAAATGATGTCAGTATATTTCAGGAGTGTCTCATGCAGACCATCGATTGGTGCATTAGTTGTTGTTGTGTCTTTCGGGTTTTCCCGGTTAGGGGTCGCCACAGCGGAATTCCGGTCCGCTAATGATTGGTAGCTGATTTTCACATGCCGAGTTACCAGCCCTGACTGGTGTATTAGTCATGTTATCAAAATGAATGCAAAGAAATACATCATCATCATTCCTTTCAGCACAAATAATGTCCCTTCACACTATCAAATTGTCAACAATACACTAAGTACCCACGAAGTTGTAAGGGACATGGGATCAGAAGTTGACTGCGACCTTAACTTCGACCACAATGTGTCTACTGTAATAAGGAAGGCTTTCTACGTAGCACACTTGATTAGTAAAGGCATCTTCTCAAGGACAAAACAGGTTATAGCCCTTCTATGCTCGGTACGTATCCAGCCCATAATTGAGTACAACGCCCCATTTGGCATGTACCATACAAAGGGCCTGCAGCAACTGGAGAGACCTCAAAGGTTTCTAATAAAGAAGATCAAGTGGCTCAAGCATATACCTTACATAGACGGACTAAAGTCCCTGTCACTATACTCAGTATCATATAGATTTCTGAGGGGAGACTTATGCCTAGCCTACAGAGCAAACCAAGACACAAACCTAATGAGCTTGCTCCATATCCATAAAGCAAATGAGACTAGGGATACCCATTCCAGGGACCTAAATATGGCCTGTGACTTAAATAGGACATGCTGGAAAGACGGATTTATCTCCCAGCAACTGCTGCATCTTTGGGACAGGGTACCAATTCATGTGAAACAGAGCAGCTCTATGATACTGTTCAAGAGGAAGCTGGATGAGTGGATGGGGCACCATAAAGCCCAACCGGTGATAGTTCCCACAACCCTCCTGTACATGTGCAGTCATCACTAAATGCAATCTTGGCTACTGACTAGCATTTCTAAGCTATTACATTGGGATGAAATGGCTAGGCTTAGAATGACCTCTAGTACTCTCCTATGAAGGTAGCACATTTTTATAAACACCTTGGTCTGTATTAATCATGTGTATGCTTTATTTTGATGCCCCATCCATTCTCAGACTTTAATTACAAAATAGTATATTGGCCAGGAATAAATCACTGTGAAGTCTGTCCCACAGTGTTTGTACTTTAATACAAATACTATGCTATTAACATGAATATTTGGAAGAATAACAGTATGGTTTATTTGTATGAAGTACAAAATAAGGTTTCGCAAAGAAGGTTTATCACATTGTTTTCTGAAACTTATTTGTGACTCAGCTGGTATCCAAAGCATCATTAATAAACATTGTCATACACTGTCCTTGAGCTAAAAATAAAAACAGCTCATCAGGCCATAGACTGCTGTTGCATACAAATGAAAAGGGAAAGAACATACTGGCATCCCAGATGATTCTTGCACTTAGGACTGATTTTTTTTTTTTTTAGTCATTTGTTATCCAAGTAAGGAAACTGTTCAGTGTGGTCCTTATTTAGCCACTCAACAATAAATCTGATATTTTTGGAGAGTTTAGAACAGTCATTGGATCAGAAGGTTTTTAGCAGAGGCATGAAACCAGTGTAAAAAAAAAATAAAACTACACGACCATGGGGAGAACATGCAAACTCCATAAACGCAGTGACGTTACGTCAAGACAGGGCTGGAAATCTTGAAGCTAAAAGGCAGAGATTTTATCCAGAAAGTCACTGTGCAGTGAAATTACAATAAAAACATGGTGAATGCATTTGTTCTACTTATATTTTTAAATCTTATGGTTTCAGTGCTTGAGCAAGGAATTTTTTTCTTTTATACCCGTCCTTTTTCTCCCATATATAACATTAAGCAAATGCTATTTCTGTCCACGTTTAAACTGGGTGGATAGTTTCTCGGTAGAAAAACCACAAAGTGATATAAAGACAGAATTTATGAATAGATGTACACATTCAGCAAGCAAGAAATGCTTTATATAAGGAGCAATAAAATGCAATATTCTTTTAATCATACTATATACTATAAAACTGTTACATGGTGTCACTTTAAAAAATAAACTATCATATGCTAAATCAGAAAGGCAGTGTATAATGCACTGTCAATCACTTGGATAAAATGAGCATTTTTGTTTTTATTAAAACCAACACTAAACATAAAAAATAGGTGTGGAATTAAAATTGCATTAATTACATCACCTCCATGGACTGTGGCATTTGCCAGCATGATCGATGCAACATGCAAGATCGTTCTTACCACTGAAGTGCTACAGCAGTCTTTGAATCACTGCTGCATAATGCACTAAACAGTCATGCTAAAACCATTAATGCACAGTATTTATCAGTTTCTGAATCTCAGGATACAGTTGCACATAACTACTTGCTGCTTTGTTACTGTTTTATCTGAGATGTGTTTAGGTAAAGTTTTCTTCATTTTAAGTTATTCTTGAAGCACCATGTATGGCAAATTCTTCAGCTTGTATACTAGTGCTTGAGAAGTTCATTGTTATAGACATTAGAAAGATGCCCCACTTGTAGAAGTATTGTCCATATATGGGGTTGTTGAGTACTGCTTCCCCTGCAAAAAAAACTGCTTAATAGGCTGTGACTTTTCAGCAGACATAGGAAACAACATTTCAATATGCAAAGTTCAGTACCACATTTGTATAGCTATGAACTGAGAGGCCAGTTTTCATATGGTTGCAAACAGAAAATTGATATTCAGGGGCCTGATATAAACGGCAGGACTACACAATCCTGGGTACAGAGTGTGCAGGTTTCCTAAGGGACTGCAGTGCTGGAGTTAGTATATATAAGTTTGGCAGGTATAGTGAGTGACAAAGCCCACCACATGGAGATGCAGAGGACCTTGACTATATATATATATATATATATATATATATATATATATATGTATATATGTATATGTATATGTATATATAAATATATATATATATATATATATATATATATATATATATATATATATATATATATATGTGTGTGTGTGTGTGTGTGTGTGTTTACACACACACACACCCACACCACACCTTTATTTTCTTGGCAAGATATAAAAGTTATACCATCAGGCCTTTCTTTTATACCCACAGATGACATTAATGTTGTCATTGTCACAAAAATATAATGATCAATATCAGCACCATCCCAAAATGCTGATGCCCAGTTTGTTAAATTTGTGTTCAATTGGTACCTCAGATGAGGCCTGATCACCTTACCAAGACCTACCAGTAGGTGATCTACATCGAGAAAGCCTTTTTTAAAACAATCTTGAATTAATCCCTGGTGGAAAAAAGCTTTTGGCTGATGCCAATACATATTTTACTTTTTTTGCATTATATTTTACTACAGTTGGAACATACTACACTATTTTCTTTGTTACTAAAATCTCTCATTCACTAGTCCTCAATTTCTTGTCATCTATATATTTTTTTAAGATCATGTACATCAGGACACACATTTAGAAAAAATATTCAGTTCACTTTCATCAATGTCAGTTCTAAATTACATAGACATTTTTCATGTTAACTGTATGTTTAAATGTTAGAAATCATATCTTTGTTTTTTTTTCTTTTCAGGCTTCTTAATAAATATTTTAGCCAAATCAAATGACTGATGTAACTTCACATAAGGGCTCATTACCAGTACCCTAATATGTGGTAAGGTAAAACTTGAAGGCTCATTATCTACGAGAATCAATGCCCTAATGTTCTTTAAAACCCAAAGGTATAATATTATCCAGTATAAAGTATTTCTAGCTGCTGTTTGATTCTGGTTTAATTCCTCACCACATCTCCACACCCATCTACCCATCGTCATTCAGGTTCCAATACTACTTAAATTTGTTGTAATCCCCTGGATCCCCTTTACTGGCGTAGAATTTCTTCTCCGGACACTAGCACTACTCTTAATCCCATTTATTTCCTCAATTTTTAATCTTATTTACCACTACAGAGCATGTCCTTAAATAAGCTGCTACTCATCCTGAACAAGCTCCTTCTCTATATGTTTTTTTTGGGTTGCTTAGCTCAGTCCCATAACCATTTTTCTCCTTCACTACTTTTCCATCCAAGCACTGAAGTAGCTTTTTCAAAAACTTCACTCCAATGAATTTCTTGCAATTCAAGTTTTTCCCTTATTCTATCCAGAAAAAGTCATCCAGACCCCCTGCAGGAACAAGGCTAACATCCAAGCTCTTTTCTACCACAGTTTCCTAGCTCACAGCTCCTTTCTCCTTCACTTCCAAGTGACATGTTTTCTTTCATCATCATTGGTTATAGTCCTTTGGTGCCATCAAGAAACTAGTATCAGGTGCCATTGCAAACTTTCTTCAAGTCAATATGAATACCACTTCAGGTCTCCCCTGAAAAGGACACTGGCTTAGTGGGACTAACCTATTTAACAAACATTAAATAAATAAAAAAATAAATTAAATAATATTACTTAAAAGAAGAATTCATGATTTCATTTTCCCAACAAACAAATAAGCCATACTTTTTTTTTAATTTTCACGACTCGTGTCCCAGCATGAAGTAAACCAGAAATGAGACACAAATATCTGTCTATATAAGTTTCTATGTACAGAATTACTTGTTGTGTCTTTTGGCTTTTTCCCAGTTAGGGGTCGCCACAGCGGAACTCTGGTCCGCTAATGAATGGTAGTTGATTTTTACATGCCGAGTTACCAGCCCTGACGCACAACCTTCAACGAAGGTACGCCCATTCACGCATGTCTCCACGCAGAAGATGCTCTAGCTGAGAATCGAACCTGACAGCGTCTTACTGTGAGGTGACAGCGCTACCACAGCACCACGGGTTATGTACAGAATTACTATGCTCTTTAAATATGATTTTTATGAAACATAGTACTTTGTTTCTAAGAACAAGGACTTGCTAATAATTTGCTTAAATCAATTATGAAAAATACTTTCAGTTCTATCAAAGTGGCTGAATGTTTCCTTATTTGAGCAATAACAGCTTTTTAAAATAATTCAACTGTTCCTTAGCTTTATCAATACCTTCAGTTAAGACTCTATGTGTGATCTTGGAATAAGTAAATATAAGCAATGGGTGTATGAGGATTCTAGCTCCTTCTCATAGTCTGCCCCATGGGGATTGCTCCTTAACTTTTGTTTAGTTACAATTTTAAAATGATCACTCTTGGTTATTTTGTATCAGGGTGTTCAACTGGAATTATACAATGACCCCCCCCATTAATATTCCAAAACGTGCATGCTGTAAATCATACTTGTACTAATGGATAAAGGTCCGGTTGCCCGGACTTTTTCCATTAGTATAAGTCCTTTTTTTTTTTTTTTCTTTTTTATAGCAATGGAGAACGCAAGATCTTTGTTGCTTTTTAGAAACTGTCTCGCTATGTTAAAGGAGTTTAACATCGCTAGACAGCTTTAAAAAAAGTAACGGAGATTTTCCTTTCTCCGTTGCTTTTTTTAAAGCTGTCTCGCTATGTTAAACTCCTTTAACATAGCAAGACACTTTCTAAAAAGCAACGGAGATCTTGCTTTCTCCGTTGCTTCCACCCACAGCTCTGATGTATTGCATAAGCATACGCACGCGCAGTACATCAGAACTGCTGCAGAATACCAGACAGCTGCGGAAGAGCAGCACGGAGGCATTATACAATGCCATTATTTAAAAAAAGTATTTTTTTCTTAAATAATTTCATTGTATAATAGCAATAACCCAGTTTTGGGTGTGGGTAATGCTGGATTTACCCACGGTTGTCTTTGTTTGGCCACTCGGGCTTCGACCTCGTGACCAAACCACACCAGCCGTGGGTAAATCCAGCATTACCCACACCCAGGCGTGGGTTACTGCTTAATTATGTAGTAACTTGAAGAATGGGGATTTTGATTAATGTACTCACTCACTGCATGATGAATCAATGTTCATGATTTGTCAATGTGCTCTAGAATTAAATAGTTGAAAAAATGATACAGACAGGACTTGATGAAATGTTATCAAATGAGACATCCAGGAAGCTGGGATAAAATAAAGTGAAATCAGGAGAGTACTTATATTAAAATAATTGAATTTTACAGAGAGATAAGCAGGCAACAAAAGAATTAAGATACATTTAGGTATGAGGAATAATTATTCTTTTTCCATGAAAAATAGACCATAATTACTCGTGGGTTTTGGAGAAGACATTTAAATCTATTAGGCATCTATATTTTATGGTAAATGTGATAAAGGTAGTATGACTATTGTAAAACAGTAGTACACAATACATTGAGTTACACACTTTATAAAATAAAAGGAGAGGATGTTTGCGTTAGAACTACAGTTTATACTTCTTGAATAAAGCACATTTACAAACACAAAATGAAAAATCATCAAGTATCAAAATTGAAATACTCAAACAGAAAAATGTAGATAAAAGGAAAAATCTGGAAAATATCACTGATATTGTGCAACAACAAACAATATCAAGAAGATATGTAGGGGTATATTATAGAAAACACATTTATAATTAAACTATAGTACATATTAGAAAAAAGAATAAAAATACTGAGTCAGGTAAAGAATAGATTGAAATGAACGCAGTGACATTATATGACAGTGGCATTTTCTTCCTGGAGAGACTGCATGTAAAGGGTTTGAGAAAGTTCAAAATTTTATATAATTATATTGGTAGGACTGAAAGACAATTTAAGAAAAGAATATATTCCCATTTATACAGCATTAAAACCAAGGATGGAAGAAATGCGTTATTTAAACATATTAATGCTGCAGGTACAGAACATACTTTTAAATTTGCCATTTTAGAGAAAATAAAACCTAACCCGAGAGGGGGTAATACAAAGAATTGGTTGGCATTCAAAGAATATTGGTGGCAAATCCTTACAGATGCCATGACTTGGCCTGGTATTAACGATTATATCACAGTTAAACCATTATTGATGGTTAAGGATTAATGTCTACATGTCTTATTAATAATTTTTATGGTGGCAATAAGAAATCAATTGCAGAAATATTATTAGATATGACACATTAGTCTTTAGGACTTAATTTTTATCACAATATGTATACTCAGGACTGTGGTTAATTCTTATAAGATAAATTGTAACATAACAGTGTATAATATTATGACATTATATGGAGCTTTAGGTAAAAACCATGTGTATTACTCACATTAAGGTATATATTTTAATAAGAACATTAGTATGTGACATCTTTTATTTTTAAAAGAACACATAGTGAAATTATTATTATTTTTTAATAATTGTAAAGATTTTAAGGGACTGTATATTATTATGCTTTTAAGACAAGTTAGTTATTGAATACTGTTGCTTTAATTAGTTGAGAATTTTGGCGCCATTACTTGTATTTAAACAGTGACAGGTGTACATTTTAATTGTTCTGAGGAAGCTCGAGTTTATCGAGTGAAAGCGCTCAACGTTTTTTGCACAAGAATAAATATTGCTATTTTCTACAGTCCTGGAATACGTTTGTCTACTAAAAAGTGACTTTTCAGTTTTACTTGCATTTGCTGATTGAAGTTTCGTTCCAACATATTATTGGGAACTTATTTGCTTCTACTAGCTTTGGATTTAGTTCCATTCACCTACGAGTGTGTTCAGTGCTTTGCTCTTAAAGTTCAAAATTTTGATGGAGGGAACATATTTATAAAAAAAAAATAAAATTAAAGATATGCGCGGCATTTGTTTATGATGAGCTTTGAAAAAAAACAGCTTGCAGGTGTTGTAACAAATTCTGAAAGAAAAATAAAATGGAAGATGGACAAAGTCAATTACTGATTTGGGGAGTTTATGACAAAACATTTGTATATAAGAAAATAAGCAACAGGCAGTATCTGCATTATTGAATATTTAGAGGCAGGATGTTATCAGGGACTCATATTTATTTGGAGTATACGGTAATAAAATTGAATTAACATATATGAATGAGAGAAAGCAGTGATCTTCTATGGAAGGATACAGAGGTAGTGAGAAATTAACTTAAGCAAAATGACTATAGATAATACAGAGTTGTAAAGGTTGCATATATGCACAATCTGTGAAATGTAGAAAAAGTGAAGGATAAACTTCTCTGTGTTTTGCAATAGGCATTGTTTCTGTGTGTGTTTTACCTTTGGACTTTGTAAACAGTTTTAATAAATGGATCTCGACTCTGGATCAACAAGTGTCAGTGGATCTGTTATACTGACCTGGTCTTCTATGTCTCATCTGTTTTTTTTTAATACAGATGAGGGTTTACAGTAAAAGGATGTGGATGCTTATTTGTCTGCTAGGTAGGGTAGACAAATTTTGTTGTAAACTTGATCATTACTATGTTCACATTTTCCACCTACAACTGTGATATTCTGAGTGACAGATAAGGGCATTTGGGCTATCATAGTTATTCAAGTGCCCTCAGGGGTACAATATGTCACAAGCATTCTTTATACCCACTCAAAGTAATGGAGGTCCAAAGTAAGTAAAAGGTTTCAAAATTAGTTTATTATACAACAATTCGTAATGACAATGACATCTATGAAGCAGCATAACCGGACTGTAATAAGTGCAAAAAACGTCTGTGTAGGAGAGACATATAAGCACAGTGCTCAGAAGTATATACTCTGATGATATATTCTGGTTTATAACAGAGTGTGTTAAGGAAAGGGTAGATTATATCTTATGTAGAAGGGCCAGACTGAAGGAGATTGGAGACTGTAAAGTGGTGGCAGGGGAAAGTGTAGTTAGGCAGCATAGGATGGTGGTTTGTAGGATGACATTGGTGATCAAGAAGAGGAGGATGAGTGTGAGGGCAGCACCAAGGGTTAAATGGTGGAAATTCAAAAAGGGTAATTGTGAGGTGATGTTCAGGGAAGAGTTAAGACAGGCATTGGGTGGCAGTGAAGAGTTACCGAATAGCTGGGTAACTACAGCAGAGCTAGTAAGAGAGATGGCTACAAAGGTGCTTGGTGTGACATCTGGAAAGAGGAAGGAGGACAAGGAGACCTGGTGGTGGAATGAAGTAGTACAGGAGAGTATACAGAGAAAGAGGCTGGGGAAGAAGAAGTGGGATTGTCAGAGAGATAAAGAAAGTAGACAAGAGTACAAGGAGATGAGGTGCATGGCAAAGAGAGAGGTGGCAAAGGCTAAGGATAAGGCGTATGAAGAGTTGTATAAAAGGTTGGACACTAAGGAGGGAGAAAAGGACCTGCACCAATTGGCTAGACAGAGGGACTGAGCTAGTAAAGATGTGCAGCAGGTAAGGGTGATAAAGGATAATGAGGGAAATGTACTCACAAGCGAGGAGAGTGTGTTGAGCAGATGGAAAGAGTACTTTGAGGGGTTGATGAATGAAGAGAATGAGAGGGAGAGAAGGTTGGATGATGTGCAGATAAGTGAATCATGAAGTGCAGTGGATTAGCAAGGAGGAAGTAAGGATAGCTATAAAGAGGATGAAGAACAGAAAGGCTGTTGGTCCAGATGACATACCTGTGGAAGCATGAAGGTGTTTAGGTGAAATGGCAGTGGAGTTTTTAACTAGATTGTTTAATGAAATCTTGGAAAGTGAGAGGATGCCTGAGGAATGGAGAAAAAGTGTTTTGGTACCGATTTTTAAGAATAAGGGTGATGTGCAGAGCTGTAGTAACTACAGAGGGATTAAACTGATCAGTCACAGCATGAAGTTATGGGAAAGAGTAGTGGAAGCTAGGTTAAGAAGGGAGGTGATGATTAGTGATCAGCAGTATGATTTCATGCCAGAAAAGAGCACTATAGGTGTGATGTTTGCTTTGAGAGTGTTGATGGAGAAGTACAGAGAAGGTCAGAAGGAGTTGCATTGTCTCTTTGTGGATTTAGAGAAAGCATATGACAGGGTGCCTCGAGAGGAGTTGTGGTATTGTATGAGGAAGTCGGGAGTGTCAGAGAAGTATGTAAGAGTGGTACAGGATATGTAACGAGGGTTAGTGTGACTGCGGTGAAGTCTGCGGTGGGAGTGACAGATGCATTTAAGGTTGAGGTGGGATTACATCAAGGATCAGCTCTGAGCCCTTTCTTATTTGCAATGGTGATGGACAAGTTGACAGACGAGATCAGGCAGGAGTCCCCGTGGACTATGATGTTTGCAGATGACATTGTGATTTGTAGTGAGAATAGGGAACAGGTGGAGGAGACCCTGGAGAGGTGGAGATATGCTCTAGAGAGAAGAGGAATGAAGGTCAGCAGGACTAAGACAGAATATATGTGTGTGAATGAGAGGGAGGATAGAGGAATGGTGAGGATGCAGGGAATAGAGGTGGCGAAGGTGGATGAGTTTAAGTACTTGGGATCAACATTTCAGAGTAATGGTGAGTGTGGAAAAGAGGTGAAGAAGAGAGTACAGGCAGAATGGAGTGGGTGGAGAAGAGTGTCAGGAGTGATTTGTGACAGACGAATGCCAGTAAGAGTGAAAGGGAAGGTCTACAAGAGGGTAGTGTGACCATCTATGTTATATGGGTTGGAGACAGTGGCATTGACAAAAAGGCAGGAGTCAGAGCTTGATGTGGCAGAGTTGAAGATGTTAAGATTTGCACTGGGTGTGATGAGGATGGACAGGATTAGGAATAAGTATATTAGAGGGTCAGCCCAGGTTGGAAGGTTTGGAGACAAAGCCAGAGAGGCAAGATTACATTGGTTTGGAAATGTGCTGAGGAGGGATGCTGAGTATATTGGGAAAAAGATGCTAAGGATGAAGCCGCCTGGTAACAGGAAAAGAGGAAGGCCTAAGATAAGGTTTATGGATATGGTGAGAGAGGACATGCAGGTGGTTGATATGACAGAGCAAGAAACAAAGGACAGGAAGAAATGGAAACAGTTGATCTGCTGTGGCGACCCCTAACGGGAGCAGCCAAAAGAAGTAGTAGTAGTCGTAGTAGTTAAGGAAAGGGTGGAGAGATGATGGACATACATATAAGCAATGATTAGACCTTTGCAGGATTGCAATACTACAAAATAACTTTTATTTTTATTTATGTACTTGTTGACGAAGACAGAGCAAAATTTGAATCAGATAATTTTCAGGGTCAGCCTAAGGTTTACAACCAGACTTTAAAAAGGATAAATGGTAATATAGTTGGCTATACAATAATTTAAATTAAGAAAACAGCAATTCAATCAAAGATAAAAAGCAGGTGTGGGATTAATCCATGCAAGGCTGGAAATAGGTTACTTTACTTCTAACAGTAGGAGTACATAGACAAGTGAAGGCATTTATACCATATAATGAATACTGTATTTCATTATGAACTCTACAAAAGGAATACTGTTTTTGTACTACACGAGTCTTCTACAAAGCTATAAAAAAATTAGTAAAAGCACAATATTTTTCTTTAATATATGTCAGGAAGAGGAGTGCTATAGACAAATGATTTATGGATGCAATGATGAAATGGAAAAGTGCAGATGTGATGAAGTCAGACGGTGGAGGAAGGTGAAAATTGTGTGATGAAAATTTTAGGGGGGCTGAACTGTTGTGTCTAAGAAATGGAGGAAGAAGCCAGAAAGGGGAGGTTTATGAAGAAGAGCTTTGCAGTGGTACTAGTAAATTTGTTAGAACTGTATTTGCTGTCTGGACAAGCCCTGACACACAGAGGAAGGCTTGAGCTTGAATGAATCTATACAAGGAATTGTGGAAGATGATGTTTGATTGTACATACAAGTGAGCATGAATCACTGGCTGGCACAGTACTTTCAATATCCTAAATTGGGGAGTAATGAGGCCTAATGGACTTCCAAATTTGCTGCAAGAGTGCAGTGTGTGTTGTTGAAGTGTATTGTATTAATTATTAAGTGATGCTGTTGGGTCTGAAGCAATTGCATTTGAACTGGTTGAGCAGGAAGTGTTTCAGCTGTTCATGGAAATTAATGATCAGTTACAATGATTTAACAGATTCAAGTAGGGTTTTCTAAGCTTTAAGGGCCAGTATAGAAAAGGCAATTTTTGCACATTTCAGGATGGATAGTGCTAGATTCATATTGGGTGTGCTTTGAGAAAGGTGACAAACTGTGAAGAGGCAGAGCTCATTCTGCAATTATCTGTGAAAAATAAGGGGAAGCTTTTTTTTGGTACACATATGAATTAACAGGGCACCGAGAGGGAGAAAAGATTTTTCTGGTATGGCCTGCCACCTGGCTTTTGCCAAGTATGGCATTGATGTTCCCTTTCAAGGGATAATTTAATGAAATGGCAGATATTGTTTGATGTGGTTTGTAAAACAGTATTTTTTTCTTTTTGTTAGGAAAACAATTAGTGTGAAACCACATGAAACCTGAATGATGAATACTCCCTTCTCCATTGCTGCCCTAACTGCTGGAAAGAAGAAGTTGAAAGTTTTCTTGGACAAGAAGAGTAATTTATTACTCATTCTTTTACATTTTTTGACAGGGATTGTCCGACTGAGCTGAGTAGCTCTTTTTCAGTGGAGGCCCATGGAGAAAAGCTCCACAATATTATAATGTATTATATACATTAGGTTTATATTTGATGACTAGATAAAATAGGATTTACAGGGAATAGTTGGCACAAATGACTGTCAGGTAAATACAATATTCAGTAATTCACTACAGAAGATAGTCAGCCTAAAGCAAATAATCAAATATCACAATCTTATTTTTTGGCTGTTATAGTATTATACAGTAGTAGTAAATATACAGGCTACAGACATTTATAATATAACAGCCCTAACAGTAGTTGTATACCAAATAAATAATATTGGCTTTAGTAACACGAATGTGATGTTGGAAGTTAATTCAGTCTAGCCAGATTCCAAGTTATCAGCAGTATGGGACTGGTTCTTACCATTAGTTTTATTTGTTGTAGATGGACTATGAGTTGTTGAAGTTGAAAACTTTTTGCAGAGTTCTGAAGAACTTTTTTTTTATGAGAGTTAAATTATATCTGGTTTTCTAGTTATTATGGAGGCATAGTCAATTTCAAGCTATTGTTGTACGATGGCAGTTATGGGTCCAGACTTGCAGATGACACTTGGTTGAGAACTCATTTGAAAAGGACAGCTAAAAATCTACATATCACTGCTGTTTGCACTGTATGCATTATTAAACATCACAGAATTTTCTCAAGGAGGCTGCTACAATAGTAAACTTTTTAAAGCTACAGTCTTTTATTAAAGTAGAACCTAACAGTGAAGAACTGCTCCACAGCCATGTAGTTCTCTAAACAGCTAAAATACATTTTGAGGAGATGTATGTGAAGTGAATGACCAGACTGCTGCATCATTCCTTTTGAAAGATGTATGTATTTATGCTAGATAGCCATCTTTATACCAAAAGAAATTGCTTATAATTATCTACTTCTGTTCATCAGACACCATTTTCATGTATATCAAAAGGACCCGTGAATTAATGCTAATGTCTGAATTTCTCATTTCTATCATTGCATGTGATAGTACTGGGAAAATAAGTATGTCTCACAGTGTTTTGGTTAACGTATTTCTGTCTATATTGTTATTGGACTTTTTTTTAACTTTTTATTGGATTTTAATAAAAAATCATTATAACAAAACAATCAACTAATAAGTAAAACTATATACAGAGTCCATAACAGAAGCATATTCTATACATTAAAACTTTTCCAACAGTTCTTTAAGTTTTAACCACAACAATTGTTTATGAGTAATATCTGACGTTCTAGCATGGTGCTATTGAATTTTTGTGCTGCTAGAATTTTTTTCAGGTATATTTTGCATTCTTTAGAAGTGATCAATTGTATAATTCCTATATACTGCCTCAGGCACTGTATGCAATTTATTTTATATTTCAATTTGTCTTGCTATACTTCAGAGCTGCATAGGGGAAACATGGCACATAACCATTTCAAGTACATCTGTTTTATATCTTTTTGATTATTTTTAAGAAACAGTTGCAATTTCAAACCTTTGGCCACTTCTAATTCTATTGTCATCAGGGTTTATATCATGGAATTTGACTGTGGGGTTTGTTAATATGAAGTCTTACATGTTCTAATATTGTATGATGTCTTATGCTGCCAGTGCTTCTGGTAGCATTAAATTATGTCGGTATGTCAACACTGGAGTGCTAGCTTTTGGCACAAAGATCAGAAGTGAGTCCTTGACCAAGGCCTCTAAGGTTCACTGTACTTTTGCCCATGGACTTAATATTCAGAGACTGTTTCTACCTACACATATTGTACAGATCAAATGCTACAATCTATACAATACTTAGGAAAGAACTGAGTACATAGTGTTTATTAGGCTATGCAATATGTCTTTTCAGTTAGGAAGGTGGTATTTTAAAAGAGATAGACATCCTTATCTAGCGATTGTAGATCTTATTTTGGGGTTGTGGCCAGACCACATACTGGCATGGTGAAAAAGATTGTATAAAAGTATACTAAAATTGCTTACCCTGTCAACTGACACATTTTATTAAGAGACAGAGAAATTATATACTAAAAGATGACATGCATTATAAGGGATGGTTGATTAACCAATTGTTTCAGGACAAATGAAGAGATACGGGCACAGCAGATTATGGTGTAGGTAATGAGGTTAGACTATTTATACTGCAACACATGGGATACAGTTCTGAAGACTGCAATGACATACAAAGTTCACATCTAGGAAAGCTTAGAGGCATTCTGATAAATATAACTTTATTCTGCTTTGCTAACTAAAATGGATCTTACTGAAAAATATTAGGTCAGCGACAGTAATTGATTGCAACACAAAAGTAAACAGAAACAATCTCAACAGTAAGAGGGGGTCAAATATCATTTCAGATTAAAAACGAATGGCATTTGAGTAAGCTCTGCTACACTGACTTGTTGAAGTGAAAGTACTGAAAAAAGGTGTTTAAATTCTAAGACATTCTCACTATGAAGGGTGACAGTTAGTACTGATAAACCATGTAATAGATTTTGAGAACAATAGGCATGATGTGATATAAATTAAGGGGAAAATTCAACCAGCAAAGTCGGAAAAATTCAATTATTACTGTAAAAATCATTAAAGTAAACTTCTCGTCCTTCCCATATCCCAGCTATTGATCAGTTGTCAAGTGTACTTGCCTAGCAGCTAATGTGTATGAAAGCTGAGAAAAATCAGGCTCTTCTCAAGATGCCTGAAAGCTACAGGAGGGCCAGTCACATTCTAGGCAAGTACTATTAGAAAAACAAGAGGAAGCCATTGCAGGCAGTTGTATAATTCACAGGATGAGTGGGAAATGTGACATCTGTAAACAAAAGTGCCATCGTTACTCTTTGTTTATTAGCTTTCAGCATTCCAAATGAAAATATGCAGCTATGAGAACATTAGAGAATTATCAGCAGACTCTCAGACTCATTCTTTAAAAGTCTGGAAGTAAAGTGACGACTAAACAATTTTATCAGATTGTGCGCCAAAATATTACACACACTTTGATTTCAGAGAAAAACGAAAGAATAATTTTACTGTGAAAGTTAACAATTGACAGCCAAGATTCTTGTCTACTGTTTACAGCAATTAAAAATTCCAGGTGCTTTAAGCAATTCTAAATTATAAAGACAACAGAAAATATTCAGGCATAAATGATTGTCTAGGCCCTGTAGTCTGCCACAAACAATGGAAGCCTGATTTATTACATACAGCATGGAAAAAAAGAATACTATGTGGCAGATAAAACAGGTAAAGGGAAAAGTTCCCTAGTACCAAATGTTATAAGATTGTCAGGCAAGACAGAAAAAGCAAGTGTTCAATATACTGCATAAAGCCTTCCTGGTTTTGTCCTAGCTATGAATTAAGAAAAGCTAGTGTAGTGGTATGAGTAAAAAAGTTCCACATTTATGCAGAAAGGTAAAAAGCAATATCTGTCATATGTCTAGCCAGCTTACAGAATGTCATGTTAATGCATACCATCAGGTCAGCTAGGTTATCATAACATGAGTAACGAGGCAAACAAGTAAAAGCATATATACAGCTCGACCACTCATTCTAAAATTGTGGGAAAAATCGATTTATTTCACGGAACTGATTTGATTTTTAACTGTGTATTCCTACATAAAGTAGCAGGGAAGGAAAAGGTTTGTGCTGGTTTTGGATAACAGAAGGGGAGTGGTGGTCTTTCTTACTGTGCAGTCATGTTATTCTGCCATGACTCCATCACCTTGCATGACTGCATTTACATTTCTTGTTCATTGGTACTTCCTATCTTATAATCCTAGTTCTGTGCATGCTTTGTGCGTTTGCTAATGTTGTACCACACTTGTAAGGAATTGTCCAGTAAAAAGGCTATCACTGAGAACTGGTAATATCACCAATTTTTGAACAGCAATTACAATAAAGCAAATATATCCTGTAGGGGTATATGGCTCACTCCAACTAACACTATAAAGGTGTACCTTAAGTCTAGGTTTATTCCTTATGAAACAGCAGATTTGTTTATGAACATGGGACTTTCTGGACTGTTGACACATGATTATTCAGCTGTGTGGAAAGCCTCACTACCTTGGTATACAGTACCTATCAAAGTAGCCATCAGAGTATAATCAACCACCTTCTCCAAATCCTGGTGAGATGAGGTCTTCACTTGTAATAATGATTTTGGCATCAATCAGTAAGTCTCCACACACAGTAGAACTTCTGGCTAAATACATTTTATACATCTAGACTGCAACGGAATATACAAAATATCATTCAAAAGCAATTAAAAGGGTATTATGCAGAATCTCTTAGACACCTGATTCTATAACCATGCATACAGAAAATTGATTGCTTTCATCATACAAGTGATTATTTACATATCTAAGACAAGTTTAAGGTGCATACCAGGTTATATTTTTAAGGGCAGTTAAGGGATCACATAACCACATTCATAACAGTAAAAACTAAGAAGCATTCAATAATTACTACATAGCAGATAGCATAATACAAACTAGAATAATGAAACCATGGTTACACATATAATATTTTACACTCAATATTTAAGAATGTGCATGAGAAAATACCATGAGAGTTATAGTATACACAGGTATATAAACTATGCACAGTATTGCAAAATGAGTGTCTAGTTATGTTCACATTTTCTTTTGATATGTTTGGTCTCAAAGTTTGATTGTAATTAAACAAATATATAACCTACTGATAGATTAGATTCAAATTAACTATATTTTATATTTCAATGTGGCTCTACAGAAAAGTGTAAATTTGTGGTTGTCATGTTGTACATTGCTGGGCATAATGGTAAAACCGCAGTTGGCCAAGGTCTGTCTGATGGCACAATGGTAGAGCTTGCACCTACAGTGATGGCAACTGGATAAGCAATACAAATGCCAAAGGTCAGCACAAGGAAAATAAATAAGAGCTGATAGCCACCATGCTTTCTTTCTAGGGGTCTCTCTGCAGCAAAAATAACCACCATAACAATTTTATTTAAAAGACAGGGGATTAAAAAGCAGTAGCTGCCGACATAATGCCTGGGAATAATATAACTTGTGATAATTAACACACTGGATATTTTACAAGGTAAGGAGGCTAATGCATGAGGCATAAACAAAAATGAAGAGAGATTCACGGTCTTCAAGACCCACTGTCCTATTCTATACTTGATCTTAGGAAAAGTCTAATTTTCACTTAAAAAGAAAGAATAAATAGGAATCATACAGACAACTGACAATTCCTTGGAGCTCCAATGTCTTTGATGAGGGTATCAATGTGATGAATAAAAAATTCAAGATGATGTCGGATGACAGGGCTCAAAAATTTGATGCAACTAGAGCTCCAGAACTATACTGTTGCTCACTTGGGTGCATATAATCAGGGCAACTGGTACTAGGAGGTAGAGTTAGTCATACTTAAATACATGCATGTAAAAGGTGATGTGAACTGCTAAGTATCCAGTACAGCATCACTATTATGATTATTATACAAGGCACTTGTCGGTATAGAACATGTTATCACTTGAACACTTTCTGATGACAGGGTTACAGTGTACCATGAATGATATCAAAGAGGTCAAGGGACATGCATTTGTTACCAGTGTACGTGAATTAGTCATGTGACCCTATTTTGCCTGATGCAAGCTGACAGCTACAGATCAGAATTATCAGAGATGCAAGATTTCTCCTTTGCCTCCATGTCTAACAAAGTGCTTCCATTAATACGGAATCAATACAGAATCAAAAAAAAATGCATGAAAGAAAATCATTGTATCCAATCACCAAAATTTATACTAAAACGTCTGTGTATAGGGATGCAGGCCATATGAAAGGTAGGATAAAAAGATTAGTTTACACATGAATGAAATTAACTACTTACAGTAATCCTAAGCATGTGCAGATTGCTTTGAATATACCAGTGTAGAGACACGGTCATTTAGGTCCATTATAAAAACAGATACTAGGTATAGTGAAAAGCAAAGGCATTAGTAAAGGATTGCGTACACTATTGCCAAAGTTAAAATGTTCAAGCAGAAATGGTTAAAAACTCAGAAAATAATAAGATTATCCAGCACTCCTAAATCAAGCAAATAATTCCATCAAATATGGATAAAATGTAATCATTAATGTCTTATGATTTTCTATATTCCTTTCTATAACAGGGAAGGAGCTGCATTTTGATGGCTCAGACTTGAAAGACTTCTATTTGAATGAGTAGAAGAGAGTTCAAGTCCCACAATTTTGGGAAAAGAAATATGCAATACTGTTGGATTTTAAAAGAAAACATATCATACACAAACTGTGTAGTAGTACATTCTAATCTTCAAAATATCTTACTAATCTCACTATGGTCAGCTCTGTAGTGCAGAGAGAGAAATCCCTAACTGTTACATGCATGACCCTGGATTAATAGATGCCTGAGGTGCTGAAACAGCCAATGGGGTAGGCTCCAAGTAAGCATCCAGTGCTGGAGGAATGCCCATCTTACAGGTACAAGGGTGGGGCAGCTAGCTGCAGTACCAGAACCTACAGAAGAGAGAGGTGCACACCTGTAGCGCTCAGGCATGTGTACATCCCTGTCAGGTTGCTGCTACATAGTAGCCTTCATGGCAGCATATGTAGAAGTGCAAAAACAAGGGAGGCATTTCCTAATGAGAGTAAATGAGCCAATGGGGTAGTGATGGGCAACAAAACTCTCATGGCTCCTTAGCAGAGACCAGAAAAGACTACCTTTCCAGATTTTAAGTATTTTTCTTGGCTTTTTTCGACCTTTTGTGCCTTTCGACTACTGTTTCTGCTTGTTTTATCAAAGTTTGCACTGTTTTTACTGTGTTTATAAGCTAAAACTGTTTACTGCACTTGCTAGTTTAAGTTTTGCCTAAAAGTTAAACTACAGGCTAATACACTCAAGTGTACTAGCTTTTGATAGCATTTAGTCGAAAATCATAGCATTTATTGTGTTTTCTGCTTTTCTGTAAAAAAAACTTGAAAAAAAACAAAAAAAATATCCTTGCTTTCCATACTTTCCTAACTAGTGTTCCAGAGACCAGATTTTGCTGATCCCTGGGCTTTGTCTTGGTTCCTGTGTTTCTCCATTTTCCTTGTTTGGTCAGGGGGAAGTTTCTTTACTCACCAGTGAGAGTGGGGAGTACTGAGCTGCCTGTTTGTCCTTAGAGGAGTGGTTTAAAGCAGTAACTTGTAGTCTATTGGCCATTTTGGGTCATTTCCTGTCTTTTCCAGCCCCTGCTATAAAGCGCGTTTTGGCGGGCTTTTCCAGCTATTGAGAACTCAGCACAGCTCCTCGTGGTGGCCAGCAGTGTTCCTCTAGCAGCAGAGACCAGAAAAGACTACCTTTCCAGATTTTAAGTATTTTTCTTGTCTTTTTTCGACCTTTTGTGCCTTTCGACTACTGTTTCTGCTTGTTTTATCAAAGTTTGCACTGTTTTTACTGTGTTTATAAGCTAAAACTGTTTACTGCACTTGCTAGTTTAAGTTTTGCCTAAAAGTTAAACTACAGGCTAATACACTCAAGTGTACTAGCTTTTGATAGCATTTAGTCGAAAATCATAGCATTTATTGTGTTTTCTGCTTTTCTGTAAAAAAAACTTGAAAAAACAAAAAAAATATCCTTGCTTTCCATACTTTCCTAACTAGTGTTCCAGAGACCAGATTTTGCTGATCCCTGGGCTTTGTCTTGGTTCCTGTGTTTCTCCATTTTCCTTGTTTGGTCAGGGGGAAGTTTCTTTACTCACCAGTGAGAGGGGGGAGTACTGAGCTGCCTGTTTGTCCTTAGAGGAGTGGTTTAAGGCAGTAACTTGTAGTCTATTGGCCATTTTGGGTCATTTCCTGTCTTTTCCAGCCCCCTGCTATAAAGCGTTTTAGCGCTTTAGCTTAGCGATTTAGCGGAGTTGCCACTGTTGCACACTAGGGCAGCGCCGGTTAAGCAGGTTTAAACTATTCGGGCTACCTAAAGTCCACTCTTCAAATTTTCCCTTAAAACTACCTTCCTCGAACTATACTACTGTTCTAATCAGCGTATCCTAAAACTAAAAAGATCATCTCTACTTGACTCCAAGTAGACTATTCTCTATCTGTTAAACCTAGCACTTGCTCCTACAGTACTTATTACCTTGATACAGCACTCTTGTCATAAATAGTACCCCAAAAAGGCAAACCCCCATTTCTCGGTCACCCACATCCCCCGGAATCTCTTTTAAAGTTTTTTTGTCTATTCCTTCTAGCATGTCGAGGGATCAGTTGCTAGTGTCCTCTCCTGCTCAGCTGGTGAACCTGGGAATATTGAGGCAATGTTACAATTGCCTCATGTACACAGACAACCCTCTCCTCCTCCCACAAAACACAAATACATGCGAGAGATGCAACTATACGGCCAAACTGGAGGCTGAGCTCTCTCAACATAGGACTGGCAAGACCAGTCAGGAGGAGAAGGTAACCACACACACTATAGACCCAGTCTCACATAGTACCATCACAACCTCAAATCATACACATAAACACACAAAGACATACTCGGAGGCTCTGATCAAAAATCTACCAAAACAGCAGAGGCCACCAAAGCAGACACCCAAACAACCACCACCTCAGAACACAACACCTGCAACACATAGACCTCACAGTCAGAGTGTCAAACAGTCACAGCCCTTAAGGCCAAACACAATGCCAGACACACTAGTCATTGGTGACTCCATAGTCAGACACACTGATGTCCCGCTCACCAGACTGAGTAAGGAGAGAGTTACAGTAAGCTGCCTGTCGGGCGCTAGAATCCGCCACATAATGCAAGCACTCAGGTCTCTCAACAGCAGGTACAAATATGACTCAGTCATTGTCCACGCTGGTGTAAACGACCTGAGACGTACCTCCTTGGACTACATGAAAAGAGACATTGAGGAGCTCTCTGATTATGTAGCCCAGGCAGGTATGACCCTGACCTTGAGCAGTATCCTACCTTCACCAAGAATGATGCCACAATACAGAGATAAGATGATCAGCTTTAACAACTGGCTTAAACTCTGGTGTCATTCAAAGGGGATCCAATGTCTGTCTGCCTGGGATGACATGCTGGACAAGCCACGCTGCTTCGCAAGGGACGGCTTGCACCTGTTACCCCTGGGATTCCGGATATTGGCAAAGGCTCTTGCCACCCCATAGTGCCTTTTTAGGCAAGGCTCAAATTCTAAACCTACCACCCTAGAACACAAAAAAGGAAAAAACTAAGGGTAATGCTGCTCAATGCCAGAAGTCTAAATCTCAAAATGCACGCACTCGAGGCCCTTCTCAGTATGGAGAACATCGATGTCTGTGCTGTGACAGAAACCTGGTTCAAGGCTCCTAAGAGCACCCCAGCACTATCAGGTTTTACCTCATATCATGCGTTCCGGCCCCAAAATCCGGAAAATACCAAGAAAGGAGGGGGGGTATCCATATTCATCAAGGACACCCACACCTCAAGACTGGTGGCAACGCACGATGCATCGGAGACCATCCAGGTGCAATTAACCATAGGCAAGACTGCTCTGCAAATTGTAGCATGTTACAGGCCACCCTCACAAACTCAGGAACCTCACATGGCCTTCCTGAAAACACTGGAGGGGATAAATGTATCACCAAACACCATCATACTAGGTGACTTCAATTACCCTAATATAGACTGGGAACACTACTCAAGCCCAAACACCCTAGCCCAAAAGTTCCTGGAATTCATAAACTCAAATGCCATGGAACAACTAGTCACCATCCCCACAAGAGGAGAAAACATACTTGATCTCATCATCACGAACATGGGAGCACAATGTTCAACACCGAAGTATACCCCTCACTGGTGAGATCAGATCACAAACTAATCTCGCTGGAGGTCCTCATCCCACCCCACCTGAAATAAAAAGACCACAGTAAAGAACTTCTCGAAGCCGACTTCACACTTCTAAAGACTAGTGTGGTCTCCTTTAAGGCCCCCGAGCCGGCAGAAAACAGTACTCAAGCCGCTGAATCACTTACAAATGCCTTCTATCAGCACCTGCAGGACTGCATGGATAAGGCAATCCCAAGCAAAACAAAGACTCTTTGTACCAAAGGCAAAGCGTCCAGTCTGGTGGACCCCAGCCATAAACAAACTCTACAACAAAAGGAGGAAGCTACTACAAGATAGAGCAAAATCCTTAAAAGGTAAGACACCTTTGATCACTGTAAGTAAAAAACTAAGAGCTCTCATAAAATCATCCAAAGCAAATTTTGAGAGAAAAATAGCTAAAGACTCAAAAGACAATCATAAGGCCTTCTTTAGCTATGTTAGAAACCTGGGAGGAAACTCCCAGATATGCTCAGAACTAGTTCAAAATGATATGAAGATTACTGATCCTACAGACATTGCCAACATACTGGCTGACAGGTTCAGTGCAAACTTCTCACCCCCCTCCCCCCCAAAAGGAGAGATATCTATACCAAACGACTGCAGCCCCCCAAACATCTCTAACGCCCAAGTGAGAACTGCTCTCTCCAAAGCAAAAAACACAGCATCCATGGGACCTGATGGTGTCCCTGGCTGTGTGCTCCATGAACTCAACGAGGAATTAAACCCACAGCTAGGACAGCTGTTTAATCATAGTCTCACCTCTGGATACGTACCCAGGGAGTGGCGCACTGCAACTGTGGTCCCACTTCACAAAGGCGGTGCCTCCACCGACCCTGGAAATTACCGGCCCATTAGCTTGACAAGCCTTATCTGCAAAGCCATGGAGAGGATCATAATGGACCTCATAAATAAAGACATAGGGAATTTGCAGACTTTGGATCCAACCCAGTTTGGCTTTGTCAAAGGCAGATCATGCCTTTTAAACTTGGTTGACTTTTTCGAAACAGTCACCAAAGCCATTGATGAGGGAAAGGCAGTCCATACAGCCTACCTCGATCTGGCGAAGGCCTTCGATACAATACCCCACTCGGGTATCATTGAAAAACTCATCAGCTTAAATGTTAACCCATACATCACAAGATGGGTTGCAAACTGGCTGAGTGACAGAACCCACAGGGTCAGAGTTGCTGGCGCCATGTCAGACTCAAAGCCTGTCACAAGTGGTGTCCCACAGGGCTCAGTCCTGGGCCCACTCTTGTTTGGCATCTACTTTTCCGTAGTACAAGCAAACACAGGAGGGTTATGGCTGACAAAGTTTGCAGATGACTGCAAACTGGGCCATAGTCGAAAACACATCTGACACAGATATCCTTCAGAAGGGTCTCACAGAAATGGATAACTGGTGCCAGAGCCATGGCCTAAAGTTAAATGCCAAAAAATGCATAGTCATACCCTTCGGGAAAAACAAGGTTACCCCTAGCTACCATATAGGTGGCAACCCACTGAGCACAGAAGAAGTTATCAGGGACTTGGGGACCCAGGTTGACAGTAGCCTGTCATTCAACACCCATGTAGCTAAAGTAGTTAGGAAGACCTTCTACATTGCCCACCTTACCATGAAGGGATTCACATCTAGATCAAGGGAGGTCATAGTCTCCCTATACTCATCAGACCAATGATTGAGTACAATGCCCCATTCGGAATGTATCTGACCCGACACTTGCAGCAGCTGGAGAGGCCACAAAAGTTCCTCACCAAAAGGATAAAGGGTCTCAAAAATCTGTCCTATGCTGCCCGACTGAAAGAACTCCAGCTCTATTCAGTCGCTTACCGCTTGCTCAGAGGTGACCTTTGCCTGACATACAAGGCCATGTCAAACCCAGATTTGATGAATATGCTTCACCTCAAAAAATCTAGATCCGTCAGAGCCACAAGGGCGGGAGACTTAAACCTCGACACGACTATTAATAGGACGTGCTGGAGGGATAGATTCATCACCCAAAGACTCCCTATGCTGTGGAACAAAATCCCGGTATATGTGAGGCAGAGCACCTCGCTGGCCTTGTTCAAGAGAAATCTTGACCAATGGATGGGAGATCGCAGATATACCCCAGGGATTACCTCAGTGTCACTACTAGACAGAGGCACAGCAAAATAATGGGTATAGTTCCCCATACTAAAGGGGTGGCGTAAGCCACAAAACTATGGGCTAGGCTTGTAAATGCCCTCGGGCAGATAGCCTAGTATGAACCTATGAACCTATGAACCTATAATCAATTGCTCTGCTATGACTGGCTCTCAACCCAGTGACAGGGAATGAATGAATGGGCAATGATGTCATTGCCCAAATAGTTGGAAGGACTGGAAAACTGAAACGGATTAGGAAAGGAAAAATAAAAGCAAACTTTAACTACGAGCTAGCACTTTAAACACAGATGTCAAAAGTCCTAAATGAAACAGAGATGTCCATAGCTGGTGCAGGTGTGATAGGAGTGAGCAGTTGATGCGAGGTCTCTCAATCTCAAGGGAAAGGGGGCCTCTCCTAGGTCCACTGGTCAAGGACTGCAATATCTGTGGCTTGTCTAATAGAGTATACACAGCTATGGCAAATATTTTTTAAAGCCACAAACTCCCTGAAACAAGCCATGAAATAAAACAGTCCATAGTACTCAACTCTCATCAGAGAAAGAAAAAAAAATATATTTAATGGTGGGTTGATGGATTAAACAGAGATGACGTGCTAATGAAGTAATGCTTGGGGGACAAAACATTTTCTCTCTGTTATTAAAACACACAGACATATAACTATGATAAAATATATAAACATATAGTCCCCATCATCACTTCAAGTATAATGTGCAGTCTCCTTTAAGGCAGCACCTCCCCAATAAGGAAGCACCTCCCCAACACACTAAGCTGTGCATAAAGCCAAGATTCTGCAGCAACATATCTTCTATGCACAAAAACCTCTTTCTCCATTAACCTTGTACCAACATATGTATTCTCTCAGCAACTTTATACTTCTCACATTGGACAAACATGTCCTCTCTTGCCTGCCCACCAGCTGAATTTATATCGTCAGTCTCAGTCTACAGTCTTATAATCATATACCTTGCAGTTCTTTCACTCTACTAATGTTATCATGGTACTCCAATTTCATTTTTGAACCCTCATCTATAAATACCCTTTAATGATATAAGAACCATTAACATTATTACTAAAACATCAATCTCCCTCCATAACTCCTCTCACCCTACTCAATACTCATACAGTTCTCTGTACCTTCCCCTCTTATCAAATAGCGTCCATTCTTTCACTAAATAAATTACCTTCTTCTCCAGTCCTCCCCCCGTGACAAAAGTAATCCCAGTGGTCATGCGCTACTTAGCTATAACTAGTTAATTAGACAATTCTCTTACTCTTTTGTTCCTACCTCCTACTTCTACCAGATTTCCATTTCCTAGCATTTTTCTGCTTTAGCTTACTCAGTGTAACTATTAGTTCCAATATTTAATTCTTAGTGAATTTACTTCCCCATAAACAATTCCAAAAAGAAAAGGGATCATCTTAACCCATTTATGACATGATCTCCGTTTCTGATACCACTCCTCTTCAACATTCCTCATCAACTCAGTGCTACATTGTCATCACATCTGAAAGCAACTGTCTTTTCCTGCCCTTGTCTCCAACAAAGCATTTGTATTTGATTACCTCTCTTTAATAATTTTAAGTTCAAGCTTATTATTTATTTTATTTATTTATTTAACATTTGTTAACCGGGAAAGTCCGACTTGGAATGAAGCCGATTTTCAGTGGAGGCCCGGGGAGAAATGCTCCAGATGCATTTCTTTGTAATGTGGGAGGAAACCGGCACCCAGAGGAAACCCACACGAATGCAAGCACGACATGCAGACTCCACACAGAAAGCATCCCAGGCGAGAATCAAACTGGAGAACCTCTTGCTGTGATGCAACAATGCTACCACTGCGCCATCCCTATGGGGCTTTAAAACCAAAGCACCATTACAATACAAAATAAAACACAATAAAGCAACAGTAACAACAGAGTCAAAAGGCATCACCTGTAATCATGATATGCCAAACCAAACCAGCAAGTTTTGAACTTATGCCTAAAGCCAGCAAAAGTGTGGGGTACTTCTGAACTCAAAATAAATTCTACAAGTGTAGGGCCTGGTAATAAAACAAAAAGAAAAAAATAATTTCTAGCTTCACCCATGGAACAACAAAGCAGGCCCTCAGAGGATGAATGCAATACCCACACAGCGTAGTATAGTAGAAATAAGCCCCATTGGGCAAGCAGGGGCCCAAGTCATGGACAATCATGTATATCTACACCAGGGTCTTGTAAACAATCCTATAAAGGATTGGATGCCAATGAGGGCAATACAGAACTACAGAAATGTAATGTTAACATTAGATCCAAAGTCAGTAGTCAAGCTAACAAATTGTGCACCATTTATAAATAAAACACCTTGATGTTAGATAATTCCAGATATAGGGAGATATAGTAGTCCACTCTGGAAGAGACCACTGCACGGACAACAACTGAGAGAGATCAGAATGAGCTATAAGGAATTTAATCCTAGATGTATTCTTCATATGGAGGTAGAAATACCACAGCTGATATGTCCCAGAATGTCAGTCATAAGTTAAGTACCCTCACGTTATGCACCTTTTGAGAAAACTCAAGCTCATCTCTTCCATACAATACACCTTCTGATAACCTCAGTCTTTGCAGCACTTAGTTTTAAGTGATTTGATGTGAAACATGCACATATGGCACCAAGATAATCAAAGAATGCACACTATTTCTTTTTGGGATAAAGAAAAATAAATCTGGGTGTCATGTGTGTAACCATGGCATGTTAAACCTCTTTCCCTCAATACATCTCCAAACAGAAGCATATACTAAGTGAAGTAAAGAGGTCACAAAATAGAAGTTTGTGGGATCCTGAAATCAAGATGGTAGGACAAAGATTGGTTGAGTCCTGAACAGAACCTATGATTATGGTTTGACAGCTAAGATTAGAACCAGTCAATAATTTCAAAAATTTCACAACAGTGTAAGCAGTCTATTACGATGCGACGGTCCACTGTGTTAAAAGCTCAAGAGACAGATCCAGGATGACCAGCACTATTTAGTGCATCTGGTCACTAGGCATATGGAAATTAACTACTTTGCTTAGAGCAGTTTTAGTACTAGGGTGAGTACAAAAGGATCCACAAGACCACTGGCGTGAAGACAAGTTTCCAGCTGCTTATAAACAATGTATGCAGTATTCTCTTGTGTGCATCCCCAGTAGACTCTGTAGCTTTCATCCTGTTATGATCCCCTAATGTATCATCTTCCAATAATTTGTCTTGCTTAACCTAACGCGCTCATCCCTCATATTACTTTACCTTCTCTCAAGTCTTTAGATAGCCTTCCACAGCTCTCCTTTCTTCACTACTATCCAGGCCTACTTTTTAACTCTCCTGGGATTTCTCTTCATTACAGCTATGGTCCTCCACCCACAACATTTTGTTAATAAATTGTTTGAACGTTTCATAAGTAAGGGAATGACCCCTCCCCCTTTACTTGGACATTGCTATTCAGAAAGTTATTGTCCCTTTCATTATTGAATATTTCCCTACTTCTTTTCTGCTCTTTCCATTTCACCAGCAGAACACAACAAATTTCTTTTCTAACATCTCCATGTTTATCCTACTCAAAAAAAAATGTAATATATAACATTCATAACTGCCAGCTTTTCAAACATCAGCTGTTTAGATCATACAGTCATTTGCAAAAAAAAAAGATTGAAGGTGCTTTGCTTCTCTGCCTCTCCCTCATCATAAGAAGATGCCACACTTGATGGGCTAGCTTTCCATTACAGAAGGAAAGAGACTTGGCAACAGATGTCAGTCTGATCATACACATACAGGATTGCTACTAGTTGTTATAAAGGTTTAGTGAGAGGCAATTCTTAAATATTTTAACTTTTAACTAGTCTTGTTCTCTTGGACTCTTGGACTCTAAAAGAAAATTGTTCAAAACCAAAATCAAATGCCTCAGAAAGTAGTATGTGAAGTTTTAAATAATGAGATTCCATAATTTTTTTATTTTGAACAAATTAATGTTGTTAGACTGACAAATCCGAGTGCTGATCCACTGGAAAGAAAAGTATAAGATACATTTCACCAAATCTTGAAGGAAAGTTACTTTTGCAGGAGGGCACCCTAAAAATATTTGTACCTATTCTAAGGTCACATAACACTGGAGAGAGAAAGAAAAAATGGTAAAAAATTGCTTTGGCATTTTTTTTTTAGTGCATCTGCAATTGGTTTAACGGTTACTTTAAATTGGAAAAAACTGCTTACCCAGTGAAATTTAGTTAATGAGGCAATAGATGGAACATGCCCCAGGTAAACCTATGCAGTTTGAACAAACACAAGAATATAAACAAACTCTGATGGCTATACAAATGTAGCTGGTCAGATCCATCAAAGTTCATTGTGGAAAATTTAGTCAGGTAAGTTAACATCAGACAGTATTAAACAAGCAAATACATTGACTGACAATAAAACACAGGGAATTGCATTTAGTTTAGCTATATTTTTAATCAAAATTAATCTTTTTCCAGACAGACTCAAGTGCCAAGAAAAGAGAGCATGAGTACAGAATGTAACGTTATACGGATTTTAAGAAGGTGGTTTTTCCTATCCAAAACCTGTTACCACAAATCTTATAAATCTACCTCTAAAAGTGACTGACTTTAGATTTTGGTTCTAGCAGATATTACAGGTCTCCCATTCCAAAAACAAAACAACCGGATCAAAAACTCAATGCAATCATTATTATATGCCATCTTGCAAAAATAAATTGTTCATAATTCAAACAGCCTGGGGAAGTTCACTTGTGATATATAAATACTTCCAATTAAGATGGAAGACTGACTCTTCTAAATTTCTAGCAGTAAATAAAAATATATTTCACAACTGAAAAATCTCTTTCCATTTTCTGATTATGATATATGCTATTTTAGAAGAAACTCTAGCAAATACTGAACAGGACAGAGCCTTGGAGCACACACAAAGAAAGAAGAAATCGGCAGGCAATCTCATAGGAAAGAAAATTCCAGTAAAAATCCTTAGGTTTAGTGCTGATATCTGATTAGGATGACATATTGATCACATCTTATTTCACCCAAAATCATTTGCTTTTCATACACTAGACCCCTGATAGTATAACATTTTCAATGTCAAAACAGATCTTGTTGGTAGAAATACTTCAGCATATTAATACATATTGTGGTTGCATGTTAGCTGTTTACTTCATATTAAAGAAATATGAAAACAAGCGGAAAATGGATATTTCATGCAAAATAATACTGAAAATATTTGTCCTTGACATTAGTCTATTGTTTTAAAACAATTAGAAGCAGACAAAGCTATCACAGTATATATAGCGGTACAGCATTTAAAAACATACAAACCAATCCTGTACTTAAAATATATAATCATGTATCAGTGATTCAGGAATAACAGTCAGACATTTGCTTGATTATGATCACATACTTTTTTCCTCTTGTCTGATTAAACTTCTCTTTTTGCTTTCTCTAGCTTAAATCCTTTGCCACTATTAATTTATCCAGTTTCATACCTTCTACTTCAGATTAGTTCTATAATTCTGTCATACCCATTTCACAATATTTTTTATTTACCAAAATACCAATTAGTCTATTTTAACTACTCTCTCAAAAGTTTTTCTCCCTAACAAACTTGCTAATTGCTTTATTGTTTTAATATGTATGTTTTTTTGCAGTATATTTCCTTACCTAGCCTGCTAACACCAATATATATATATATTGCAAGCCATCTAGAGATAAATATTTAAGATTAATCTCAACTAGCACTTCTTGCCTAATGCTGTATTAAGGACTAACACAAGCTAAAAGATTTCCTTTCCATTTTAGCACTTCTAAAGTTCAGCTTTCTCATAGGTAGGGAGACTGATTTTTGACACTGAAAAATAATTCTATTTTCATAAGATGAAATCCTTCCATGATTTTAAAAATACTATACAGTTATTTCCATGATTCATAATTATATTCTAGTACATCCATATGCATGCAAAATTAAAACAGATGGTAGGTTCAAAATAATCAGGACAGCAAGCAGACTATTAAAAGTTAAAAAAAAAAAAAAAAAAAAAGAAAAGAATGAGTGCTCTGTCGTACAACAATGAAGATGCTTTTCCAATACTCAGAACACCGAAATATGGGACGTACTGCTATTTTACATTAAAAATAGAACATTTACGTCTCTCTGGTATTTTACCTTAAAAATGGAAAACCAATATCCCTGTTTATAGGAGACAGAGATTTGCCTGCAGTAAAATACATCTAATAAAAACACACTTAAAGTATGTTTTAAAGGATAATATGCCCTTAATCACTAGCTATAACTGAGTTACTGAGGAGCTCCATTACCATCTGGTAACATTAAGAGACTCAGACATGATATATTTATGTGCGGGTGAATTTTACAGGAACCACTAGACATTGGCTATTTAAAATATGATACAATTTTGCTGGATAAGGATTTATTGCAGTAGAGTAGTTTATAGCTAAACTTTATTACACAGACCTAAATAAAAGAACTGCTTTGTTTTGTTTTTTGTTTTGTTTCTTCTCTGTTGTGTTAGAACATATTTTCCTTTGATGGTCTCGTTTTCTCTCTGAGGGATGTATTACAGTTATACTCCTGTTAAACTGCATCTAAGCATACTTGAAATAATGACTTTCAGATTTTCCTTTAAACTTATTTGAACCAGGTTGTTAAATACAGTGTCAAGATGTTCTCTAATTAATATATATATATATATATATATATATATATATATATATATATATATATATATATGAGTCTAACAGATGCATGAAGTATCAGAAGGTTGCTTCTCATAAATAAAATAGTTGAAATCCCAAAGATTCAAAAACACAATACTTTTATCCACAATGTTAGGAAGAAAAATAACCCCCCACTATATCCCCTGATAACTATATATACTAACTTCAAGATTGCAATGCAGTGGAGAAACACTAAAATTCTTCGAACCCCCCCCCCCCCATATAAGACCTTGTAGTGAAGATGAACAAACAGTATGTGCAATCACCTAATTTTTAATTGGCTGGACTGGCTTTTTTATACGTCAAGAAGTTGACTACTTGAAGAATTGTAGGGAACCTGTGTGTGTATATATATTATTGATAGATATATGCATATACATACACAAGCTATAGGGATAGCAGATCTGTTTTGTTAGGGTCTTGCTTTAAGTTATAACTTGTATGTCAGAACTTAAATATATAAGTAACTTACATGTTAAGACTTAAGCATCCTTTCCTGTAGATGATTTGACCTGTTAATAAATCCATGCAAATAAATCACTTACTTCCATTAAATCTCTCTTCCTCCTTCATGTTAGTGACAGAAAGTCCAATTTACTGCAAAATCATAAATAATGGAATGAAGTAATACAAATTAGCTACAGCACATATCTTATGCTTTATCTTCTCAGTAAACTAGGTGTTTATTTTTGTTGCATTCCTCTCACATTAACAGCAGATACAAAATAGAAATGTAATTTAATAAAATAATGAGAAATGTGTTCCAAATGAGTGCATTAGCTCCTTTACTGGTAATTAAAGTAAAATTTGTCTATGGTAGTTTGAAGAAACATCTGAACTAATACAGTTTGAAATAATACTATCATACTTTTAGACCATCATTCATTGACTGTCATTATTAGTTCACAAGAACAGCCATAGACGTAAACAAGTTCATTGATTCTTATGAAAATCAAGATCTTTAAAAAATGTTTTTGAAATTAATTCAGGAATTTGACAACATCCATGAATAGTTTACATGAGTGCCTCAAGCCATTCAAGATTATTTCAAATAGTTATGAATAAATAGAAAAGAAAACAGATTAAAAAAGAATCATGCATAAAAATGCATGCAAACCATTTGAAATTCTGAAACACATTAGTATGAATCCTGGAACAGTGAGACTGAATATGACTGAAAATACAGACTTACATATACTAAATTCAAGGTTGATGCATCTCAGAATATTCCCTTTTCTATGAGATACAGTGATTTCAGAGTTGGTATCTCTAAATTTGGATTTTTTTTTTTTTGGTGGGGGGGCTTGTTCTCTTCATGATGGGGTTGCAGCAATGCTCATTTTTTTCTGTTCCCCAGCATTTTCATAGTATTTTCTTTGTAATACAGGAACTTAAATTTATGAGTCTCGGATTTAAAAAAAGAAGCCAAACAGGCAATAAGTACATGATTGAGAAGATTTTAATGCAGATTTTAAAAAGGAAAAATAAAGAAAATTCAAGATATTGTACATGTGCAAATCACCTTTCATCCATATAAAATATAATAATAAATATATTAATTCCATGCTATGGAACAGACTTTTTGTGCATATCAAACAGAGCACCTCACTGGCCCTCCAAGAGAAATCTTGATGAGTGGATGGGAAATAGAAAATTCACCCCCAGGATCACTCCAGTGGCTCTGCTTGACAGCAGCACTGGGAAATAAGGTCGGGTGGCATAATGCCAAGGTAATCCTATGGGCTAGGCTTGTAAAAGCTCCAGGGCCATTAGCCTAGTACACACCTATGAACCTATAAGTTTAAACGATCCTTTAACTCTACAACCTATTAAAAGTACACTAGCCGTACAAACTAAGTAACAATCAAGCATTACATTATATGTAGAAGTAATTCCAAATGAGATCACTTTGAGTCATCCCTTACAGAAATGTTTTTTTTTTTTTGTTTCAAAAATCTGCTCAGAATAGTTTTAGCTTCAAAACTAGACATCCTGATAAATCAAGTACTGATTATTTTAAGGTCAAGAATAACCTTCCTACTACACATGAAGTACAATGAAATTAAATAGACTCACTACAATATCAGCATCCATAACTTTACTCAGAAGTGTCTTTCTTCGAGGTGCACCTTCAGGATCCATGAAAAATGCCCATCCTTTAGTAATTGTTGACCAAGATCAGAGTGCCTCTACTTCTTGCCCTATATACCATTTATTTTGCTGAGATGAAATACCCAATCATATTGTAGCAGACAGTTTATAGTATGATTTACAGTGACAATATAATTTTTTTTTTAACTTTTAATAGTCTGCTTGCTGTCCTGATTATTTTGAACCTACCATCTGTTTTAATTTTGCATGCATATGGATGTACTAGAATATAATTATGAATCATGGAAATAACTGTATAATATTTTTAAAATCACGGAAGGTTAAAAGTTAAATAAAGCATTATTGCTTGTAGTCACACCTGTCAAGATTACTTTTGGTTCAGGTGAATGGATATTCTAACCAGCTTCCTTTCCTACTATATTTCTTTAACATGTAGTAGACTTAAAGAAAGGCTCTAGATCACTATTAAAACAGCCTCTTGTGCAGTGGAGATGGTTATTTGGTATTTGTTGCAACATCAGATTGTCCAATGTCCACCCTTTTACTTACTATTATATTTTTACCATTTAGTTCACTTTTCAGTCAAGACCTTTCAAGGAGATGTATGTAACTTCATAAAGCCAAAGAAAAGCTTGGTTTATTATATGAGGATATCCTAATCTTGCATATCACAGCCAATAATATTTTCTGAAGCTTGGGGACAGACTTTTTTACATATGATTTACTAGAAATAAAGATACATTATTCCATTTCCTTGGGCATATAAAAAAAAAGACAGTTTACATCCCATCTATTACATGACATCCCAGCTAATGAGTAAATAATTTCATTCTCCCTCATGGGCAAACCTTCATTCAAAGCATTAATTAAAGGCAGCTTGAGAGTCCGTGACCTTATATTATATGGAAAAGTATAAATTTTCTCATTTTATCTTTGCTAGACATTAACTGCCAGGCAGCTAAAAAGAATATTTCGACTTCAGGTTTTTCTTGAAAGAAATGCAGTTCAGTTTAGGCAACAAATCAGTCATGAACAGAAGCATTAAAGTCCCCACAAATGCTCACTCCAAGAAATGCAACTCCATAGGTTATTTTCTGAATAAATACATATATAAAATCTAAAGTAAAACATCAGATTTTAGTTGCAGGCAAGTATGTGCTGCACATTATCATACATTTCAAATTAAAGTACTGCACTTAACTTATAACCCCAAAAGCGATTTCTATTGTTAACCGAATCATCATTTACAGTCAGTTTCATTCATGAGCAACAGTCCCATTATTCAGACATCCTTGTCATCACTTGCATCATTTACAGTTTAAATTAAAAATAACCATTGCATGGATTATATATGAATATTAAGAGTTAAACCAGCCCAAAGAATGGAAAGAAGGGAGGAGGCACAAGGAAGATAAAGCAAATGAGTTGCTAGGAGGAGGTTACAGTTGTCATAACAGTACATTACATTTTTTTACAGCAGAGAGTTATGGCTTGAATTTATATAGCTTGCACTAGTAACCATGGGTGGTGCAGGTGCAGAGTCATTTACCTATCAGCTATTGCATCACTTAGCATCTAATGGCTTTCAGGTTGCAAAGTGTTCTCAAATGGAGTGGCAATACAGTGCAAATCCAGTGAGTATCCTGCATTATTGATCGGTTTGGTTATGGAGGGCAATCATTTGTCAGTGGAGCATAAAGGTCTCTTAGTAGTATAAGGTTGAATGATGGTGTGAAGAGATGGGACTTTTTCATAGCTGTGCAGTAGTTTGAAGGTAGTAATTAATTATGAGCACAACAGAGAATTATTTATTTCAAGCCAGTTTAGTTATAGCAGTGATGTGATCTATATTGTTGGTTGGTTGTGAATTTTGCTGCTTTATTGTAGCATTGTTCTCAACTGGCTGATAGAGAGAAGTTGAGACTTGTTAGAAGAGGAGAGGCATAAAGAAAGGTGGGGAGTAGAAAAGTGGTTATGTTTTGTCTTGCAGAGTCAGTAAAATAGTCTTTCACTCTATAAAGGCATCCAGACTTTTGGTACATCATCTTTATGGCTTGCTGATGGTGGAGATCAAATTTCAGATGGTCGTTTAAAAACGCACCTAATAGTTTGGAGTGGTATAGCACTTCTGTATTAGTGTTACTGGATAACATTATATTAACAGTACATTTTTGGAAAGAGGAAGCTGGGGGTGTACAGTAGTAGTTTAGTTTCTTTTGGGATTCAGGAGTTGTGAGTTGTAAAGCCAAGCTTCTATGGAGGAGAAGGATTTCTGTGCGAGTATTTGGAGCATGGATAACTTCCTAGTAGCACATATTAGAGTAGTGTCATTGGTATACTGGACTATGGTGGCTTCTTTAGCTGCTCTGTTTTGGTCATTGATAAATAACTTAAACAGTAGTGACCCTAGGATGGAGTCTTGCAGGACTCTGATGGATGTAGGGGAGAACGGAAGAAAAATCATCTTTCTGTTTCACTGCTTGGGGCCCATTAGTGAGAGGACTAAAACCAGTTAAGTGAGTAGGATAATAGCCCATCAGAAGAGAGTTTGTTTAGGAGAATTTGATGACTGAATGCATCAAATGCCTTCTATTGATTCAAAAAAGGAGTGAATTCAAAGATCTGAATTTCTATTGGGATGTATTTTATCTGTGAATGTTAGAAGTCCAGTGGCATACTGTAACTGGGTCTGAAACCATGCTGTGAGGGAAGAGGCTATGATAATTAATATATGTAGTAAGTTCAGAATGACATCTTTCCAAGGACTTTGGATAAGGGTGAAATAATGTTGATCGCTCTATAATTTGTGAGCACGGTTGATAAGCAGCCCTTATGGATAGGTATTATACAGGATTTTCCATAAGGTAGGGATATATTTTTCTTGGATGGAGCAGTTTATTACAATCAAGACAGGATATGCAAAGCTTTCTGCAAGAAGTTTGAAGTAATCACATAAAAGTTGGGCAGTGGCAGTGGTTGTCATCTTAAGGTTATGTAGGCATTTTTTAATTGCAGATACTGGTAATGGAGTGTGCATCAAGGTATGCTGTCCCATCAGTGATTGGAGTGGGATGGGCTGGATTGTAGTATCTGTTTTTTTAGGACGGTGGTTACTGTATTTCTAAAATGCGAGTTAAACTATGAAGCAAAGCTATGGGAGTTAATGGCTGGGGATGGGCTAGGCTGGGTTGATTTTCCATTGCAGTCTTACCCACATAAAAACTGCGTGAGATGGATGTGGTAGGTACGTGTTTGTCTCAGCATAATGTAGATTATGTTACCACTGTTGGTTAATTTTAGTCCAAATCTTAACAAATCTTTCAGTACCAGTGAAATTTTCAACTACAACAATAGTGGTACAGTCATTGTTTCAAAATGTTCCATTTGTGACAGCTTCTATGTGATAATAGCAAGAGAGCTGCACTGGCAGCTTAGAGTAGACACAAATACCATCCCTACACACTTTAAATGGCCAACTTAACATTAAAGTTTTTTAGGCTTAGATCTCTAAAATAATCTTTTTTCCAGCATGCTTTCTTTTTCATGGATTTTTATGCACTTAAGCCAGTGAACTGTGAGGATCTTTGGAAGCCTAGCCATACATCCCCAAGGAGATTTTTGCATTTATATTTTAAGTACAAATAACTCAGAGATGAGCAGGGCATTTACATGCTGCCCCTATCAGTGAGGGAAAAAATGTGCTTAAGCATTGGGGGAATCTTAAGGCTTTTTATCCATTTCTCCAGATTACTTTTAAATAGTGTAAGAGAAGTACTTGACTTTGTGTAGATAAAGATGATTTCAAGGAAGCAGTATTCTCTGTGATATATTTTATTTATTCTTTGTTGATTGGGTTAGTCACATTAGGCTAGTAGCCTCTTTTCAGGGGAGACATGAAATGTGGCCAGGGCATCAGGGAACTTCCCCTTCTTGTCATTGTTACGAATAGGACTCATTTTGCAGGAGCACTTCGTGTTTCCATTCTAGGCACAGAGACAGCATGGAGAAACAGGGAGGCAGATGGCTATAGGAGAGAATGTACACAGGATTCTGAGGAGATATTTAAAAGCAATCAGCTTGATGGGGATATGTCAGCAAATGGATACATGTATAATTACAACCCTCTAGTCAGGAAGGTTGTAGGATGATTTACTTAAAGAAATGGTGGTGCAGAGTGAGCCAGAAAATGAATGTTTTCTTGGAGGATATTCTGGAGAATAGAGAAAGTAAAAGAAGGCAAATGTGGACTAGCCAACAAGACGGCAGAATAAAATGAAAAATGGAAGTACATGGTAAGGATTCAAAGAAAGACGACAATAAAATAGGCAGGTATGAAGTGTGGGGCAATTTAATAGTTCCTTTAGCTGTAAAAGCACATGCTGTAAGAGCATTTGTTCTTAAGACATTTTGTGACATTATATTTGAGATAATTTTTTCAATAGAAATTTTCTTGGAAAATATAAAAAAAAAAGAGATGACCCACGGAATCTTTAGGAGATAAAACCCATTTAACAGGGCAACAAAAAAGAAAATTCATACACAATTTCAATCAGAGGTAAAAAGAGAGACTTTGAAAGGACGTCTGAAAACTTTATGTAAAGAAGTACTGGACATTGCAAAAGTTTATGACAAATGCAGTTTAGCACAAACAAAGTTGTCCTGGACCCACGAGTAAAAGTGTGTGTGGGGGGGGGAGCTAGGCTATGGATTAAGGGATTGGCTAATCACTAGAGTCATGCCAATGTAGGCAGCGAAGATGGATTGGAGTAGTTAAGGAATTTAGGTAAGGAAGAGTGGGACTCCGGATGGGTTTAAGTGTAACGAGCTAAAGGAAGTAGTTACATTTGGTGTGAGTTGGTGGTGCAGTAACAGCTAGCTTAAGTCCAGATGAAACTGTACTGTACGTGGTCTTTCTTCTTTTAAACGTTTAAGTCCAGATGACCTGTAGGTATTGTGGATGCAGGTAGGCCTTGGATGGTGGGGAGAGAAGGGATTAGTTTAACTGAGTTAGTTCCCTCCTCTCCCTTTTTTGTTCTCTGTTAGTAATTATTTAAGGTGGGGATGGAGTTTGGGAATATAGGCTGGGCTTGCTAGCATGGATGGTTACTGAGAGGAGAGTGTGTTTGGGTGAATGGTTGGTGGGTACTGTCTGTATGAGTGTGGTGCTTGGCTTACCTGGATATTGGTGTGATTCTCTGGGGGTCTGGTAGGCAGGGTGTTGTGGTAGGTGCTTCCTGGTGTCCTGTGGTGTCTCCTGTTGTTTTGCGGTTGTTGAGGTGTTTGCTGGTGGTCCTGTGGTGGCTCTGGTTGGGTGGTAGGGCTCGTCATGGTGGGTGAGGGCTTTGTGGTCATCCAGTGTTGCCGAGGTTGCTGCTGGTCATTCTGGGGTCTCCGGGGGATTCATCGGGTTCCTCGTAGCCCCAGTGGGCCATGCAGTCGGGTGTAGCCATGTGGGTAGGCCGGGCTCATCGTTCCTCCTTCTCGCTTAGGGCGTGCGGTTGGGTAGTAGCATGTGGGTTGGCCTGGTAATCCAAAAAAAAAAAAAAGTATTCCCCAGGCTGGGGGGGGGGGGGGGGTCCAGTGCTGTAATCCAGTCTAGGTATGTCGAGTTCGGTGTCCCTCTAGGTACGTCGAGTTAGGTGTCCCTCTAGTTCTCCCTGGTGGGTTTGTGGGCTTCTGTGACATTTCTCTGGTCCCCGGTGTGTTCCCTGGTGGTCGCAGTCGGCTGTGGGGGGTCCAGCGCTGTAATCCGGTCTAGGTCGTTGAGTTCGGTGTATCCTCTAGTGAACCCTGGTGGGTTTGCGGGCTTCTGTGGCTTTTTTCTGGTCTTCAGTGTGCTCCCTGGTGGTCTTGGTAGGCTATAGGAGGGGGGGGTCCAGAGTTGTAATCTTGGCTCAGTGTCCGTTGGATCCTCAGGTGCTCCCTGGTGGGTTTTGTGGGCTTCTGTGGCCTTTCTCCAGTCTCTGGTGTCTTTTCTTGGTTTTCATGGATGCGCGCAATTTCTGGCGGCCATTACTTACGTGGGATTGTCCTCGCTGGCTTCCCTCAGTGTCGGTAGTGGTGGGGATTCCCTTTCACTTTCCCTGGTGGTTTCGTGGGCAGCTCCTTCCATTTTTGGCTGTTCTGTATGGGTGCCGGTTTGCGCATGGATACTGGCTGTTACCTCTCATGGAATAAGGATTTGCAGTCCAGAAGAAAGAGGTAATGGTTACAGGCTTGCATCTGTGTGGTTTGAATGTAGGTGGGTAGAAGATAGGATTTTGTGTGTGTGTGTGTGTGTGAATATATATATATATATATATATATATATATATATATATATATATATATATATATATATATATATATATACACACACACACACACACACACACACACACACACACACACACCTGGTGGTGATAGGGCAGGGGATGGTAGCTGTAGGGAAGTGTGTGGCTGAATGGGTGTGCAGCGGAAGGGTGAAGAGTGTGCTAGGCAGGTGTATATTCTATTTATGGTGGAAGTATAAGTGCATTAGCTACTGATGAGACTGTATGCCTGGTAGATAAGCTATGCAAGGGGTGGTTCTAGGCTGCAGAGTATAGGTAAGTAAGGGAGTTGATAAAGTGTGTGGGGCATAGGGCAAGGGAACATTATAGGGGTTGGGGGGAGTAGGGTAGTCGGGTTTGTGGAACAGCGTTAACATTGTTTCTTTTTTACAGATTGCTAAGTTACCCTTATTGCGACAATGATGACAGACTATCATAGCCCAAGCAGAAGAATTATTCCAGGACATGACGAGGTCCTAGGCAGAGCCAGAGCAAAAGAGACAGCATCCTGTGATGACTCTAGATTGGGGGAAAAGGCAGCAGGCGGAAAAACAGACCGTTACAGTGGAGGCTCTGGTTCCCAGTACGTCACAAGGTGAAGGTGCAGGTTGCTGTGTCTTTTGGCTATTCCCGGTTAGGGGTCGCCACAGTGGAACTCCGGTCCGCTAATGATTGGCAGTAGATTTTTACGTGCCGAGTTGCCAGCCCTGACGTACAACCTTCAACGAAGGTACGCCCATTCATGCATGTCTCCACACAGAAGACGCTGAGAATTGAATAGGACAACGTCTTACTGTGAGATGACAATGCTACTGCAGCACCACCACCACAGTTAATGATATTAATTTACCAATGGTTGGGGAACTAGGTGGTGAGGATGGCGAGGCGCAGGTGGTTAATGAGGTCTTGTTGGAGGGAGATATGGAAAGGGGAGAAACAGTGTCAGACTGAGTGCAAAGGGGGTTGGTGGCAGACAGGTGTCCGGGCGGACAGATGGTTCAAATGGACCTGGGCTCTAAGGACAGCTTGAATGGCCCGGAGGTAGGATCAGATTTTGGGCTGTGGCCAGGGGACTGGCTAGCTACTCAGCAGCTGGGACAGGGCAATAGAGGGGTTATTTTAACTCTGCATATTTCGGGGACAGTGAAAGAAAAAATGTGGAAAGGTGAGTGCGTGTGGATGTGTTTGAGCTGCTAGATGCGGAGGGGGTCCATAGGTTAGTGGAAGCAGTGTCAGACACTAGCAATGACTTGTTGGTGGCATTACCAGCGCTGGGTAATAAAAGGACAGGTAAGCTTAGGCCCAGGACTTGGGACAACTGGGTGGTTGGCTTTATCTATTACAAGGCAGTGCAGTTGGAAAAGGATGGACCATTGGCTTTGCCCCTTTTGGGGTATTTTCTCACAATTCGGGAGGCATAACATTTGAGGCCGGGGAATGCATGGTTGTGGTATGATGAGCGGTTCACTAAACGGAAAGCATTTGACCAGTCTCTATGGTGGGAGGTACGTCATCCTGATATATGGCTGGCTACAATGATGGACAGTTTTGCTGGGTTTAATAGGAGGATGAGCGCGGGTGAGGCAGGTGGGGTGTGTGTTGGTCATTTAACAAGGGTACTTGTTCATGGGTTGGGTGCAAATTTGCACACACTTGCTCAAGATGTGGAGGAAATCATTCTGCGGTTTACTGTGGACAGCAGGGTTTTGGTTCATGGAACAACACTGGTATGGGCCAAGAGGGAGATTTTCTTTCCTCTCAAGGATTACAAAAAGCTCGAGGTAGGGGCAATTTTCGTGGACCCAGGGGAATGGGATCCTTTAGAGGCAATAGGGGTGCCTTTTCCTATTAAGGTGGAGGTATTGGTGGATATGCTTTGCCAATGTCCTGATTTCATTCTTAAGACTGAGGTCATTCAAGGGTTTCAATGGGGATTTCCTATTAAGTCCACAGAGAGCTTGGGGGGGGGGTTGTAAGGACTTCCTTTCAGTGCAAGGGAAAGACAAAGTTTTGGAAGAGTTGGTAGGTAAGGAGTGTAAGGCAGGGCATTTGTGGGGTCCATTTGATATGCCGCCTTTTGGTAGCTACAAGATGTCGCCATTGGGGTTAATGCTAAAGAAACGGCTTGGGGAGTTTAGACCGATTCATCATCTTTCATTTCCAGAAGGGAGGTTAGTGAATGATTTTATTTGGGACAAAGAAGTTAGGGTGCGTTACACCTCTTTGGACGATGCAGTGCAGGTGATCAGGGAATTTCGGGAGTTGTGGTTGGTTAAGATTAACATTGAATCGGCTTTTCGTTCGTTGCCCATTAGGAGGGAGGACTGGCCGTTGTTGGTGATGAAGGTAGGCGTTCAGTACTATTTTGACACTGCCATGACAATGGGTTGTTCCGTGGCATGTGTGATGTTTGAGAAATTTAGTACCCTTTTACATTGGATTTGGAATCAGAGGGTGGGAATGCAGAAGGCAGTGCATTATTTGGATGATTTCTACTTAGTCAGGAAAGGGAGGGTGGGGGCTCAACAGGGGTTGCAGGAATTTACCAGTAAGTGAGAGGAACTGGGTGTACCTTTGGCACAGCACAAGATGGAAGGTCCAGCAAGAGCATTGGAGTTCCAGGGGTTAATGGTAGATGCGGAACGGGTATGGTTTAGTCTTCTTCAGGAGAAGATAGAGAGGCTGCAGGTCAGCTATATGGGGGGGGGGGGGGACAAGAATAAGATTTGGGATGGTTCAGTCATGGAATTGTTGGGTCTTCTGAACTTTGCCTGTTGAGTGGTACATCCGGGTCGGACGTTTTGCAGGGTGTTAGCTTATATGCTAAAAGTGGGTAGGAGCAAACATCATTGTGTTAGGGTGACCAGGCTAGTGTGGGAGAATTTGAAGTTGTTGGATGGTTTTGTGCAACAATTTAATGGGATTTCCTTTTGGCAATTGGATTGGGTGGGTCAGGAAGAACTTCAGTTGTTTACAGACGCAGCGGGCGGTATCGGCATGGGAGCTTACTTTGAAGGAAGATGGTTTGCAGAGCAATGGCCTCCAGATTGGGATGAGGAATGGAGGTGAGATGTCACTTTTTTAGAACTGATACCAATACAGGCAGCTTTGGTGGTGCAGAAGGAGCATTGAGGAATAAGTGGGTAGTTTTTTATTCAGATAATATGGCTATGGTGAAGGTGTTACAAAAGAAGACAGCTAGGGCAGAATTGCTGTTGAGGTTATTGCGGAAGCTAGTATTGCAGAGCCTGTTAATACATTTTTCTTTTACAGTGGTACATGTGCCTGGTGTTAAGAATGATATTGCTGATGGTTTGTCCCTCTTTCAGTTTTGCAGGTTTTGAGGGTTGGCTCTGGGGGCGGCTGAGGTGCCAAAAACACTGCTGGAGGAGGTGTAGCATCTTGGGACAGGATATTCGAGTGTCTGGTGCAGCATTCCTGCACTACTTCTACGAAGAAGGCATATGGTAGGGCTCTTTTTGATTTTATTCAATTTGTTTTGTGATTGCCAGATGAGGTAAGGGTATGGGGTCAGAGGAATTATTGTTAAGATATGTGGCTAGCACTTGGGAGAAAGGTAAGGCTTTGCAGACAGTTAAAGTGGATCTGGCGGCTATTACTAATTTTGCTATGTTGGGGGGGGGGGGGTTGCAAGATTTTACGAAGTCCTGGACATTAGGACCTATGTTGAGAGGGTGGGGGAGGGTTATGGTGGAGCGTAGGGATACATGGTTGCCAATTACAAGGGGAATATTGAAGATTTTGTTACAGTGTTCAGGATTATTACACAGTGGGTCGCTGGATTATTTTATGTGGGGCACTCTATGCACGTGGTTATATTTTGGCTCTTTCAGGGTATCGGAATTGTTAGGTTCCTTATGTTGGAAGCACGTTATAGTGACTGAGAGGGAGGTCAACATCGTAATACAGAAAAGCAAGACGGATCAGTTGGGTAGGGGATGTACGGTAGTGCTCAAAGCGGACAGGAACCTTCGCCTTTGCCAAGTAACGTGGATTACAGAATTTAGGAGTAGGATGTCGGGGTGTTCAGAGAGGTTGGTGTTTTGTTCAAAGGATGGCAGTGTAGTTTCCAGTAGTAGGTTTATTACTTTAATTAGGAGGATTTTTGGTTGCATGGGATTTCCGGCTGAGAAGTTTGCAGCTCTTTCTTTTAGAATTTGGAGGGCTTCAGATTTGGCTAGACAGGGTAGTTCAATTGAGGTTATTAAGAGGGCAAGCAGGTGGTCCTCAAATGCCTTTTTATCTTATATTAAATAGCAGTGTTTGTGATTAACAATTTTTCTTTTTCTTTTAGGGAAGCATATACTCATTTTGGGCCATTCACATATCCACTGGGCTGAGAAGCATGCTTTAATCAGGGAGGATAAAAGTAATTTGGGTTTATCTTATTTAGGATGTTCTGTGTTTTGGCATGGGGTTAGGGGTATGCATTGGGATAGGTTGATGTTTGAATTTCTGAAGGCTAAATTGTGGATAGGGTGTCCTGATATAATAATAATTCATTTGGGAGGTAATGACTTGGGTATTTTGACTAAAGTCTTTAGTGGAGATTATTTTGCAGGATTTGTGGAGATTACAGGATAGATAATAGGCTATGCAAATTGTGTGGTCAGAGTTGATTCCTTGATTGTGCTTGAGGGAGGCATGCAGTTATAAAGCTATTGAAAGGGCCAGGACGTTTGTTAACCATACATTGGAGGGGCAGCTAAGAAAATTAGGGATACATATCATTCAACATGGGGAATTTGGGCAAGAGGAGGTAGTTTATCATCACACGGATGGAGTTCATCTGAATGAAATTGGTTTGGATTTGTTTAATTTGCAACTCAAGAAGTTTCTACAAGAGATGCTGAACGTTAAGGTTTAGGAGGGGAACAGCCTGGGATCAGGCTGGTGGTGGAGTAGAGGGACAGGATTGCCCTCTTCTGTTCACCCTCTAAGGATGTGGTTTGATATGCCCAATGGTTTTGTGTGGTGGAAGGTGAGGAAGAACGCTGCCTATTATTTGTGGGGGTGGGCAGGTACGCTGCCTCAGTGGAGGAAGTTTCAGGGTGAGCAGTTACGCTACCCTGAGGTGTAATCGAGCAGGGTGAGTTGTTACACTGCCCTGAGGATTGTTGTGGCTGAAGGCAACTGATATTGTTTATATGTTTGAAGTTCATGTTATGATAATATATAATAAAGGTCATCAAATGGCTTTGTGTGTCCAGAGTGGCTTGTTCAAATGGGGGCTGGGACAAATGCAGTTTGGCACAAACTAAGTTGTCCTGGACCCATGAGTGAAAGTGTAGGGAGGGGGGTGGGGAAGAGCTAGGCTACGGATTAAGGGACTGGCTAATCACTAGAGTCATGGCAATGTAGGTAGTGAAGGGAGATTAGACTAGGTAAGGAATGGTGGGACTCGATGGGTTTAAGTGTAGAGAGCTAAAGGAAGTAGTTACATTTGGCGTGAGTTGGTCTCTCCCACCCTCCCTTTTTTGGTGGAGGAAAATTTTGTTGGTTGGAGTGGAGAAGAGGGACAGGATTGCCCTCTTCTGTTCACCCTCTAAGGATGTGGTTTGATTTTGCCAATGGGTTTGTGTGGTGGAAGGTGAGCAGGTACGCTGCCTTTTACCAGAAAGGCTCATCCAGACTCTGCTACACTTTGCCGTGAAGGAAAGGTTAGTTTGCTTTTATTTTTTTGTATTACTTTATTGCCTTTCTGTATTTTGAACACTGTGGTTTGTTTTCTGTACCTTGTGTTTTACTTTCATTCTGCTTTAACAGCATATTAAAACTTCAAGAGAGACCACAGCTCCCTCTCTTCTGAGTCAGGCAGAAATTAGAACTGATTAATTAAGGACTCATTCATAAGATAGAAGAGGTCACTTAAGTTTAATCATTTGTTAACTGAGGGGGTGGAGCTAGGAACTAAACCTTCTATTTAAGGGGTAAAATAAAACATTTCAGAGCTTTACCAGAAAGGCTCATCCAGACTCTGCTACACTTTGCTGTGAAGGAAAGGTTAGTTTGCTTTTATTTTTTGTATTACTTTATTGCCTTTCTATATTTTGAATACTGTGGTTTGTTTTCTTGACCTTGTGTTTTACTTGCATTCTGCTTTAACAGCATATTAAAACATCAAAAGAGACCACAGCTCTCTCTCTTCTGAGTCAGGCAGAAATTAGAACTGATTAATTAAGGACTCATTCATAAGACAGACGAGGTCACTTAAGGTTAATCATTTGTTAACTGAGGGGGTGGAGCTAGGAACTAAACCTTCTATTTAAGGGATAAAATAAAACATTTCAGAGCTTTACCAGAAAGGCTCATCCAGACTCTGCTACACATTGCTGTGAAGGAAAGGTTAGTTTGCTTTTATTTTTTGTATTACTTTATTGCCTTTCTATATTTTGAATACTGTGGTTTGTTGTCTTTACCTTGTGTTTTACTTGCATTCTGCTTTAACAGCATATTAAAACTTCAAAAGAGACCACAGCTCTCTCTCTTCTGAGTCAGGCAGAATTTAATTTTTTTCCCGCCCTCCAACCCTGTTACAGTTGTCTTGTTAAATACCACTGTCTTTCTAGTTGCCTGCCTCTTATATTAACCTGACCATATATCTCATTTCCTCTCTACTTTCACTGGCTTGTGTGAGTAATCACAAAATCATCATTTTTTGAAATCCCTCCCCTTCAACTATTTAAATTTATTGGCCATCCTACTGTATTCCATAGTACCAGAATACAAAAGTGACCACCCCTTTCAACCCATCCTGCTGTTTTAAAAATAGTAATTCTCCACTAAACCTTAACTTTTTAAACAGGTAAAACTTAAGTTACCTACTTTCACATCTAACTTCTCTAGTGCACACTGCAGTGTGCATTTTTTTTCATCTTACCTTTAAGCATCCCTGTGACTAGCACTTTCTCTAATACCTGCTGGAAAGCACTAGTAAGACTTAAACTGATACAAGCACTCAACTCTCCTTGTTAATAAGGAGCCTATAATTGCAAAGTACCTGGCTAAGGTAATGGAAAACAGCTCCTGTACTTTACAAAAAAAAAAAGCACCAAACCAGGCATGTCCAAGGGTCAGCTTCCAGTGATTTCTCCTGTCCACCTGGTGAATCTGGGCATACTGGGGCAATGCAGCAATCGCCTCATGTACACAGATAACCCTCTCCTCCTACTACCCAACACTACAACCTGTAAGAGATGCACTTACATAGTCAAAATGGAAGCAAAGCTCTCCCCACCCAAGATTGTGCTAGACAGTCAACAGGAGAAGGTTAACACCCACACTACACCTCAAGCAACAGATAGCCCTTCTAAACCCAAACCACCAGCACCCACATATAGTAACACTAAATCCACATATGCAGAGGCTGTTAACTGTAACATGCCCAAGCACCAAGGACCTCTGAAGCTGAAACGCAAACAAACACCAATCACAACCAAAGTGTCACATATTTCACACCACCAGTGTGCCACCCAGCAACAGCCCCTAAGGCAAGACAATGTACCTAACACTTTAGTCATAGGTAACTCTATAGTCCGGCACACTGATGTCCCTCTCACCAGGTTGAACAAGGAGAAAATTAGTCAGCTGCCTGTCGGGTGCCAGGATCCGCCCACATAATGCATGCACTCAAGTCACTCCACAACAAGTACAGATATGACTCTGTCATTGTCCATGTTGGAGTGAATGACTTGAGATGTACCTCCCTGGACTACATGAAAAGAGACATGGAAGAGCTCTCGGACCATGTGGCCCAGGCAGGTATAACACTAGCCCTGAGTAGCATCCTGCCTTCACCCAGAATGATACCACAATATAAGGACAAAATGATTGACTTCAACAATTGGCTAAGTTTCTGGTGTCATTCAAAGGGGATCCAGTATCTGTCTGCCTGGGACGACATGATTGACAGACCACGATGCTTTGCCAGAGATGGTCTGCACCTGTCGCCCCTGGGATTCAGGTTACTGGCTAAGGCTCTTGCCACCCCTATAGTGCCTTTTTTAGGCAAAGTTCAAAGGACAAAACCACCACCATAACAGGTAAAAGCACGCAAAATCTGAAGGTAATGTTACTCAATGCTTGAAGTCTAAACCTCAAAATGGACTCTCTTGAAGCACTCCTAAAAATGGAGAACATCGATATCTGTGCAGTAACTGAGACCTAGTCAAAGGCTCCAGAGAGCACCCCTGAAATACCAGGCTACAACTCTTACCACACTTTTCGGCCACCAAACCAGGACCGAAACACTAAAGGTGGAGGAGTGTCAACATTCACCAAGGATATTCACACCACCAGGCTAGTTGCCCAACACAATGCATCTGAAATTCTCCAGGTGCAACTAACACTAGGTAAGACTGCAATCCAAATTGTAGCTTGCTACAGATCCCCCACCATACCCCAAGATTCTCACTACACATTTCTAAACATACTGGAAAATATTAAGATAGAACCAAACACCCTAATATTGGGTGATTTAACTACCTTGCCATTAACTTTGAAAACTACTCATGTACCAACGCCTTTGCCCAACGGTTCTTGGAATTCATAAACTCCAACGCCCTGGATCAATTAATCCATACTCCCACCAGGGGCTCCAATATCCTAGACCTGGTCATTACCAACATTGGAAATCGATGCTCCATACCTATGGTCATCCCCTAGTTAGTCAGGTCTGACCATAAGCTTATCACCCTTAACATCCACATCCCACCCCTCCCCCCCAGTAAGGAACCCTCCATAAAAAAAACTTCTCCAAAGCCAACTTCATGCTACTCAAGTCAGAAGTGACAAACTTCACGACACCCATGCAGACGGGAACTGAAAGTTCAACTGTTGAATCCTACACTAAGGCACTGTACGAGCACATCAACTCATGCATGAATCATGCCATCCCAAATAGAACCAAGATGCTCTCATCCAAAAAAGGAAGTCAATCTGGTGGTCCCCTGCCATAAACAAACTTTACAACAAAAGGAAGAAACTGTTGCAGAAAAGAGAAAAATCCCAGGATGCAAAAAACTCCCTTACCAGCCTCAGTAAGAAACTGAGATCCCTCATAAAATCCTCCAAAGCTAGTTACGAAAATAAAATTGCCAAAGATTCCAAAGACAACCACATGGCATTCTATAACTATGTCAAGAATCTAAATGGCAATGCTCAGATCTGCTCTGAGTTAAAAGAGAATGGCATTTAATATACTGATCCCAAGGATATTGCCAATATCCTGGCAGATCGATTCAGTGCCAACTTCACCCCCTCTCACCCCCTAAATGGCCCATCTCAATACCAGAAGATTGCCAAATTCCGGTAATAACGGCCACCCAGGTAAAAAACGCACTCTCCAAAGCTAAGAATACAGCATCCATGGGACCAGATGACATCCCGGGCTGTGTACTACATGAACTACAATATGAACTGGCACCTCGCCTAAGTGTCATGTTTAATCATAGCCTCACCTCAGGTTTTGTGCCCACTGAGTGGCGCACAGCTACAGTTATCCCACTCCACAAGGGGGGATCCACCTTGGACACCGGAAACTACCGTCCCATCAGTCTGACAAGCCTTATCTGCAAGGCCATGGAGAGTATTATCATGAAACTTATAAACAAAGACATTGGCAACCTTCAAACACTGGACCCCACCCAGTTTGGGTTTGTGAAAGGCCGATCTTGTCTCCTGAACCTGATTGACTTCTTTGAATCAGTCTCCAGAGCCATGGACAAGGGTAAGGTGGTCCACACAGCCTATCTAGACCTTGCCAAGGCCTTTGACACCATCCGCCACTCTGGAATCATAGATAAAATTACTAAGCTTGGCATTAATCCCTACGTCACCCAATGGTTTGCTAACTGGCTTACTGATAGAACCCACACTGTAAAAGTAGCCGGCTCCAAATCCAGCTCCAGACAAGTGGAGTACCTCAGGGTTCAGTCCTGGGACCACTCTCGTTTGGCATCTACTTCTCTGAAGTACAGGCCAACACTAAGGGACTCTGGCTAACAAAGTTCACAGATGACTGCAAACTGGGAGCCATTATTGAATCCCCAAATGATGTGGATACTCTACAAAAGGGCCTTACAGAAACATACGCTTGGTGCCAGAGCCATAGGCTCAAGCTCAATGCCAAGAAATGTATAGTTATCCCCTTTGGGAAAAAACATGTATACGTGAATTACCATATAGGTGGCAGTACACTAAACACCGAAAGTGTGATAAGAGACTTAGGGACACAGGTGGACAGTGGTCTCACCTTCAATAACCACATCATCACAACAGTCAGGAAATCCTTCTATGTGGCACACCTCATCACTAAGGGCTTTTCATCCAGAAAAAAGGAGGTCATTGTCCCACTGCACTAATTCCTCATTAGACCCATTATAGAATACAATGCCTCATTTGGTATGTACCTCTCAAGACATCTGCAACAACTGGAAAGGCCGCAGAAATACCTCACTAAAAGAATCACAGGCCTAAAGCAGATGCCCTACGCTGATCGCCTTAAACTCCAGCTATACTCTGTCGCACATCATCTACTCAGAGGCGATCTCTGCTTAACATACAAGGCCATGTCAAACCCAGAGCTGTTGGACATACACTTAAAGAAATCCCAATCCCCCAGAGCCACATGCTCCAGGGATCTAAACCATGTCATCACAATAAACAGACATGCTGGAGGGATAGGTTCCTGACCCAGAGACTCCCCAGACGCTGGAATAGATTGCCCATACATGTCAAGCAGAGTGCTTCTTTGGCCTTCTTCAAAAGGAACCTTGATGATTGGATGGGAGAAAGGAAATTCACCCCGGGGATCACGTCAGTCGCCCTCTTAGACAGGGGTCCAGGGAAGTAAATAGTGTAGGAAGAAATAGCCAGAGAATTATTATGGCTAGGCTTGTATATGCCCTAGGGCTGATAGCCTAGTACCAACCTATGAACCTATTATTTGTGTGTGGGGGGGGGGGTGAGCAGGTACACTGCCCCGGTGGAGGAAGTTTCACGGTGAGCAGGTACATTGCCCTGAGGTGCAATTGAGCAGGGTGAGTTGTTATGCTGCCCTAAGGATCGTTGTGGCTGAAGGCAATTGATATTGTTTATATGTTTGTAGTTCATGTTATGATAATATATAATAAAGGTCGTCAAATGGCTGTGTCCAGAGTGGCTTGTTTAAAGTGGGGCCGGGACAAAAGGGGTTCAATGAGTGGTGGTTGAGATGGTAATATTGTGTTAAAATAGAGAAAAAATATATACGTATACCAATCATGATAAATTTGGAGGGAAACAGGGTATGTTGTAAAATACTGTGGATAACTGAATATGCATTTTTTTTAGAATGTGGTTAAGAAGGACATTTGATAAGTAACTTTGATAAAAGAAAATGTTATATTTGTGGGTAAATGGGACATGCTGCAAAAAATGTGAAATGAAATGTTATAAATGTAACAACACTGAACATTTATGGATGGATTTCAGAAATGAAAATAAGGAAAAAGATAGAATAAAATTAACAGTGAAGAAATTTTAGTAGTAGTAAAAAGAAACATTTGATGAGAAAAAATAAAGTAGACATAGAAGCTGTTTCTGAAATACCTTATGAATTGGAAGGAAGTAAAATAATTCTACTGCTAAAAGGGTAAAATACAGAAAAAGAAAATGTAAATTATAAGTACAAAAGAAAAAAAAGAAAGGAAATGAATGAAAAAAATGCAGCTTATTATTGTGGGTTTCTATAATAGTTGAGGTATTTGACTCACATACACAAGGTAAAATGTTTCTCACCTTTGGGAAGGAAATTTACTATGCTTAGAATGGTCTATTAAGAAAGCTAGCCTAGTATTAGCCATGAACTTATGAAACCATGAATCTAAGAAAAAGGAGAAAATTTGGAGTGCTTTGTTTAAATATAAATAATATTCAGAATATAGTAAGATGAAAAGGAATTTTGGAGTGGTGTAATACATGTGATGAATCTTTAATCATAGACAAGATTTTTAACAAATGAAAGATTACAAACAGTGAAACTATGAGGAGGAAAGAATCTCCTATTTCAGAAATGAGCTGTTCTGAAATAGATATTCTTTAGAAATACAGTAATGATATTACATGTAGCCATCACAAATTTAAAGATTAACCATTGTAGATTTAAAATGGAAATAACAAGTACATAGAATTATAAAAACTGCATGCTTTATACCAATTGTAAAGAAAAGGAAATGTTATTTCACCAGATTTTAGACTATGTGGTACTAAACATGATTATTATAAAAACAGGAGACTAAGAGGAAAGCATAAAAAGAAAATACATGATATAAGAAAAATCTTAGAAGTTATAAGATGTAGAAAGTTAAAACTTTGAGACAAAAATTCATGGACTTACAAAAAGGGTATGCATAGAACTCCAACATATTATATTATAGTATCAGAAGGTTTAGTTATAGCAGAATGGGAGGTAGTTGAAACAGGATTTTCTCATCATCTTGCCATACAGCTAGAGATACAGGAAAACAAGGAATATTTAAAAATAGACAAAGGAATAAAAAGGATAAATGAGAGAGCATAGAATGAAGGAAAGAGATTAGAATACACTTACAAAAAATCATATTACTATGAGAACATTTTATTAAAAAATGGTCTGAATGATGGATGATATTTTAAGGAAATATATATTTTTTTACAGTGGCAATATAATGTGAGAAAAGTAGGAAGGAATAATATAAAATAGCATATAATGATTCATTGGAAAATATAGGACATAATGATATAAAGTACTTTGACAAAGAATTATATGAAACAAATCAAGAAAAAAATACAAGAATTGTTATATAAGCAAATATATTTCTTCTCTTTTTCCTTGAAAAAATATTGAGTTACTTAAGTAGATTAGTAAAGGAAGATGGTAGTGTAATTACAGAAATAATAAAACCTAATAAGATAAGTGGAAAGAAACCATACACAAAATAATGCATTACAATACATGTTTAAAGAAAGAAAAAAGGCAGTGAAAAAACATGGAAAGTAAAAACAAAGTTAACAGGAAAAATTGAGTAGAGTTGGAAAAGGAGATTTATTTATAACTGCTAGATAAAGTATTAGGACAAGTAAATATAAATTTGGCTGTAGGACCAGATGGAATAGGGTATGGAATGCATAAAAATTGAAGACTCGCAAAATATTTTGAATGAATGATTAAATGAAGGTTTTATGTATACGGAATTATGTAGTGGAATACTTAAAATCATATGGAAGAAGGAAGACAGACAATTGAAAAACCTGAGACTGATCGTATTAAATAATAAAATCAATACAAAAGAGAGTTCAAACTAAAATGGAAAATATTATGGAAGATAGTATAAAGGGAGAGGGTTGTCAAGAATATTTATGATAGTTACAGAAACTGTGGATGACATTATCAAGAGAAAAGAATCAACAAAAGTCATTAGTTATGAATGTGACATTTTGTGAAATAAATTGGAAAATGATGGAGGCAGGGTATATCTGAAGGGTTAAGAATTCCAGTTCTGTTGACACATGTAGATGGCATTATAATAGCAGAAAACAAGATATGGATAATCTACACAAATGAGTGTGTAGAGGTGATAGGGATGGTTTGCATAAAGAGAAAAGTAAATGTTTATGTGATATATTAAAGATAGGGGGTATACTTTTACAATGAATGAAATTTCTGTCCGGTATAATGTTTGGGAATAAAGATGCAAGTAGAATTCAGTGAGAAAACAACAGAAGAAACATAACAAACCTGTCTTTTCTCAACAACATATAAATTATTCAGGAAAAAAGTTATTTGATAAATTCGGTACTTATGGGAAAAACAGCATATTTAGCAACTGCATTTATGTTATCAACAGTATTTATTTGATAAGATATTATTGCAAATATATTTTTTTCATTTAAATGGTGTACTAGATTAAACCCAGTAAAAAGGGAAGTTATGTCTGAGAAGGGTAGATCATTTATTTTATGCAATATGGGTTATTTGAAAGGAAAGACTGAATGAAATTTTGTTTAATGGGAAAGGAATTTTGGCAGCTATATTGCAAACAATTAGATTATAGATGAGTAAGGAGTCTGGGTCAGTTTTAGAAGGAAAAAAGTAGTATGTTACAAAAAATTATAAATTGTAAAAAATAGAAATTTTAAAATATGCACCTATAAATATGCATTTTGTAAATATATAAATAATGATTTTTATGTTGTGTTACATAAAGGACTTCAACTCATTTTCAGTAGGTGCCATGAGATCTTTTACATCCATCTGAGCTACCACCAATGCAAGCAGATGGGGACCTTTGTTCAATGTCTCATGCAAAGGACAACACACAGGAGTGCAGCATGCTACACTGCATTGTCAGTAAGTGATCCACCTGATGTGGGAATAGAACTCATAGCATTCTGCACAAGAGACAAGTGTAATACATGTGTACCATTAACAGTGACAAGACAGATATAAATACACATAGTTCACAAAATGTTGATGTTGCAAGAGAGATTGAGATCTTTTGAGGATGGTGTTTATGCCTCCATTGGACTTGCAAATGTGCAGTAGGTTCCTACTTTCTATAACTTTTATAACGGCTTATGTTTGAATGCTCTTAATTTGTAAACCATATCTTCACTGCCTCTTTTAAAAGGTCATATTATGAACAATATCTAATTTCCACTAGAAAGCAAATGATATTGCTGTGCACATTTGCAATTCATCCTTCATTGTTCCCCTGTTTGTTGGTAAAGAAGATTGATAAGAATTGTTTTTCTTATCTGAGAATTCACTCAGTCTCATTTGCTTCATAAAATCACACTTTAATTTTGGAGTCAAAAAGCATTTATTTGATATTTTTTCTAGCAACTCTTTTTTGATAATTTTAGTTTTCTTACTCAACCACATTCTTGACTATTTTATTTTTACATGTCATAGACTAAGATTGCAGTTCACTTCTGAGTTGTCAATATACACACCTGGGGATGTTAAGGAAAAAGAAAAACAGCTGAAAAATGCGTCATATTTCAAAAACGTCTCAAAAATGTGCCATAATTCACAATGTTAATTTCAAGGCATAGAAGACATTTTGAAACAAAATATCCACAAGTGGATATCTTGGGGCCTACAGGTAAATATTCATGTGTTAAGTACAGAATAAATGTGCCTAAAGAAGGCATGCTACAATTAGACAGAGAATGACAAAAAAAATTAATGTCTCACTACACAATATCTGAAGCTCAAAAATACTTTAAAACAGATGCATATTAAAGCACACATGCTTAATACACATGACTATGAGGCAGAAAGCATTGCTGTTAACTAGAAGTGACTTCAAGATTTCTACACACCAGATACAATTAACACTTTCACCACAATAAATATATCAGTAGTACATGCTTACATCTATGCATGAAGGTTTCTAGAATGATCTTTTATGTATTAGACCTAGACAGAAATGAGAAATATTTGTGTTGACAAAGCCTGAGATTAATTTAGTGTCAGGATATTTTATGCACCTGATTTGGAGTATTCAAAATATATTTGCCCAGAGAAACATGTATTGATGGAGTTGTATATACACAGTGGATACTACAATTTACACGTGCATTGCGTGAAGCAGTGTAGGTTTACAGCAATGGGGCAAGCTAAATGCAGGGAAATGGAACTTGCTGCCATATGGTTGGACTTTGCAAGGACAGATTAAGGCCCATCAACAATAAAAAAAACGCTCATTTTTACATGTAAATGGATCATGTCTGACAGATACCCTGCATTGCAGTGACAATCCTAGTGGAGCCCAAAATAGTGTGCATGTATACACACACACAACTGAAAGGAAGCAGCAAGCACATATTGTGGCCTGTGGTATGTCAGTACTCTGTGTGCATGTGGCTGTGGTGAGATTCACCAGCAATACATTCTAATTTGAAATAGAGGCCAGAAGTAGATGAAAAGGTAGGTAACTGTGGGATGGACTTAATGCTAAAAGAATCACACTGACAGACGAGGTAGCCACTGTCCTATTAAGTGAAATAATGCAGGTGTTATGAATGTTGACATGCATACATTTTTTTTCTTGGGGGGGGTGGCAGATGATGCTTCAGATTCAGTGCAGACTCTTTCCAATGATACTATAACTTTCACATGAAATGCATTCCGACAGAGGTATGCCTCTACAGCTATTTCGATGCAGTAACTGGTGAACAACAGCAAGGCTAAATTTGACAGGTCTGTGTAATTCTGCATGGGACTATAATATGAACAAGATTTTCAGTAGCATGTGGAATTATGTTCTGGATCAGGCTGTACAACCCCTTTGACACTGAGCCTAAAGCATACCATGAATTCTGAAATGCACCGCAGCTAGATATTGGTTGTATGGTGTTGCTGAACTGTGCCTTGGGCAGAAACATTCTACATAGTGCTAAAATATGAATAAGGAAAATTGTGCAGCACTTTTGTGAACTGCCTATGAGGCAATGTAGTGTGACTTTTTACTGAACTGTGCCTCATTGAGGACTATGCAGTAATGCAATGAACTATGCTTTAGCTATCATTGTGGAGTACACTACTGAAATGTGAAGCAAAATAAAATTTTGGTGCAAACATGTTATATATCATTCTGGTACTTTGGACACAAACTCGTTCAATGGAGTATCAGAGTTACTTCAGTTAAAAGTGTTATTCCATTTAACTCTTCTTCTGTTAATTTTATTTTATTTAAAAGGGCAATTGATTGTAGATTAAATTTGTCCATATGTGTTATTTAGGAAAATATCAATGAACCTTTTTTATATTTTCTTCATAGCACAAGTTTCATAATGAGATCTCCAAGAAAGGACTGAACTTAAAATATTTGCTAATGTTATTTCTTAAGTAAAACATTATTATTACTAGAAAGCCAATAAGCTCTTGCTTCCTTTACACTACCACACAATGAATTTACATCCAAACAAAACACACTTACTTTTGCTACTATTCTCTTACACAATTGCAATAATTAAAACTCCCGATAATGTGGTCATTTAGGTGACTTTTATTTTTAGAGACAAACTATCAGTGTAGCAATGGCCAGATTTAAATATGCCATCCCTAACTGGAAGCATTTGGAGAGGTTTAGGAACCCTGCTTTCTAAAACACTTATTATTAGCTATCTTGCTAAGCTTTCTACATTTGCAAGAGTAGACAAGTGTTTGTGAAGATGATCAGATGATGTCAAAACTTCACACCAGGTTCTTTCCTCTACAGCTATAAATGGCAGTTAACTATTTTCAAGACAGAAACATGATCTCTGATTCAGAAGTGCTGATGCTCATAAAAGCCACTTTACATTTAGCAGTAAATCACTCCACTGCACACTGGAGATCATCAATGTAAGACTAACGTTAAGTGTCTGTAACAAACAGATACACCATCTTCATTTCATAAAAATGGGGACGCCACAGACCTTGGGTGGGTCTTCAATAAAAATGAGAGAAGAGGGAAGACAACAGTATACATAGCAGGAGTCATGCTCCCACCATGAACGCATTTAACTTAAGGCCAAGGATGTAGGTGCAGCATTCACTCCTCAAATATTGCGACAATGGCAAACCTAATGGTGTCGGCAATCCTTTCTGTTGCAATATATTCAATAGTATATAATCGTATACCTTCTGCAAGCTTACAGAAACTATATGTAGATAGAAGTCAGAATCTCCCATGATAAATTTCAATATCAGTACAAAGGCATCTACTGACTGATGGTCAGGAGGAATCTGCATTGCTCCTCCTGAAGTAGAGGCTTGAATACTGGACAAGGTCTCCTTCTCATCACTCTGGTAAGCTGATGAGGATAATCTCGCTTAGTGAAAATACCCTTCTGTCCTTCTTATTTACACCTCAGAGCATACCACGTTTGCCATTTGAGAGGTACCCAACCTTTCACACAAAACTGAAAAGATGGGTCACTGTTGGCACCCCAAATAATATCCAGCATTTTTTGATACATCATGCATTCCTGTTGTCCTCTGCAACAAAAGTGTTAAATCACTACAGTGACCTGATCTATCACAAGGGATCCAGTTCCATTATTTTCCTCTGATACTGCCCCCTCAGAGAAGGGCATAACCATTGGATTCAGAAGTTAATCAAAATATTCTGTCAACCTCTTGGCAGTGTCATCAGCTGAAGTTCTCACCTCCACACATCATCAGAACAATCTAGGTAGGATTATGCCTCGTCTTCCTCATTAACCAGAATGCTTATTAGGATTTCTCTGGGGTTATTTAAAGTTGCCTTCCATTACTGTCAGTCAAAGCCATCCCAGCATGATATTTTGCATAGTGACTGTCACAGCTGATTAGTCCCTTGCATAGGGTACCTGTCCATCAAGTCTGGAGACACCATTACTAGCACTGCATGGAAGGTCGCGCTCATTAACCTCATGGCTTCCCGTACTGCTACGAATTGTACTGTGATTATCTCTGTGAAAGATCCCATCCATTTTTAGCTAGATCTCTGTATCCATCTCAGTTATTGAGATTATATAGGATGTATTCAATTTTCATGTCCCCTACTTCCTCAGGTATATTTGAGAAGCTTTTCTGGACAAGTGAGTTGAACTTCTGAGAATGAAACATGATTTATGCATTCATGTATTTTGACTTTCTGGTTCTTTCCAGTTGCATCCTCAACCACTGGTTTCAGTAAATCATCAACTTGTGATAAATTGACAGCTCACTATGCCTAACAAGTCTTCAGAACACACAACCTCAGAACCAATGGCAGAACGAAAATGTCAATCACTTATTTGCCGTGGCAGCAACATCACGTAGACTATCACTATGTTAAGACATGCTGCTTGCTGTAAGAATCCATGAATAGCAGTGTCTACTTGGATTCTGAAAGCAGAAGCCATTCCTCAGGTTAACATCCCTCTAAATATCTCCATCATTCCTGACACAAGTATTCACAAAGCACAAGCAGAGATGTATGTTGAAGCTCTTAAATGACTAGTCAGTCTATGTCCATATCCTTAAATTTGGTTAAGAACTTGAACAATTTGCACATCTGACTTTACTCAATATTATATTTGTCAACAAGAGTCTGCAATGTGTATTTACAATGCCAATTATTTATGTGGCCAATTAACAACATATTTTAAGAAACAAAGTTTCTCTCTGTTGTTCAATGAAATACACATCATAATTAGCTGTATTTCTACATATATTTGCTACATAACTAACAGTTTCTGCTATTTCATTACATAAATCATCAAAACGTCCATTGAAGTAAACCCACCATTATAATACTCCCCTTCATATTATTCCTTTGGAGATTTACTCCGCATTAAGCTGTGGTACAGGTTGTTACATATTTGTAGCAAACATCACTTTGGTTTGAACTGTGCTGTTTTGTGTTGAACTCTGCCTTTGGTTGTGTTGAACTATATCTTAGGTTTTACTTTGCAGTACTGTGTTGTGCTGCCTGGTGGATGGCACTTTGGAACATGGCATTGACCTGCACCTTGGTAAGCTCCATACAACATTGTTCTGACATATGCCTTGGGCAGAACTGTGCAACATATACCTTGGGTGCTACTGTACATCACTCTTTTTAAATGACAGTGTGTAGCACTGTATCAAACTGTGTCATGTGACAAAGTGCAGCATTGTGTTGACCTTGGTTGACTTTGTGCAAATACCATGGCATGATAAAGTGCATCACTGTACACAAATGTGTTTTTAGTGGCAAAGTGCAGCATTATACTGCACTGAACTTTAGCAATGAGTAGAACTGTATCAAACTGCATCTCGGGTGTCACTGAACTGCACTGGCTTGAATTATTTCCTGGTCTGTTTTCTACAAAACTGTGCAGGACCTCTACTGGATGTCAAAATGCAGCATATACAATGGGTGGTAAAGCACAGCACTATATTGACCTGCATCTTGGGTGGTGCTGTGCAGCAAAGTGTTACACTCAGTCTTTGGTGGGAGTATGCATCTCTGTACCACTGTGTATTGACTGGCACTGTGCAGAGGTGTTCTGAACAGTCTCTTGGGTAACATTGTGCAGTACTGTGCTAACTTGGGCCTTGAATGGCATGATGCAGCATATACCTTGAATAGTAATGTGCAGCACTATGTTAAACTGTATCCTTGGCTGCAATGTGTGCCAGATACCTTGGGTGGCACTGTGCAGCACTGCCACCTATGCCATTAGTGGCGTTTTGCAGGACTGCATTAGACTGTGCCTTCAAGGGCAATGTGTACCATTATATCAAGCTATGCTTTGGTGGCACTTCTCAGCACTGTGATGAACTATGCCTTGGGAGGCACTGTGCGACATGGTGTAGTGAGCTGTACCTTCAGTTACATTGTGCATTACAGTGTTGTACTGTGCCATAGGCAGCATTTTGCCAGTGCATTTTTCCTCCTATGCCCTTACTAATACTAACTAAATTGAAAGCTTTATGCACCCACTCTGTTAAATGGAACAGATACTTTCTAATGTGCTGAACCAGTGTTATCCAGTTGCATAATCTTATAGTCTAGTTCTGGCTATAAAGAACAGTGGTTACTCTTGCTTTTAGCCGGCATTTTACAAATCAGATTTACATATTTTGTTCTCTACTAGATGTACAGGTTGCACGTAATATCTGTCTATAAATACATAACTCTCTCTCTCTCTCTATATATATATATATATATATATATATGTGTGTGCGTATTTGTGGGAGGGTGGGAACAACCTCCTTCACAGGAGGTGTAGTGGGGCTTGCCCCTGCAAAAACACAATGCTTTTGCCATTTTTTAAGAACTTGTACTTATCATGGCAGCGGATTTTCATAGTGAACTGCTGACATTTGCACTGTCGACCACTAGCAAAAATTACAAAAGGCACCTGCACAAGATAAATGTATGCCACAACCAAACCAATGGCATCCATATCTATCTGTATGTGCCATTTATGTCATCAGCATATATTTCAATAATGTTTTAATACTGTATTTTATATTTTAAGTACTATGATTGCACCCTGAAAAGGGTCTTTAGACCAGTCAATCTAATACCAAATACAAATAAATAAATAGTGCAATAATTTACTCTCCACTTTTCAAAATGTCATTATGAAATGATATGGCTATCAATTCTAGGAAAAGTTATACAGCATATAGTATGCTATATCTGAATGGATACTGACTGACCACAGTATTGAATGGTATTATATTTAAGTTCACATAATTGAAATGGCTTTTCACCACAATGCCAATATTTCTTGGGATCAGATGTTTGCCCTTTCTCCAATGTGGAGCAATCTTAGATTTGGGATATATAATATGCTTGGGGGGGGGGGTGCATGGGTACTTGCCCCCTGCAAAAAATCTTTTTTTTTATTTTAATACAAATTTTGGTGAAAATCTGCTTTGATGATACAAGGTTTGATTTAGTCACATTCAGTATTATGGTCAGTCAATATTTTCAGCACAGACCCATCTAAAATTATCTAATCATACACAATAGAAAGAAATCAATAAGCCTAGGAATATGACAGCGAATTTCCTTTGTAATCTTCCAAGAAAAGTAAGCAGATGCAAGAATGTTCAGAAGCACAATACATCTGTATTTGATACGCAAGTAGCTTGTGTTCCTGCAAAAAATACTGCTAAATATAACTGACTTGTATAAAATGGTGCTGTTATTAAAAGCCCCACTATTATTTTAAGTGGTCATTCACCACTTGATATTTTAATATACTGCCTGGAATAAGTGTTGTTATAAACATGGAGTGAATTGTCAATGCACCCTAAACTGATATATTAGTTAATCAGTTCTGTTACAGCTAATTTTCTATTTATCAAAACAGTGCAATGTAATAGTTTATAATGCTATAACCCAAAATGTATTTACTGCATGAATCAGGCTTTTGCCATCTTCTACAATAAGCACTCTAGGGAGATAAAAATTGAAAGAGAAAAGAAAGTGAATGATTTCTGTTTCAGAAAATAACCTACAATTCTGAACAGAATTTTAAAGACGAAATCAACACATCAGGTTAAATCATTTGTGACAGCAGTTTCAGAAATACTTGTTGGTCAAAACATTTTTTGTGTAGATGATGAAATACTCAAAGGCAAAGGATAGGAGATGTTATAGGTGAATTATCATGTCATCTTACACTGAAGAAGATTAATTCACAGCATATTGTGAAAAAAGTACATCACTTATTGTTTACTGGTAGAATTAGATTCGCTGATAACAATATAGCCTTGTCAAAAATCAAAAGTGCAGAATTGAGCTTTCCTACCTACAGACAAATCAACTAAACACTTGGACAGTTGTGTATTGCTAGCAACGCTGTTTACTATAATACTGACCTAGGTTTACTCTAATGCTAGAATCCAACAATAAAAGAGAATAGCAGTTATTGATTTGCTATACTGTGCATTTCAGACTATAAACTTGGCAGCTGTAGCACCTGCCTTAATATTTGCCAACTTACAGATTTTCATTAAGCTCAAATGAAGATGAAAATAATCAGGATACATACAGATACAATAAGAAATCTTCATTCACAGCCAGCTACCTCACTCATTATTTTGCCTTCTCCTTACATTGAAGCTGTTAGTTTTACCTTATACATTTGCTTTCCATTACCATAAATTTCATCACATCTCTTCCAGTTACCTGTGCCTGAGCCACACCTTTCATTCCCAAATGTGGACAGCAGGTGAGAACAGGCTGAGCCAGATGCAGGTAATTGTGCCTGCATGAACTTAAAAGATGCCCACTGTTCCATGGCCTGAGTGGCATATGCATTCCTTTATTACTGCAATGGCAATGTACTACTTATGATGTAATCCACTTTTCACATTAATATTTTCTTTGCCTCTATAATCTCCTTTTTAAAGTAAATACATTGTTGCAGAAGACAAGCATACAAATAAAAAAAAATGACCCTTTTCTTCATATTATTCAGTCCTGACACCAGTGGTGTTAAAGTCAGTGGTAGTTCAAAAATACTTATTGCTTTTTTTTTTCTGGAATACGAGACATATTCCTGTCTACATGACATATCTCTAACTACAATCTTTAGTAGTTTATGCTGGGCACTGGCTGTGTCTCAAAGGGCTAACATCCCTTCCAAAATGTTCAGGTCAAAAGAAATTCTCCCAGAATTTAACCACAATAAGAAAACTGACTCATATAATTTTGTTGTTCAGTTAGAACTGATTGGCAAAGTACTAACAGTATTATAAAACAGGATAAATTAAAAACTTAAAAACACTGTACACCAAAGCTATTTCCTTTTCTGACCCAGAAATCACAAGTATTTGGAAAGAAATGGTATGTAGAGTTAAAAATAATACTTAGAAGTTTCCTACTGGAAAATGTGCTGGCTTCTTGATTCATAAAGTTCTAAGGTAGTATATCACCTTTGGAATGTGATAAAGACATAGATACATAACCTGAGAGACAAAATGATTAACTTTTAAATAAAAGTCAAAAAAATTATCAATGAAACAAATGCCATGAATAAAAGGCATTTGGGTTTGAAGGAAGCCAAGTTTTAAATAATTTCTATAAAAATGCTTCTTAATTAAAGAAATGATTCCACATCACAGCCAGTCTCACTTGACAGGGCATAACTTAAACAAGAGTCTTGTCTAAAAGAAAAGTACAAAGCACTGTTAAATAAAATGACTGTTTATTACTATTCAAGATTATCATTTGAATATCAATTTTCATGTAGACTAGTTCAAGAAAAAAATACAGGTGGACACAAATATTAAAAAAGAAAAGGGACAAAACATTTGTCATTCGAGTGACACCTACAGATGCATCTGCAGTAAACTCCTACTGATGCCTCAAGGTGTCAAATATTGTTTGTTCATATTTGCATCAATAATTCCAAAACCATGCTATGTACAAGGTTTTTGAAAGATCTTATATTAAAGCTTACATAATGGCAAATTCAACTGCATTAATATTTGACCTCCATTTTTCTAAATATCTTAACAACCAAGTAACACAGACACAACTCCTTAGCCTCATATGAAAAGTCTCAGCTAGATGAATTAAATGCTGCTGACAGTGGGTGTTTAACTTGAGTGGTTGCTAAGATATTTTAAGTTGTTTACAAAATATTACAAATCAAATGCTTACTGTGACTTATAAAATTTGGTTTAAGACCTAGAACCTAAAGAATACTACGTAATAAAAATAGTTTGCGCTGAAGAGTTTGTCATTTATAGCTCTTTCACAATCCTTGTGGTTCCAAAAATATGAACATTTGTTTGAAATGTGAGGACATAATTTGATTTTGTGAAAAGGCTTAGGCTCTGCACATTGGAAGTTACTGTGCAAACTTCCTGAGCTCCATTGGAGTGAATGACTTCCATGCAGCCAAATGGATGAGCTCACTGTCCTGTAGTTAGAGTATCTGTTATTGTCACAAATGGATTGGGTTCATACAGTACTCTAGCTGTCTCAGATCTAGCTATAGAGAAGGCAGTGAACATTTTAAATTCCTTTGGGAAGCTTTTTTTTGTGTGTGTGCACGCAAATAATGGTATATAGCATCAGGCAGAATTTAAAATGAGAGGAATTGTCTGATATCATTTGCAGGTGGAACACTTTCTGAAAGAAGGCCTAGTCAACAACAATGGTCCAATGAACAGTCTCCATGCATGATGTGGATGTCATCATCAGGGGATGCTACGAAGGATTAAGAGACAGAAATCCCAGACTTGCACGCAGTAGCAACTTACTACAGTATACTACTTATGAAGTGAACAGACTTAGTATTTTCCTGAAACTGGATTAAAGTATTGCAGCCAAGATTCCTTTCCTACTTCAACTCCTTTTTTGAAACCATATTCATGGTCTACCTGGTAAAAAAAAAAAAAAAGAAAAGAATTGCAATGCCTTTGCAATAGATCACATTCTTACAAACTATTTTTTCTGTCCCATTCACTAATGCTTTTCTAATATTTTTAATACCTAGCCTACTCCCTAGATTTCTCTTCTTACCTTTCATTCTCTTTAGTCATTCATTTTTTTTCTAATTCTCAGTACAATGTTCGTTTCTATCATGTTTCTTGCATGCCTCAATGTGCCCCAGGCTCTGCATTGATTCACATGGTTTATCTTTTCATCCCCTACTGAACCAGTGGGTTTAACTTATGACCAAGGGTTATAAACATTATATAAAGCATATATATATCTCCTTCATTGTTATGTTTTTGGATTATAGTGATGGACTAATTTACATAATCTCTTTCTCCTCATTATACTTTTTATGCATTTAGCCCATGTTGCTGCTACAAATTATACTCCAACGAATCATTTGCCTATCATATGAGTCAACAATGGGTTTCACAATGAAGAGTTTCAAGTCAAAAATGTAATGTTGCAGAGAGGTTCTCCACAATGTGTTGTACTGTGCAAGTAGGCAGAGTGCTTTTTTTCTTCTCCTTTTCTGCACTGTGGCATGCAGATATGATTGTTATATATAATTTAGGGAGGTGGGATGGTTAACTCCCATATGGGGAATGCAGGGAGGCTGCACACCAAAAATATTTTTTTTGTATTTTTTGTTTCATCAGTTTCAATATTCATCTTTCAAAAAACCGGTGAGTAAAAGGAATGTTATTCTACAGCTCTTAGGTAAACCATTCATTCTTACTGGCTAAAAGTGGATAATATACACAGAATTATTTTTATTCACTGCTCTATTCATTTTTTTTTTTATTTACTCTCTGTTGGCTGTTACTAGCCATAGACTTCTTTCAAGGGAGATGAGGTAACAGTTACCTTGCAAATGGTAGAAGTATCAATGTTTTAGATGACCCCATGACTTTCTAGCCTTCTCTGTATAATTTGGCAGAGTCAGACAGAAGTTTGGAAGACAATATGTTTCTAAAATGATCAGAGATAACAAACCCCCAGAAGTAAAGAGGAGGAGTTATTGTGGACAAATGTCATGAAGGCGAGTTATTTGGAGGTTGAGGAATTGCAAGAGGAGCTGCTCGGCTGAATTACAAGTTCTGGCTATAAATGAGATGCTTTTTAAAAAAGAAAAACATATTGATGAGGCTAAAACTATATCATGCTCAGGGTAACCCTTGGTGTTCTGCAGAGAAATAAATTATTTTACAGCAGCAGATGCATTACATAAATCCAATCAGAAGAGATAGCCTGGATTGACATGAAAGCCAGTAGTGAAAACTAAGGGGGGGCAGATATTTAATTTGGAACAAGATTGGTGGATATTTGTGTTTTGAATTTTAGAACATAAGAAAGCTGACCCATATGGGATCAGAAGCTTTTTATGACATATTTGAAAATAATATGTTGAAGAAACGTTTTTGGTAAATGTACATATGAAAAAAAAAACAAATACCCATAGAATGCATTTGTCATTATGCTAAAATATTCCCAAAGCAGATGCAAGTTGGTGGTACTTCATCTTTTATTTTTTTTTATTTTTGTTTATTTTACATTTGTTAGTTGTACAAGTGTAGTAGTTTAGGGACCTTTGTAAGTGCCAGGCTGTGCTGTAACCACAAAGACAACCATGCTGCAAGTTATTGTACAGAAACAGCAACAATGGATTAAAATAAACGATTAAAAAAATAATATGAATGAGGAAATGCTTTATTTGGCCCCATAACCAGCTGCAATGAGGGTATGTAATGTGCTGGCTGTCCAGGATATACTTCCTGACTTTCTCCTGGAGTGGACAAAGTGGAATCTGGCATTTGAGCTAAAGCTCTTGTAAGCCCACAGGTAAAAGTCCTAGTTTAGCTGCCCTTGTAGGCCATTTTAAGCCTCACAAGTTGCCATTTCTGTCCTTGAAATAACCTAGCCCATTTGGTTATAGATTTGCCTTACTGATACCATAGTCCATAATTATATATTACCCCCTAATGACAATACGTGGGATCATACTAGAGATAATTTGTGGGGACCTATGCATGGGATAAAATATTTAGGAGCTGTTGCTGTCCATTAGTTGTTTGGGGAGGTGTAGTCTTGTTTCCCATACATAGATCTATGTTGCGCTTGAACATGGACAGGAGTGAACTTTGTTTTATGGGGGAGTCTATTCCAGAGCAGCTTTAGCCTCTGCAAGACAGAGGTTTTACTCATAACTGTTCTGTTGATGTTGCAGAAGAGGCTTAGATTCTTAGAGTATTTCTGATGCCATTTGACTTACTGATGTAAATTAAATCCCTCAGTAATGGGTTGGAGGAGGGCTTGTAGGACAGACACAGGTCACCTCTTACTCTGTAGGATACGGAGTATATTGACAGGGGAGTTGGTCCATGTAGGACATGCTTTTTAGGCATTGTATCCTTTTAAGTAAGGTAGCTCTGTGGTGTTCCAGCTGTTACATGTGATTGGACAGATGCATGCCAAAAGGGACATTATGTTCAATGACTGGCCCAATGTGGGCTGAGTAAAGGAGGGCAATGGAATACATAGATTTAGACACAATACTTTTGTTTATATGCTATGCAATATAAAAAAAAAAAAAACTTTCTTACAACTGACCCATGTTGGTCAAAAGTTGGGTCATTATCCACACAAGTTCCCAAATCCTGAACAAATGGATCAACTCTTAGGGATGTATTGTCAATGTGGTTGTTCTCTGAGGTAAATTACTTCCCAAAGAATACAGTAATGCATTTTTTGGCATTAATATTTGGTCCATGATTTTGGCACCAGTATTTGGGAACAAACTTTTCTGCGGGATGGCTAAGTCACTAGGTGATTCAATGACGGCTCCTACCTTGCAATAATCTGCAAACTTAGTCATGTTAAGGAATGACAGAACCCATCGCTGCAGAATTTTTAGCTTTTCATAGCACTTTTAGAACTTGACTTTGTACGATAGCTACAGATAAGCCAGCTTGAAGTTTATCTTGCTTATCAAAATTCTTTATCCCAAAATTCTGTACATTATTCGAGGGTTTCCTTTACAGATACTTTTTCAGGCAGCTGAGCAACTAGAATAAAATGAGAGGCTCTCTGACTTATCACTCAGCTCACAAAAATAGTGGAATTCACCAACTGCACATTAAGACATTTTATTAAGGTACTATGCCAAATTATATACGCAAAGCTATTTTCCTTCGTGGCTTGAGGTTTTAGTGGATAGTGCCCCTTTTGCATATACTTCTCAAATCCCCTCTACTCTTACTAGGACAGAGCAATGTGCCTACTGCATATTGTTTAGCACAGCTAAGGGAATCTTGGAAAGATGGCAGTTTGGTAACAATTCATATTATCTAAGCACTATCTGTAATCGGTTGATCTGTGTGTGTCAGACGTTGCCTCTCTGTCAACATCAAATGCCGCTACTGCTTCCTTTTGAAGATCATCCAAAGTTTGAGGCCATACTTCATTTTTCAAATGCAGCAATGGATTGGTAAAATATGTTATCCCTATCAGGATTACATTCCTTCAGTTACTAGAGGGGTACAACCCCCCCCTTTTTTTCTTTTAATCGGACTATACTATACCTACTAGTTCTTGTGCCAAAAAGGCTATAATAATTGGTTTTAAGTGCACTTCTTCCAGTTATTAAATAGTGCTGGCAGATACTTAAAGATGTATAACTGATAGAGTTGCATTTAGACAGGCAAAAAGAGAGAAAAGTTCTTCCAGATGTGGTCCCCTCCATTGAAGTTCCTTCTCTTCAAGTATCAGATTAGTGGAAAGATATAACTAGTTCCTCAAAGATTACTTATCTCAGTGCCCTGGATGCAATCATATATGAAAGTAGTAGTTAAACAAAAGAAGTTAATTAACTAATGAGAAATATATTCCCAGTGCAAACTGATTGGGCATAATCATCTGTGCTATCATTGAATCCAATATGCTGTGAATATGTCTGCTTTAACCAACTATCTGTTGGTGACTCAAACTGTGTTAGAAAAACTCTCTCTCATTATTCTTTTCTGTTTTTAGATTTGCCTGTCAATTGTTTATTTATACTGTGTGGATTTTGTGAATTTTGATATTTTAAATCTTGTTTTTTGTAGAACAATTATGTTAAAGATCTCTCTCTCTCCTTATACACACACATTATATATATATATATATATATATATATATATATTTTTTTTTACAAAAGCAACTTCTCCTTGGCAAAGATTATGAAAGTCTTTGCAAATAAATTAACTACTAGGTTTGCCTACTATTTAAAAAAAATGAAAAACAAAGCATAAGTAAATAAATGAACCAATGCAAATAATTAACACAATAAGACAGCATAGCTGGGCAGTGTTGGGTTACAGAATATTTTAAAGCAATATGTAGTAGATGTTAAACAGAAATAAAAGAAACACAATTATACATCTGTAACGAAACAGTATAAAAGACTGAATTCCTGCAACACTCAAGAGCTACATATCATGTTATATATATATGTACAAGTGTACTGCAGATGAGCAATGGATGAAATACAGTGCAACATTCACAGAAATACTAACAACTATCTTTGTATTATTTACAAAAGGACAAATAAATAAGATCAAGTGAAAGGAAGTATGGATTCTTATATCCCTGCAAAGGGCAAGTTATATATGTAGCAAATAAGAGGGTTGACTACATTTTGGAGCTAGTGTATTAGAAATAGAAAAAAATGAAAGTTTTAGCAGTTCTAGATGTAGAGCTGTAGATATTTAAAAATAACATTCCAAAGACTTTTCTTAACAAAATAAAAACAAAAAAGTTAAACAAGTGCTTCAGATTAGGCAACTGTGTGATAAAAGATTTGTGGAATATGGCATGGGAAGTGTACATAGTGCTAATCATGCAATACAGAAAAATAATGCATCTACCAAATGGAAGGAGAGATATTGATGACTATTGAAAACAGCCTAAAAATCTTATTTTTATAGTGATTTTAATAATTTAATTATTGCCTTTCATAAAAACATTGCTACTAATGTTTGGAAAATAGGCATTTGATAAAGCAGAGCATATTATTTCTTTGAAAATGCAATTCTGAAGAATAGTTTTGGCTTGATTGCCATCTATTTATTGAGGGAGGAGGGCGGGAAAGAAAAATTAGCATGCTAGTGGAAATGAAGAAATAAATGGTAATAAGAGCGCAATGTGAGAAAAAGATTGTACAGATCAAAATAAAACTGTTGAAAACTGAATTTATGTTGAGACGTCAAATGGTGATATTTGAAGCATTAGAGAGACATAAAATATGGGTTTCTGATATAGGACAGGGAAGTAAAGTTTTACAACGTGAAGAGTACGCAAAAACATTTATTTCAGTGGTCACCAGCTTCCAGCCTATGTGCTACATGTACCCTTTTAACATGTTTAATGTGACCCGTGAAGCTTTGATGAAAACATGATTGTTACAGTTAACAATAAATACATAAATAAATTGAATTAATTAAATAAATGAATAAAGTATGTTTCGGATCTAAACCACATTGGCAATGCTCATTTATGAGGCTCACATTGCTGTAGCATTTCTTCGCTTATTGCCTCAAATGTGGAGCCAAAACAGACCAAAAGCAGAAGTTGTTAGACTAGCTTCTCCTACTGGTCTGTCTAAGCACAATGAAGTAGCAGAATATCAGTGTCTGTCCAGCAAAGGTGACGCATGTGCAGGCATGCACAGCTGGACACACTTCCACATTTTAACTTTAGTATTTTGAATTGCTACATATCTTATACAACATGTGATTTATATGTCTGTAAATGAGGTTTAAATCACTTAATATATGAAACATTCAACAGTACAATCTCCCAATGCAAACTGGGTCAATTTTACAGCTGTAATGTGCATGCGTGTGTGTGTGTGTGTGTGTGTGTGTGTGTGTGTGTGTGTGTGTGTGTGTGTGTGAGTGTGAGAGTGTGTGCGTGTACAGCATATGTTTTATATCTGTTTATTTATTCTTTTGCCACTGGTCCCAATCATCCTTTCAGTAGGCTTTATTTTACCTGGTTGTCAAGCCCTTTGAGTCTGAGACTACTGACCCATTCAGAAATTTGCTAAAAGACAAATGGTTATGCAGTATAAAAAGGAAAATGTTGTATAGCATTAAACTTGAATGGTGTTGAAAATAATTTGACTAGGTTTGAAGAAATGAAATGGTGTCCACATTGAAGCTAAACTTATAAGTATCAGATGTTGGGTATTTAGCAATACACAGAGACAACAGTTTCATTATTTATAAGAAAAAGGTTACAAAATGATCATTCAGATATAAGGAGTGCAGTGGTACAGCAATTTTAATAAATTATGCAGAAGTGGAAGTATTAGATGAGATTTTTTAAGAGGAGAATCTAAAGGAAGGAAGGAAAATGAATTGTAGTAGAGCATATGCTCCTATAAATGTATTATAGCTTGCTAATTTAAAAATATTCAAAACTTAAAACCAAAGGCAAGCACAAAGCACTGTCCACAAATACACCAAATTGATAAAACAACACAGGAAAAAGTCTAAGTTGTGGAATAAATTTGGAATATACTTGGACTTTTTCCTGTGCTGTTTTATCCATTGGTGTATTTGTGGACAGTGCTTAATTAAACATATGGTGCAATTCGTGTTGGTGCTTAAGGACGATGTAATAGTGGGAGACGTTAAATGTAATTTAAGAGCTAAAGGAAAGAACTGTACACAAATATGTTACAGTAATAAAAGAGGTGCAACATGAGCAGTTAAAATTGGGAGGTGAAAGAAAGGATATGAAGAGAGTTAGAAAGACTGGCAGGAAAGTGCAGTATACATTCATAAAAGATAAAGGGGCATGGATGGCCAAGCTGTATCAGGCTCTAGGGCTGTTAGCCTAGTAACCTATGATACTATCATCCATAATCAATTCTTTACTATCCTGCTAAACTTTCATCATTTATTACTTTTAACACAGCATCACGTATTTGCATGTTCTACACTTTTAAGAGCCAAAGCATTGAGTCCTGCTATCCATAATATTATGATTTTCTAATAAATATTTGATGTTGCCAAGATGTTTTTAAACAAAAACAGGCTTGTCACCAATAACAGTCTATAATTCTCAATACTACTTTCCAAATATTAAATACACTATCCTTAATGTTTTTCATATCCATTGTAACAGGAAATTAAAATGCACTATGAAACCTACTCTTTTTGCAACCATATCGCATGATGTTAGAAACTCCACTCAGTAAGATGAGCAGACATTTATCACATTTTGTATAACCACTAATACAATGGAATCCAATTTGTTTTCCAAATAACCATTGTCAACAAAAAGACTTTTTAAAAAAGAGGTTTCATCCAGCATCATAGTGTCATCATTAATAAGACAACTTAAACTAATGACCTGTTCCCAATAATATTGTATTTCATAAAACAGAGGGAGATTGGCATAATGTTACATATTTGCCTTACAGACACAAGATACAGGGTTTGATTCTCAAGTGGGTTAATTTGCTAGGCTTAAAATGGTCAACAAGTGCAGTTAGCCTAGTGCTAATCTATGAACCTATGTAAAGATGTTGACTCAAAATTCATATAAAGGTCTTCCTTCTGTAAGGCTATGAAACCACTGGTTGTTTTTATCTTAGGTAATAGTCAAACCTAAAAAAATAAGTGCATTGCCTATACTGCTAGTATAAATGTTAGTGCTGTAGCTGAAAGCAATGAAAAATGATACACTCCAAATAAAGACTAAATAAAGACGGACTCAATATATCTACTATCAAATATTTTTTTACAGTTATAACAATGGCTGTGGGTACATTTATGAAAAATATATATTTGATTATACATATTTTTTTCATTATACATATTTTTTACTTATGATTTAGGATGATGTAATAGTGTTTGCATAGATAGGTATGAATTTATGAATTGAGTAAGGTATTTGTAGGTTACATTTATTTTTTAATAATGTGTGTATACAACAAAAAATTTGTATTTAAGCATAGGAACATTTACAACTGATTAAATATAATACATTTTGAATTTAGGAAATGAATTTATATATTATATGATTGGTAGGAAAAACAAGGAATGGATATTTGGAGTTCATGTAGTCAAATGAAGAAAAAAAATGTTGTAGTAATATATGGTGTTGATAGAAGTATATGGTTTTAGTATTATGTACTTTCGTACTGGAAGATGCAGTACTATAACACAGGATCAACTTTAAATGTAAAGTGTGTTTAATTGAACAATTTTATGCTTAATAGCAACTTATGGCGCCAATGTTTAGTATGTAAGTGGATAATTAAATTATGTATGTATTCTAATGAAGTCCACTTCAGTGTGGATGAAAGCACTAAATGAATACAACCGTGTTTTTGTTTTACATTAAAAGTGAGCATTTTTAAATATCCAGTCTGTGTTCCGTTTCTACTGGGAATCCATCACAGCATAGCATTTTGTGTTTGCCTTTGGCTTGATTCTATACTGCTAGTATAAAAGTTAGTGCTGTAGCTGAAAGTATTGAAAAATTATACACTCCAAATAAAGACTACATCAATATATCTACAAGGATAACTTTTTGATAAAACTGGTATGTGACCACAAAATCTTGTTCTAACCAACTAACCTGGCAAACACTGGCACCATCTTCTACCGGTTGCATGTCCTTTCTTCTGTTTGCAGATTTTTTCTTTAAATAAAAAAAGTCTATAACAAAGTCAAACAAACAAATTGCATTCATTTGCACATCATCACAATTCATAAGAATGGAGCATTGCTCCTCACTCTGATCACAACTGTATACTGCAGTACCCATTTGTAATCTGGGGTAAGCAGTTCAGAGAGTCTACTTAGCTCCTGCCACAAGGTCGGCTAAGACACCTAATACTCGGACCTCCTGTTCCCATGTGTTCCAGTGCCCCAAGCCATTAAACTAACCATTTCTTGACTGGGGTGCAAAAAGGCCTTTACAAATCTGTGTCACATGGTTGAATCCCAGGTACATCCAGTGTTTGAATCTAGCACAGCCAGGGCAGACTAAAGGAGTTTTGCATCTATGATTTGCACTTGAATAAATGTCAACAAAGTTCAAATTTTGCAAGAAACAGATGAAACAAGCATGATTTTTGAACTTAAGTGAAGGTGGTTTCCAACATTAGAGAAAGTAAGACAAACTTATGGATGAGAAGGTGAGATACTTTGGGCAAAAGACATGACAATTCAAAATACAAAGATAAGCAGATGCTTCAGATAGTAGGTTATGTTAGTATAATGGGCAGATGAAAAAGTAATACTCATGTTGTAAATAATCACATTAAAAGTGAGATATGATATATGTATGTGGAAATATTGTGAACAAATGTAGCACTCCAAACAGGATTGTGTAAAATATTCATCACCTCCAGGGGACCATACCAATTCTGATGCAACTGCCCCACATCACAATGTACAAGAACGTTCAACTATGCAAAGTAATCATGGTTCTCTACACATTGTGGCAGAAAGTAGCATTAACGAAGTGATAGCTTTTGAAGAGAAACATACTCAGGGTAACTTTAATTTAGTCAAAATACCTCTTAACCAACTATGTCCTCACAATATGAAACGAAATTAAAAGAATAAAATAATACATATTTTTATCGGGTCTAGTCTGTTATTTGGCTTTATACACTATATTACTTATCTACTTCTGTTTCTGTGGCACTTAACTTTGCCAGCTCAGAATATAGAAAAGAATATCAATTATCATAATCTAAAAACACACATGTAAATGTATGGTAAGTTTATTCCAAGTAGATTGACTATTTGTTTTATCAAAATTAATCAACTTCCCCAAAGAATCAAAAAAAATAAATAATTACAATGAAGAAAGCAGAAAAGGCAACCAAATACGGCCAAAGTTAATATATTTATTAAAAATTAAACTCTTTTGTGCAAGAACTCTGCACTTCTTCAAACCCTGGTCTTACTAATTTAATCAATGTATGAACTTTGGCTGTATTTGGTTGCCTTTTCTGCTTTCTTCATTGTAAAACAAGAGAGCTCAAAGACAAGGATGCTATTCTTGGTGAATAATAGTGCAATTTATTTATATGAAGCCTGGAACATTAACACTCTAATGGAGAAGACCCTTCCACTAGAACATATTTGGTATTTGGAAGTGCACTTATGCATACAAACTTACTAGTGTGGTTGTATATACTAGATTTTGGGAACATAAAGCTATTAATGTACATACTGGTAAAAGTTAACATTCTTATTGGGCATGGGATTTTTTTAATGAGTTTTGGTTTATTTTTACATGAAATAGAGTTGTCAACAAATTACCTTGGCTTAAGATGTTTTTGTAAATGGTGGATTGTTTGCTGGTACAATTTAAAAAGGAAATGGATTTCAGATGACAAATTCACCAGAAAAGTAAAAAAAATATATATTATCTGAACATTTATATAGGATTGTACATTAGTTTTCATTTCTTACGGCCTTTTTTTCAGAATAACTGCATAATTAAGCAAGGTACCTTTAAGGAAACCAAATAAAGGTTAACTGAAAAGAATAAACATATTTACTGTCTAAAGAAAATAATAATTGATAAAACAGATTAGTAAAGAAAAGTGCTAATTAATTAAAAAAAAGCAGGCAAGTCAGTGGATGCGTGGGAAGATGATTATAAAACCTGCAAACTTTTCAACAAATGTTAAAATTTGCAGAGTAGAACAGAAGAATTGTTTTTAAACAGTCAGCTTTTTCAGAATGACATAAGACTTGCAGATAAAAGAGAACTGCTGCAGAAACAACATATGGTAAATCTTCCATGAGAATGGTGCAGTGGAACTTATGAGCAGGCTATAATTTAGGTATGTATGGGTTTACCCTCAATTTATTGGTAACTGACAGCCTGAAGTGTTGGGAAAAGTGCTAAAAAGAATGTTTTGTCAAGTGCAGGATATGACAAAACTGGCATGAATAACTATGTCTATAGATAAAAATAATTATGAGCCTAGGATTGCAAATTTCAGATGTACCAAAAACTTTGGCATTAGTGGGTGGGAGTGTGTGTTTTTTCATTTGTGTGTGAGGTATAGGGTAAGGGCTAGGTAAGGAGAGAGATTTACAGTGTGTAAGTGTGTGCATGTCCATGTTATTGCTGTTTATAGTGTGTGTCTGAATGCCTTGGGTAGTGGTAGCAATAAGAAAGGTTTTTGTCTAAGGTTGATGTTCGGGTAGCGACAGGGCGGGGCTATGGTTGACATGCATTAGTAACATGCTACAAGGGTGGACAGCCACAGAGGGGGGCAATGAAGGAAAATGCAAAGAATACAAGTGGGCTAAGCCAAGCACACCATACTGACAAAGAAGGGGGTGAAGCATTGAAGAATTTGTGGGTTAGCATCACAAGATGAATATATGGAAGAACCACCAGCACAGGCAGTGTAGGATAAGTAGCGAATGGGAACATTATCAAATGAGCACAAGGTCTACTGGTCCCCGGGGAGTTAAACACAAAGGGGATCTAAGTAATGATGTGATAAGGAGGTGATAAAGAGTGAATGAGAGTAGTGGCTAACAAACAGTACTGGTCTGGTGCTGGAAGAGTATTGTAAGGGTTGACCTTGTTGCTCACATAATGCAGTGTCCATGGCGATTATGTCATGCAAAGGTACAAATGGCTTGTCAGGTAAGTCAGTGGAAGAGACAATGCATGATTAGAGAGGTAGTTGGCAATCATGCATAATTGGAAAGCAAAGTGGCATGCTTAGAGGAGGTTCCTATACCACCTGCCAACATGTTAGGAAACAGAGAACAAAATACTAAGTAGACAAGGGATCAAATTATGGTTTGGTAAGATGTAGGGAGAAAGATTTGACAAGAGAATGAGCTACACAAGGTGGACAATCCATATTAATGAAGATGATCACAGACAAGAAAATTATGATCTAATAGTTGTGCAGTTAAACTGAGGCGGAAACTGGCTGAGGAGGGATAAATGAAGTAGGTAATACAAAAGGGGAGGCCGAGTTGGAATGAGCCTTTGAAGAACATGAAAGATGAGTCAAATTACAATAAGAAGCACTACTGCTGTATAAGGCTGCAAGTTCCACGTGCAAAATGAGTCACTACTGACCCCAGTGGGAAGATAACAGGTAGCGCAGTATGCACTGCAGACATATTTGACCAATAAGCCAAAAAAGGTGTAACATTGTAATAGTTGGGTACAAGTGACAGAGGACAGACATGGTGGGTAAGTTAGAAGAAAGTAGCAATTCACACCGAGGGAGCAGAAGTGGGATGAAGGAATAGGGATTAATGAATCACAGAGATCATGAGCACAGAGGGAGGAAAGATTAAGGAGTTATATGGTGAAAACTGTAAAAGATAAAAATGAATAAAAGGCTGATAGATACATGCCATATTACAAGTTTCCCCACAGCAGATGAATAGTTCATGCAGAGAATAATGGTGGGGGGGGGGGTAAAAAAAAAAGGAGGGGGCTACTTATAATGGGATCTGCATATTTACACACAGTTTGCAGATTCCCAGATACAGGACCGGAAGGGAAACTTATCTAATAGAAGTTCTGAACCAGGAAGGATTTACTTAAGTTATACAGAAGTACCGTATGAACAGCAGCATCCTAGACATCTTACTAGAGAGAGCAAAAATACCAAGGTAAATAGAAGTAATAGAACCCCTAGCAATCATTACCCAGGCTCCAGTGTCTCTCATTCATGGGTACCAAGAATGATGCCCAAGGACTTCATACTATATTAGTCTCATGGCAGGATGAGAAAAAACAATACCACGTAGCCTGTCCTTTCAATACATGTAGCATACTGTTACATTTAAAACACACAAGGCCATGGGTTTGATTCCTCTACCAGGTAGGGTACCTGTCAAATCTTCAAACGCTCAAAATTTCGAACGTTACATGGTCGAGACCAAATGTTCGAAATTTTGAGTGCTCGAACACAGACTTTCAACGGCACCATATGGTGCAGACAGGGAAAATTTACCTTTTCTGCACTGAAGTGCGGTCTCTGAGTTGGTATATTTAAGTAGGGGGTGTGGGGGGCACACTGTTATATACTGTTAAAGTGGTTTTTTCTGCGTTTTCTTTTTTTTTTTATGTTCAAACATAATGTTCGACATTTTGGATGTTCGAACATTTAACATAGACGCACCCGGTAGATATAAACTAATGGCACTACAGTGCAATATAAGAGGTGTACTGAAATCCTGAGTGGGTCTTCCTCTGAATGACATGTTAAACCAGGTTCCATCTGCATGAGTTAGTGGTAGCAGGTGGATATAAAAGATCTCATGATATATATTGAAACAAGTTTTTTTTTTTTATTTGTAAAATCCACACTCACACTGTTTTATAACTTTCGATAATTTTACAAGAACTTCAATACTTGCACATAAAATTTACAGGATTTACAAAATTAATAATATTTTGTGTATATATATATATATATATATATATATATATATATATATATATATATATATATATATATATATATGGGTCTATCTGAGAAAACAGACAGTTCGAAATGCAGACGACGAGACACCGGAAGACCAACAGAAATAACCAACAGTTCGAAATCCCAATACTGAAATCACCAACATGCGAAACGAGCATGACTGTGTAAGTATGCGATAGTGACGGACATTAGGGTGCAGGTAAGGTAAGTCTGCATTAGTGACGGACTTTAGGGTTAGGGTGCGGGTAAGGTAAGTGTGCGATAGTGACTGACCTTAGGGTTCGGGTTTGGATTAAGGTTAGTGCATAGATGATAGTTGTGTATGTAAGGTTTAGTGTAGGTTTGTAAGGTTTTTGGTGTGCTTGTGTTGTGTGTGTGTGTTGTGAGTCGGTGTTATGGTGTTCGGTAATGTGGACTGTCGGTTTTGTGTGGTTTCGGTGTTTTGGCTGTCAGGTTTGTGTAGGGATCCATATATTTGTATACATGTATAAAACACATGTACAGTGATCACTCCTCAGTCCACCAAAATACAAAACTTAATTTAATTTATTATCCCTGCCATCCTTCCTTCCACAAAAAAATCTTTTCCTTTACAAATGTACAAAGTGTCCATCATTTATCAGCAAAAATTTTTCTTAATCTTTTATTCCAGATTTCCATATCACCCAAATTATTATTTTATCACATCTTCCCCTCATGTCATCACATTTCTTTCCATAATGTCTATACATTTTTCTTTACATACTCAGTCACACGCTTTTTGTCCTTTCACATCCTAAATAAAATCATCTCCTTTTTTTCCATGTGATTACAAAAATATACATAGCCTATCACACATTCTCTTAAATATAATATTCCCTTTTACAGGTAATTTCTAATTGATAACCTCCAATAAAAATCCTAACACTTCTTAACACACTGAAAATGTAACTTTAATTTCATTATAGCCTCAAATTTCCCGAAGGATTAATATAATAAAAATTGTACATCACCTTATGCCACCATTCTTTCATTTTTTTCCCCAGTTGTCCAGTTTTTATTTTCCATAACTTTTTTCTAGTATTGTACTTCATTCATAAATGATTCCTCTTTTTTTTCCTACTTTCACTTTACCCCAAAAACCATCTTGACACTGAGTAGAAGTGTAAATATGCCATATAAATAACAGGATTTTTTAATCCTAAACATCTTTTCTTCTTCCATTCACAGAGTTCCCTCTTTTAATGGGTTCTGTCTTGATCCCCACATGTTACTAAGGATTAACTGCAACATTTGTTTCTTTTTCACTTGCCTAAATATATATATATATATATATATATATATATACATATATATATATATATATGTATATATATATATATACACACACACACACACACACACACACACACACACACACACACACACACATGTGTACGTATATACATTTTTTTCCATTTAACGTAACCTATGTGAATTAACAGAATTAATCAAATGGACTTCCTTTTTAAGTAACCTAAATGTTTTCCAGAAATCACTCATGCCTTTTATTTTTTTCTATGACCATCTCCCTATATTTCTTTACTTCCATATTACCAAGTACTACTCCAAGTAACTAATTTTTGATCAGAAAAGCAACTATTTACAGTTTTAGTTATATCACTTAAACCCTTCCTTTTCAGTTTACTCGTCTCAAATTCCTTCTTTACAGTATCATTCTATTTTTTTTTATCCAGCACTCATGTCGTTCAATAAATAGATCGTCATTGGATGATAAAAAATGAGTTATCTCAACACAAGTAAACACTATGCTCCCTCACCCAATATACAACTCATAACACAAGTAACACAATTAATCAATAAAGAATATAATACAATGCTCATGGGGCAGCCCTGTCATACACTTCTCTTCACACTCACCTTCTTGGTAAACCATTCACTGACCCTTACTCTAAAACTGTTACTGTTATATGCAGTCTTTAATAAGTTTATGATTTTTCCTTTAAGCCCATATTACATAGAGATTTCCCAAAACCATTTATGGCTCACATAATTAAATGTTTTCCTTACGGCTCCCACGCTAAACTTGGCACCACTCCCTCATGACTTATATTTATTAGCTCCTTTACCACAATTAATAAATTCACAACTTCATCTTTCAGTCCATACATATTAGGTAACATTACTTCACATGTAACCTTTTTAAACCCCTTTTGTCATATTTTCATTAATATGTTATAGTCTGCATTATTCAGTGTAACTGGACTAGATTTTTATATAAAATGTTCTTCTTTTTTCATATAAACCTTCCAGCATATATTTTACTTTGCTACATCTTATTCTTAAAGCCTTCATTCGATATTTCAACAAAAAACTTTCTCTGGTGCTAATATATTTTATGTACATGATGACCTACACCACCCATCCCTATTGATGAGCCCTCTTTAAAAGCTTAAGCACACTGTTTAAGTCATCCAATGTAATCTTAATTTGCCAGCTTCAAATGTTTCTAAAGAAAAATGTTGTACACTCCCATATGTTACTACCAGCAGTGCTTCCTCAATAAAACTTAAACTTTCATGCTATCCAAGATATATATATATATATATATATATATATATACAGATATATAGATATATATAAACATATTTATATATAAATTACTTTATATCCCTTATTAAATATGTTCCATATGTTACCATGAATGGATAAGCCTCTTCATTCTTTACTATAGAAAGGAATTCTGTTTATACAAGACTTACTCAGCTTTTTTTATTCCTTTCATAAATCTCAAATTCTTTACAGGAAAAAATATTTTCTTCTAAACTATTCAACATACTTTCTCTCTTCCTGTCATACCTTTTTTCCTCTTCTTTTATTACCTGCAAATCTACCCATATATATATATATATATATATATATATATTTTTTTTTTTTATCTACTTTTCTTTAAACATAACCCTTTATTCTGTCAAGAACTTACAAAAAAAAATTTCACAATATAAAGTTTCCTCCAAGATGGTCTACTTTCATGATTCATTTTATATGACTGCAATTTCTTTTCTGTTAGCCTTTGTATATTTTTGTCTATTTTATAATACCATTTTCTTTCTGCCACTTCAATACAAATACAAAATGATCTGAAAATCCTGTGAACATAACACCACTGTCTTTTTCAGTAACATACTGTGTCATCCAAAAGAGTCTATCTTCAATAACCCTCTTATATAGAAAATGTCTTGTATTTAATAATTTTAAGCCACTCCATTTCAGTGCATCCTGTAATTTAACATGATTCACTTTTTACGTCTCCCTTTACAATAATGCTGATATTAACCATAACAATTATTTTTTTCAAATAATTCTTCCCTTTCCTTAACATCAGTGGATTCATATACCCCTTGTCTTTCGGCTTTTCCCAGTTAGGGGTCGCCACAGCGGAACTCCGGTCCGCTAATGATTGGCAGTAGATTTTTACGTGCCGAGTTGCCAGCTCTGATGCACAACCTTCAACGAAGGTACCCCCATTCATGCACTTCTCCACACAGACGACACACTAGCTGAGAATCGAACAGGACAACGTCTTACTGTGAGGCGACAATGCTACTGCAGCACCACCACCGCATTTGGATGCATATACCCCTATTAGTCTGAATTGTTTTCCCATATATCTACCACAGTTATTCTTTCAGCAATGTGTCTGTTTTTATTCCATTAAACAAAAATGTCACTCCTGAACACTGCTTATTTCCTAAATTCCACGCAATTTTGTGTTCCCATAATTTTTCAGCTTGCCTTCATTCTTTGAAAAGAATAAATCTTATCTTGTAAACAGATGATATCAGCACATAAACCTGCAGACAATTCAATATCGAGAATGTTCTGAATGTATTTACAAAACTGTTGACGTTAAATAAGAATAATCCAACATTATTGCTTTTTTTAAACTTTAAGAATCTTCTAAACTTTCATTTTCTCACTCTTATCCTTTGTCCTGTAGTATGTTTTCTGTCTTGTCCAATTCCTTTCCTTCTTCTTAATCTGTTTGTTCCCTTAATAGTTGCACAAACTTATGTCTTAATTTGATCTTACTGTAAGCTTATGTCTGTATCACTTTCTTGAACAAAATTATTCTCATCTTCTTTATTCCCCTCCTCCGCATCCACCATTACTTATTATATAACATTGTTCAATTTTTGATAACTCTTACATTTTCATTTTGCATTGTTGCACTTTCTTTTTGTGCACAGTCAAACCAAAAACAGCCTTCCTCTCCTCAAGCACTGCATCCCTTTTTACATTCACTCATTCATTGTATGACCTCTCTCTCCAAATTAACTGCACTTAACCCTTTTTGCATTCTTAAACATTCCATGATCCCACAATAAACAGGTTTTCAGATGGCCTTGTTTCTTTAAGGTATGCCTAAAACCTTCCACAAATATCACACTAGATAAATGTTGCGAAACATCCTGATTTACATTTAATACATCATCCACTTCCCAACCACTCTTCCATACATGTCTCATTGGCTGTTTTCTTAATGTTTTCAATTTTGTCACAATATTTAAATTAACATTTCTTTAATCCTCCCAGTTCTAGATCGTTAATTGTGAATTGCACAAACATGCCTTTTTTAAAATCCAGTCTTTGACCCCAAAAATATAATAGTTCCATGGATAAATGCCATTTTTTCCACACTGATTTAGGAATTTATACAGCAAAAATTCAGTTTCAAATGTTATGTCACAAAAGGCCTCTGTACGTAAATGACAAAGACCAAAAAGCATGACTAAATTGCCTCAAAGTACTGTTCTACAGCACCACCATTTCTAGTTCATAGTCTCAGTGTTCCCATCTCTTTTTTATAAAGAAAACTATTTGCATTTCCTTTTTTCTTGCTCTTATTATAACATCTAAAAAGGTTTCACCTGTGCTCTGAAATGATTCTTCAATGCCAATAACAATCCAAAACATGTTCTTTCTGTTCCTCATACTCAATAAACACACAATCTGCCACTTCACCTTACAACAGAGCAGACTCATTTCCTGGTTCTGCTTTGTCAACCACCACCAGCTATCTTTCATGATGTATTCTACCATACTCAAGTTCTGCCATTACAATGATGCTTCCTTGAACAAAATCAGTCCAAGACACAGCTAAATACTGCTTACTTGTTTTGTCCACTATGGCAGAATCATCTTCCAATGTCCCCACAACAGCGTCTGCTGCCTTATCCATCATGATTTACATCTGTTCAACATCCTTTTCCATATTCCAAAATGATTTTACACCACTCTTTTCCATGCTGTTACTTCTGCAAGCCTTCATCTTGGAGTTGATCCAATCACTAGTAATATCTAGTGCTCAAAAAAGTAGTGGACATTCTTCTCTAGCCAAATTTCCCCTAATATTATAAATACCATCTAGTGCCTCCCCTGAAGAGGCTACTAGCCTAGTGGGACTAACCTTGTCAACAAAGGATAAATAAAATATATCCTTTTAGATCATGACTCATAAATATACAATTGCATTCCTAAGGCTAATTTCCAAATTGCTTTGCATAATCACCAGTCAGAAGCTATAAAGGATTATATCTAGTCATACAAAGTAGGGATGCCAGAGTCTGAATCCGTAACTTAAATGTGAGTATATCAACAGCACTTAAATCTATTAAGAGAAATCTGTAAATAAAGACTTAAAAACGTATAGCTATTAGGTAAATTTTATGCATATAGAATGCCTTTCATGCATTCTTTCTCAAAACCTTTGCTATTTGAATGGTGAATATGAAAGATAATGTTGGCTATTAATATGCAGAAATGATAATTTGCAGCAGAAATGCACGATTGTGACTCATATGACTGGGCATATCTGGAAGCAATGTGAACTAGGGACAAAATATAATGAAACTGACTTTTTATAATCTGACAAATTAAACACCTAGAAATACTCTGAACTACATCACATGTACCTTATTCAAAGCAACAAGCTGAGGAAAACAGCTGTAATCATCTCATAAAATATGCCATTTAAAAATTACTTTTCATTTGAACATAAAAAATAAATACTTTTTTTAGTTTGACACAAATGGATTAAGTGAAATATTAGTGCTGTTTTCCCAATGAAATTTAGCTTTAATTATTACAGACATCTGTTTTTTAATGTTCTGCATTCTTTTAAAGAAAATATTACTCACAGATTTTGCAATGCATTTCATAAAACAAAAATTTCAAGCAGATTTTAACAAAAAAGACAAACTAATAAAATAAAAATGCTGTTGTATATAACTTTAGAAATCTGTTTACATAAAAATGTTTTGCCATAATAATTACATAGCACACTCATTATGTACGGGTTTTCAAAACAATTTACTTTTGCATTAACACCTTACCAGAAGTACTAATGGGAACCCTGATTTAAAAGAACAAGACTCCACAACTTCTCTAGGAAGTGAGAAACTATGGTGACTTACTGTAGATTCAGACAGGATGGGCCGGTGTGCAGAACTCTGGTCACTCTGTACAAAAAGTGGTGACCTCACGTTATCTTTAAGTGACTGCACTGATGATCACTTAATGATGTGTAAATGGTCACATGTTTTAAAGAACATTTTGGCAGTCCATAGGCTACCATTAAGTGATTAAACATGCAATCACTTACCGACATCTTGTAACACACATTTGTTCAGCTTCTAAGGATGTTTATCTCTGTCTCTCTCTCTCACACACACAAAAACAACAAAAAGTCTGAGTCTGGAAGGTGTCTCTTAGGTGATCCCTGTTGCAGCTAGGTAACTGCCATCCTGTAATCTGTTAAAGCTTTTTGTTTTTTATTTTAAGTGCACATTCAATGGCCTGTGCAAGCTGGCATCCACAGTGGTGCTCCATTTGTCCGACTTTTACTACAGCACTGCATGTTTGCTATATTGCAATGCTTAAATTTTGCATTATTATTAAATGTCGATGCAATACATCAAAATTTTGCAGTTTCCCCTCATACTCAATGGAGTGTTAAGTAGGAACAGCTTCACCTGTAGTACATTGCCAGTTCATGTTTTACATAATGGAAAGGACAAATGCCAGTAGAATCAGCACTAATTGACACACTTGGGTCAAGCTCAACTGTGAGCATGTAAAAGAAATAGGGCTGAAAGAAAGATAATGAAATAATGTTAGGACTGTGCATGCATATAATAATGACAGCTCTTGCTTTTCTAATCACTTATTTAACAATAAGCAAATATGACTGCTCTGTGACTAAATAGGAATATGATGCATAAGCAAATGAATTAATGCACTAGTTCAGTTACATTTCTACAGTGTCCATATACATACACTGATCTTGTTTAAAATTTCTAGTTCCATTTTAAAAAGTTATTTAAAATAAAGTAGATATCTTAATACACCATGTGTGTGTGTGTATACATAATACATATTAAAAAGTTAATTTCTTCAGCCTGAAAATAGTCACTATATGTTATAAAAAATATAGTATGATTTTGGAATATATAGGATATATAGATAGTGGGGGGCTTACCTCCCTGCAAAAAATTATTTTTTAATTTTTGTCAGGAATTTGGGATTGATCTAACTAGGCACAATATATTGCTTTTAGGCTAAGCAATGTATACTCATACATTTATATTCTAAAAAAGTATGGTGAGGATTCAGAAAATCTTATCACAAAGCAGACTCTTAAGCTAGAAAGATTTGCACATTGTACAACTGCTTACACCTGGAGGTTTCCATACAGTAGACAGTGGTCTTGCTGTGGAAGCCACATGTTAATGTGGCAGAACAGGGGTGCAACTAGGCCCATAAGTGGCTGCAGCTCAGGATTGATTCAGCAATGACACTGTCTGCAGACTTCATTTCTTTTTTTCTCTAGTTGGAAAAAGTGAATGGTGTTGTTTCACAGTGTTCTCCCATCCACTCCTGTTGGAGTAGTTGTGGTTCACACCAAAAATGCAAGCAAGAAAAGAAGAGTCATGAGCGTGTGTATACCAGAGTGATATGCAGTTCTTTTCTATTCTGAAGTGTGTGAGCGTGCATGTGTATGTTCATGTTGGTATTTGTGTCAGTATGTATGTGGATGAGACCTTTTCCCACTCTCTCCTTTCTGACTGTTCTGGATGACCTCTTCATAACTTTCTGATATCAACTTGTGTCTCCATGTCATATCATCCTTCATTTTTTGACCTCCAGCAAGAAGAGCACCAGCACCTCTAATCTCTCATTTTATATTTTACCTTCTGCCCCATACATCATCTTAGCTGTGTTCCGTTAGAGTCATTCTATCATCTTGATGTCCCGTTCCTTGCATGACCTCATGAACTGCCTACAGAATTCTACGTGTTGCCTAAAAAGCTGTGGAGCAGAGCATATCCATCTGCCTGTCTATCAATATGTCTGTCTCTGTTTACTGGGAAAGTTCAAATGGCATTGATGCCATTTTCAGTAGAATTCAGGAGAGAAAAGCTCCACAGTTATTACAGAGAAGTATAGAGAGCATTACAAATTGTATACCTTAAGTAACATAATAGGAGATTTTCCTTGTACAAGGGAAACACTTGCTGTACAGTTTTTACAATTACAAAATATAGAAGATATTCAATTTACATACACAATATTAAAAAACTGTTACAACCTCTTTGCTTCTATAGTCTACCCTTCCCCATGAAGATACTGTATTCTGCCTGCATCAGCTATAGCTCTCTCTCGCCTTGCTTTAAAAACTTTTTGCATTACCATAATTTCCTACGTTTTTCCTGATCTGGTGCCATCGACTCTATATTCCCCAGGTAATAACTCTCACCAGAGTTGACATGGTCACATTTCATTTGTCTATGATGAACCCAAGTTGTCAGAGTTTTGATCACTTGGTCATCTTTCTAGTTCCTTTCATATATTCATTATCCTCTTCCTCCATCAGTGAACCTACCCGTGCATTGATCGGACAGCAAAAACAAATACCGGAGTCTGATGATTCAGACATTTCAAACAGGCATTTTAAGGGTACTCGAACATGAATTTCCTCCAGTGGTAGCTCAGTAGTCGCTGTCTTTGGTACTGAAACTGCCCTTTTACCGTCCCCTTTTCTCTTTTTTGCCTTTCAGACATGCTGGAACCCAATTTCTTATTCTTAGTCCTGTTTCTGGTCTATTTTTCGTAACTGCTTGGTATCTATGACCAAGTTAAGGGCCTTTGTAAACTCTTACTGGTACACCCCTGCAAAATCTACCATAGAACACCTCAGATAGTACTTTGCCTGTATTTAGACAGCTACACCTGTGTTAAAATACATTTTATGGCCACCAGTGGTATCTTTTTCATATCAGAGCTTTTGTGCCTAGTCATCTATCCTGCACTTCCCCTGGAGTGAGTAATCTCCCATAACTATATTGCTGTATTACTAGTTGGCCATCTGTCTCTTTAGTCTATGAAGTATCACATATTAAGGCATATTAGGCAGCGACTACATTTCTTAGGCTCTGCTTTTGAGATCTAAATGCAGAACCACTGAGCAAATTTTATTTTACTTCATTAATGATCAGAAGAGAAAAATATAAGAGGTCATCATTTTTCATGTCTTCACTGCTTGTGATCTGGAAGAAAAATGCCTTCATATAACCTCCAAATAATAAGCTTGTCATTTTTTCCTTCCTTAACTACAGCTGTCATTTCAGGACAGAATGACTGAGTGCTTATGTATTTGCAATAGTAAAAATAACAAAAAAGCCTCTAAAAAGTTTAGGAACAAACAACATTGTTTGAGCCATTTGCTGCAGTTTTACTTGAAAATACTCAAATCAAGCATATGATACCAGCTGCAGAATGCTAAACTAATCAAATCACTTTGTCATCAGAGCTTAATAAAAATAATGCAGTACTGCAATTCATCAGCTAGTCTGCACCATATTGATATTCTGATACTTTTTATTCCAAAGGTCTTTGAACTTCAGATCTAAGTGAATGAATGATAAATATTACTGCTGGTCACCGGCATCATTAAGTATTAATATATATATCTGCATACAAAAGCAACTCTACTCATACCTTGATAATGGTCTGATTCATGTGATGAAATAACATTTTTAATCCATGTTTTCTTTTGATTTTTAAATAAAGGTTGACATTTCTTGTAATGGTACTTCAGAGTCCTGTATGTAAAGTTCTTACTTGCAGAATACTAAGGCTTGATATTCTGCTTGCTTTTGTGGCAAATGCATTCATTATTTTTTTTGAAAAAACAGTCCAATCTTGCGACAGGTTAGCGCTTGAGCCGAATAAAAAGAATATAATCAAAAAATACTGTAACAGCCAAGCGTGAGCAGGTACAAACCCTTGTTGTGTCAAATCAAATGAGATAGAGTCCAGGCTTATAAAATAGAAGTATTTAATCCACAATCAACGAACAGAAAGATAAGCGCTTTCGCAGTAGTGCTTCTTCAGATCTATGACAAACTCTTCTAGTGCTTTGACCATATATACTGATCTCAACAAATTAAACAATTAGTAAAAAATTCCACAGAATTTAAAAAGACAGGAACTGTTACAATAAAAATGTGTAAGAACAAAGATAAAATACAAAGGTACAAATGTATATTATGTTCAAAAAGCATGTATAAAAGCAAGTATAAAAAGTATATATATATATATATATATATATATATATATATATATATATATATATATAAAGTGTGCTCTTATTGAATGAAAACTGTATATAATATAATATAATAAGCAAAAGTGTATCAAGATAGATGACATTGAGTTCATTTGATATTCCTTCTTTGCCTCAATTTTGGTCTGATTGAGGCCCTTTCGTTTAAACCACACCCTTTATCTGCTTTTAATAATATGATCCATTCTGTTTCTTTGCCCTCTGTATAAACTTTGATGTCTCCACCTCTTGGGTTAGGGGTAATCACCTCCAGTACTTTGAATGAAAATACATGTTGTGTATTATTCATCATGACATGTTTAGCTAAAGCATTATGTATTGTGCCCCTTTTCATATGGTAAACATGTTCCCTCATTCGATCTCTAAGTGGGCGGTTGGTCTTCCCAACACAGAATGAGGAGCATGACTGACAAATAGCTAGATAGACAACATGTTGTGTCATGCAATTAGCCTCAGCAGATATGCAAAAACATTTCTGTAAGTCTGGATGGAAAAAATGAGGTGTGCTATCTATAAAGGAACAAAAATTGCAATGCCCACAGGGCTTAGTGCATCCATCTTTCCTATCTCTAAAGCTAGGTGTAGGGTAACAGAGCTTCCTTTTTAAATTGTTTTTGTTCCTATATAGGAACCCAGGTTGATCACCAACTATTACTTTAAGGTCATCATCCACATGTAGGATTTCCCAATGTTTCGTAATAACTTCTTTGAGTTCTAGATGGTCAGATGAAAAATATGTAGAGAATTTAACATGTTGTGAATGTTCAATGTGCCTATCTGGGGCTGTTATAGGTTCATGCGGTCCAAAGTAGGGTTCACCCTTGGTATACCTTAGTTCGTGTATATCATTCAAGTGTGTGTTTATTTCCATGTTGCCATAGCCCCTTTTTAATAACCTGTCCTTTAGACCATTTAGTTCAGCTTCAAAGCCATCATCTAAAGGATTCAACCTGGAGGCTCTGATGGCTTGGCCTCTCATAATATTCCTAAAGACATGGGGTGGGTGCATACTAGATCTAAGCAGTAGAGTATTACTGTGGCAACTCTTCCTATATACACCTGTATTTAATAGGTTATTTTGGAGTCTTTCAATATACAAGTCTAAGAACTCAATTCTATACAATGAATATTTCATGGTAAATTTAAGACAAGTTGTCAGGTTGTTCATAATAGTGTACATATTATAGAGTTGATCTAATGAGTCTTTCCACAAAACAAATAAATCATCAACAAAACGTCGATAGAAACTGACATGCTGTTTAAATATCTCTTCACAAAATAAAATGTGTTCCTCCCAGTATGCCAGAAACATGTTGGCGTAGCTATTGGCACATGTTGTGCCCATAGCTACGCCATCCTTTTGTTTGTAAATGCTATCTTGGAACATGAAAAGATTATTTTCCAGGACTAACTCTAGAAAGTGTACAATTAGGTCAGTTGTTACAGAAGAAGAATTACTGTGCTCTTTTAGATAATCTGTAACATATGCCAAGCCTAACTCATTCGGTATAACTGTAAAAAGGGACTGTATATCAAACGTGACAAACATATAGTCTATTGTAAGCGTTATATCTTTGTACAATCATACAATTCAATTAAAAATTGTTTAGAGTCCCTTAAAACTACCTTATTGTTGTTCAATACAGATCTAAGGTGCTTCTCAATATATACAGAGAGGTGCTCTGTTGCCCAGCCTCGACCTGAAACTATTGGTCTCATGGGAGGATTTACCGGGTCTTTATGTATTTTTGGAAGACCATGTATGACCGGTATAGTCGGAAATGGGATAGTAAGATATCCATATAGATCTTTGTCTATTAGTTGACCCATGTATATGTCACGTATTGTATCTCGTACATATCTGATAGTGTGCTCTATGTTCTGTGCTGAAACTTGTTCATAAAAGTCATCATTTAACATAGATATCATCCTATTGATATAATCAGATGTATCCATAATGACTATTTTACCACCCTTATCAGCTGGTCTAACAATGATATTTGGATCATCCTGTAGTTTCTTGAGGCTTATTCTTTCTCTATATGTAAGATTATCTCTCCTATGGTATGATTTATTGTTTATTCTATTACCATAGTAACTATGTAATTCTTCCTCAGTGAGTTTCAGGTAGGCTTCAACTAAAGGGTGATTTGAGGGTATGAATTCACTTAAATTCTTAAATTTAAACTCTGTATTTCTGTTAGTAGAATCTTTGTACATTAATTTTAGCATGACATTTCTGCAAAATAACCTGAGATCCATAACAGTATCAGTTAACGGACTCTGACATCTAGGGATGAAATTTAAGCCTTTATTGAATAGTAAAACTTCATCTTTAGTCAGTATAGTATTAGATATATTGTGGACTAGCGTTTGCCTGTCCACATTTTCCTCAGAGTCTTCTGAGGTGTATATTCCTCCGAGAATTTCCTCTTCTGTCTCCCCCTGCTCATGGAACGGGAACGGTACATGCCTTTCTCCGTTCTCACCGGCAGGGGAAAAGACAACTGAGGGTGTTCATTGGAGGTAGACCCTAATTGTGTTTTAGTTGTTTTTGGTCTAACTACAGATTCACTGTTGTGCTGTGGTTGCATAGATTTTTCATGTAATTTGGTGGTTTTGCCCTTGGTAACCCGTACCTCAACTTAAACAGAGATGCAGAACAGAGGATTAGGGGCAGTGAAGGTACTCATTGCAATTGGCTGCATGAAAAAAGGTAAGGCTTGAAGGCTAGCTTTCTTCTGGACTTGTGAAAAAATGTGGGTTTAGAAATAGCAAAAATTACGGTAGAAATATTTAACATCTGAACTGAGAGTTGGCATTACTTGGATACATGTGTGAGGCCATTGCAATAGTTTTGCTCGAAAGCAAAAGGGACTTAAAGGCTCCAACAAAAGTCTGGTTCACATCTATTTACAAAGTCTAAACTACTGTAGGTTAAAAAGTGCAATTCCAAAGATTGTACATCAAGATGAGAAGGTATTTTAAATAGATAGCCCTCAGTGGAACATTGCTGACAAGTCTTTTGGCATAGGCAGGAGTAATATTGCCAACTATAAATAAAGCTTCTGATACAGTCAGCTAACATTGTCTTACTGACTATTTAAAAAAGGTGGGGAGGAAATGAGAAGTTATGTACCTACCATAACGTTCCATGTTAGTTGTCTTCTCTCGCCTTCCTTCTTGCTTGATGGGTTCGGAGCCGATCCTCGGCTCCGACTCGGCACTTGCTAAGCTCGAGAGTCACTTTTACCAGCTCGAGGCAGCCCCATATCCCATGATGCAAGGCGGTAAGTACCCAGATCTCGTTTGATGACAATAGGCAATAGCACCTAGCATAATAACTTCCAAAAGGAAGAAAGAAGGAGAGAAAAAAAAAACCTGAAGGATGGTAGAAGGACCAGCACTGTATGGTCTTCAGAAGCATACTTCCTTGTAGAGAGAAAGGTCTGTCCAGGCCTGGGGGAAGGAGGGAGGGTCGCAAGAAAGAAGGCGAGAGAAGACAACTAACATGGAACGTTATGGTAGGTACATAACTTCTCAATGTTAAGTTGTCAATCTCGCCTTCATTCTTGCTTGATGGGACCGCGTCCCTAGCACCTCTATCCTGGGTGGCTCAATGGAACAGACTCTTGAGAACTGTAGAGCCAAAACTGGCTCTGTCCCTGGAGGCCAAATCCAATTTGTAATGGGAAACAAATGTATGAGGAGTGGCCCAAGTGGCTGCTGCACAAATAGTGTCTAATGGAAGTCTAGCTTGAAAAGCTGTGGAAGTGGCTAAGCTTCTGGTTGAATGTGCTTTAGGTTTCGAGCACAGCTGTTTTCCCCTGAGCTGATAAATTTCAGAGATGACAGAAGAAAGCCATCTAGACAAGGTCACTTTTGAGACAGGAAGGCCTTTCTTGTTATCAGCATAAGAAACAAAGAGTTGATCGGATTTCCTGAGTTGTTTTGTTCTGTCCAAATAATATCTGAGTTGGCGGTGGACATCAAGATAATGTAATTTTGTTCCGATCTGTTTGAATAGTTTGGGAAAAATACAGGAAGATCAATAGCCTGATTCAAATTAGTCTTTGAGGCGACCTTAGGCAAAAAGGTCGGATTAGTTCTCAATGATACTCTGTCTTTGTGGAAGACTAAATAGGGGGGCGAACAGATAGAGCATGAAGTTCAGACACCCTCCTAGCCGATGTAATAGCAACCAGGAATAAAGTTTTCCATGAAAGAAATTTCAGGGAACATGAAACAGCTGGCTCGAAGGGAGGAAGAATCAAGGATGTCAGCACTAAATTTAGGTCCCATTGAGGAGGAGGACTCCTGATTGGGGGTTTCAGGAGAAAAATTCCTTTCAAGAAGGCTCTACAAAGCCTGTGGGACATAATGTTGTGATCTGTGAACCCGACATGAAAGTTCGAGATAGCGGCCAACTGAACTTTGACCGTGGAAGAAGAGGAGCCCGCGTGAAAAATTTCCGCTAAGAAATCCAAAACTGCTTGTACCGGAGCAGTGAAGGGATCAATATTCTTGGCTTTTGCCCAATAAGAACAATGTTTCCATTTGCTAGTATAAATCCTCCTAGTAGAGGATTTTAAGGAAGCTACTATGATGTCTCTAACAGGATTAGAGATCATAGGAAGCCTGGCTAAGGAAGGAAGTGGAGCAACCATGCTGTGAGGTTGAGAGAAGGGATAGACCGGTGCAGCTGACCCGATTGGTGAATCAGAAGATCTGGCACTGGGTCCAGATGCCACGGCTGCACCAAAAGGTGACAATGGATGAACGGAAACCAAATTTGTTGAGGCCAATAAGGGGCAATGAGAATCATTTTGGCTCTCAAAACGGTGGCTTTCTGGATTACTTGTGGGATCAGAGGAAAGGCATAAAGAAGTCCCTGGGGCCAATCCTGGGTCAGAGCGTCTCTGGGGGGATGGCCTGGCAGTGGGAAGAGAGAGAAGTCTGGGCATTTGCTGTTTTGGGGAGTAGCAAAAAGATCGCAACATGGGCGACCCCATTCTAGAAAAATCTCCTCCACTATAGATTGTTTGAGAGACCACTCGTGAGGCATGAGAATAGCTCTGCTCAATCTGTCCGCTAAAATGTTGGTTTTCCCAGGGATATGCGTTGCTACCAGAAACCGATGAGAGGAGATCGCCCATTGCCAAAGTCTGAGCGCTTCTCGACACAAGGGGTAGGACTTGGTTCCGCCCTGTTTGTTGATATACCATACTACAGACATGTTGTCTGTGTGGACTTAAATTGTCCCCAAGGGAAGAAAGTCGTTGAGGGCTTGCAACGTTAAAAGCACTGCTCTCATCTCTAGGACATTTATGTGCAGGTGGTATTCGAACGGTTGCCACGTCCCATGAACCATCCTGCCCTGATAATGCCCCCCCCACCCGATCAGGGAGGCATCCGTAGTGACAGTGGCTACCGGGGTTGGGGGTACAAAGGGTTTGCCTTGGTGAATCTGGGGAGAAGTAATCCACCAAGAAAGATGATTCTTGCAAATCTGTGTCACCAGTATTTGGTGACGCATCGGAAGTTGTTGGTAAGACCACTGAGTGAACAACATCCACTGAAGAAGGCGCATATAGAAGCGAGCCAGAGGAAGAAGGGTAATGGCCGCAGCCATGAGGCCCAACACTTTTAGAACCATTCTGGCTTGTACTTTCTTGCTGGCCAGAATGATTCTCACGTGACCTTGTATATCTGAGATTCTTTGGTCTGTGAGGGTAGCTGACATCCGAACAGTGTTTAAGTTTGCGCCTATGAAAGTAATAGACTGGCAGGGCAATAAGAAGGATTTTCCGTAGTTGATCAAGATGCCCAATTGAGTGCAAAGATTTATTGTGTAATCCCTGGCTTGAAGAAGCTGATGCCTGGTGGTGGCTGAAAGGAGCCAGTCGTCGAGATACGGAAACACCTGGAATCCTTGACATCTCAGGTGAGCCGTGACCACTGCCATACATTTGGTGAACACTCTGGGGGCTGTAGTGAGACCAAAGGGCAGGGCTCTGAATTGGAAATGATTGGACCCCAAAGTGAAAGCGGAGAAATCTTCTGGAGCGTCTGTGAATTTTTATGTGATAGTACGCATCCTGAAGATCTATTGAGCACATCCAGTTGTCCTTCTGTAAGAAGGGCAGAATTGACTGAAGTATGACCATTCGGAATCTTGTTTTTCTCACAGACTTGTTGAGTCTGCTGAGATCCAATATTGGTCTCCAGTCTCCCGTCTTTTTGGGGACCAAAAAGAACCTTGAGTAGATTCCGGGCTCTGAATGATCTGTTGTAACTGGCTGAATGGCTCTTTTTTGCAGAGGATTTAAAACTTCTAACTCTGCAATTTCCCTTAGACCGGGTGGAACATCTGAAAGGGAATTTGAGTAAGAAAAGGGAGTTTCCTCGAAAGGAATTTTGTAACCCTCGGATATGATCGACTGTACCCATCTGTCTTGAGTTAGGGAAAGCCAGGCTTCTGGGTACAACGATAGTCTTCCCCCGACTGCCTCCAAGGATGGACAGTCGGGCAACATCTCAGGGATGCTGAAAGGGCTTGTCAGAGAGAGGCTCTCTGCTTCCCTGGTTTTGTGGACCCCCTCTGCCTCTAGAGCGGCATCTGTTATTGTTACCCCCTCTGCCTCTAGGGGTAAACTGACCACGTGAATCCGGCGTGACTCCTTGGGATTTGCGGAACCACATTTTGCCAACCTTCTGTCCTTTAGGTAAGGTCTAGAAGGGGTGGAAAACGGACCCTGACAGAAAGAGTCTTGCCATCCTGCTCACACCTGGTCAATGTTTCCTTCACTTGAGGGCCAAACAAAGCTGACCCATCAAAGGGAGAGTTTGTGAAGGACGCCTTAAAGGGATCTGCAAAATTACAGAGCCACATCCAGGCTTGGCGTCTAAGAGCCACACCTGTACCTGCGGCCCTACTCGCTCCATCTGCTGCATATGATATCAGTCGCATGGAGGAGTTAGCAATAGAATTAAGGGTTCCTAGCTGCGAAGCAATTTTTTCTTGAGCCCCTGCAGCTGTGGGATCCTGTACTACTTCACCTAGCTCCTTAAGGATATCCCTTTGGAGTCTGGTGAAGTGACATAAGTAGTTCAGCGAGCGCATAGCAAAGGTCGCTGAAGAGAACATCTGCTTACCATACCTATCCATGGTACTAGAGTCCTTATTAGGAGGATGGACAGGTACGGAAGGATCTGCAAGTTCCTTCCTAGTGGCAGCCTCCACCACCATGGCATCAGCAGGGACACCTTTCGTGAGGAATTGCTTGTCCGAAGGGGCAGTAATAAATTTAGAAGGCCTCCTAGGAATTGGCTCTACAGAGTCAGGAGCAGCCCAAGCCTTTCGAGCAATAACCTGCATAAGGGGGTCGAAAGGCGGAGACACCCAGGAGGTGGAGGGCCGAGATCCAAACGCCTCCAGGTATACCGACTCATCCTCAGAGGGATTATTGGAGGGCCAGTTTCCCCTCCGTTTAAGGAGTTCTAGGATGTCTGAAAAGGAGACATCCTCAGAGGGGGATCTTGGGGATCCCACCGACTCATCTAAGTCGGTATCTGAAGTGATAGACTCGGGAGTCTACGTGTTTCCTCTTACAGTTCCTCTTGCGCGGAGGATCCCCTGACTGATCAGGAGAATCCTTGGAAGAGGGGGTTCTTCCCAGTGGGGAAACCTGAGGTGGAGGATCTCTGGGTCTGGGAGCAAGAGAGATGGCAGAGATATCGACAGGCACCGTAGAGGGAGGAGCTAAGGGAACAGACTGCTGGCTGAGTCCAGTGGCTAGCACACTCCATCACCTCGAAGGCTCCCCTCCCAGGGAGGTCCGAGAGAACCCGTTCCGAAGAACCAGGAACTCCAGGGCCCACCGAAAGGGAAGGCTCCAAGGCAGATGTCGGAGCCGAGCTCACCAAGGCCGAGGCTCCAAGGGGAAGAGTGGGGTCGGACAAGGGTCCGATGCCACTCACCCCCTCGGAGGAGACCAGGGAAGCCCGACCACTGAATCCCTCTAAGGAAGGTCTCGAAGAGGAGATAAGAGTAGAGGCTGAGGGAGCAGAAGGGGGGGTATCTGTCCCTCAGCCATAGCAGAAACCATTCCGAAGACTCAGCTCCAAACTCTGAGGTAGAGTCGAAGGAGGAACTGCAAGGGTGTGGACTAATAGTCGTCTGTGGAGACGGACTATGTAGCATCTGGGCCAGTGCCTGTGATTTTAATAATCTACTGACCACCCTCTCTAAATCATGGTCAGAAAGCCTGGATGACCTGGATGATCGGCTCCGATGGCTCCATTCGAGGAGAGGCCGGAGCGAAAGTATCGGTTCCAAGGAAGGGGACCTGGACCTCTTCCTCGAAGGAACCATCGGAGCCGCGAAACCATGGATGCTGTCGGGCCGACAACTTTCGGCACCGACAGAAGGTCGATGCATCGGCTCCGGAGCCGATACAGACATAAAAGTAATGGTGTCGGAGCCGGTCGGCGCCGACACCGAAGCTTGAGCCACATGGTGCCCGCAGCCCGTCGGAGCCGACACCGATGTGCCCAACCCAATACCCGCACCGCTGGCCATCGGTGCCGAAGGTTTGTGCAAACTAGGATCGGCTCCAGCCGGAGCCGATCTCGACTCTGAAAGAGTCGGAACCGAGGCCGCAGGCATAGAGACAGAAGCCTGGGCCTTGGAAGACTTGGAAGTCTTAGTCGGGGCCGACTTAGCCGGAGAGCCCTCCGGTTTAAGAAGGCCCCTCAAAATCAATTTGTTTCTTCTCTCCTGCAGGACTCTCTGGCTAAAAGAATGACATATTGCACAGGAGTCCTGCAGGTGGAGAGGTCCCAGGCAGTATAAGCAAGAAGTGTGACCGTCTGTCAGAGACATCTTCTGACAGCACGAGTCACACTTCTTAAAGCCTGAAACCCTTTCCTTGGACATAGTTGTAACAACACACACACAACACAGTCCCAAGAAATAGTTATCCCAAAATAGTCAGATAACTAACCTCTAATACACACACACACACACACACACACCCTAACAAGGGGGGGATGGGAGGGGAGAAGGCCTGACTAAAAATATAAAGGAGTGAGGGATTTTCTAGTCAGAAAGGGATTTAAAATAACTATAAACGTTAAAAAATAAAGTTTTAAGTTGAAAAGGGGGCTAAAACAGTAATATCTAAATCACTTACCAGGAGCTGGTAAAAGGAGGACCTCATCAGCGAAGCGGCAAATGAGATCTGGGTACTTACCGCCTTGCATCATGGGATATGGGGCTGCCTCGAGCTGGTAAAAGTGACTCTCGAGCTTAGCAAGTGCTGAGTCGGAGCCGAGGATCGGCTCCGAACCCATCAAGCAAGAATGAAGGCGAGATTGACAACTTAACATCAGGTATTTCACAAAGACCATAGCAATTCTGAAAAGGCAGTCAAGCATTTCACAAAGACCATAGCAATATTGAAAAGGCAGTCAAGCATTCATACTGTTTTGAACGGGAAGGTTAGAATGCACCCCCAGGAGAAGTTTTAAGGAGTTAGTTTCCAGAGAAATTTAAGAAAGCGTTCCAGGTTCACAAGAAGTCATTGTCTTATTCTACTTCCTTATCAGGCCCATATTAGGATAGAATTGTCTTCTGGCATTTCCTCATGGAAACATATCGTCCAGCTAGAATAAAATAATCTTTCCTTAGCAAAAATATTTGTATGATCTCCTGAAAGTATCATCATCAAAAGCTTTATGCTTCTGTTCCTTTCCTTATACACTAATATGCAGAGATCTCTATCTGGTCTACATAATCGCAAATGACCCTGTCCTGCTTTACCTCATACAAGTTCTTAAAACTGGAAATACCACAGCTGCCTGTTCTATGGGTGTAAATCTACACTGTAATATAAAAAGGACCTGCTGTTGGGAAAGATCTCTCTCTCCCAATTACACACATTTGTGTTACTATACTTTTATGAACATGTCCAGCTACACAGTCAGTAATTAACAGGAAGTTGGTAAACTACAGTGTCAGTGATGTTAATGTTCATCCAGATTGGTTGCCTAGTATACACCTGTGAACCTACATGGTGTACTGCAGCAGTCCAAGGTTCCACCATACAGATATTATAAAGTGGAATAAAAAGCAGGATAAGAACTGGATAGACTGTGCAGGTGATGGTGGATCATAGTTATTTAAGTCTTGCCAACTGTGCACAAGGATAATAAAACTACTTTCTTACTTGGCTTTAACTCATTATAGCCAAGTGATGCCGCCAGGTGTTTCTGGAATTATATCCTGATGACACCGCTATGTGTCAGATACTGCTTGTTCATATTTTCCTTAATGATTTCAAAACCATGCCTCATACAAAGTATTAAAATATTTCATCTTAAAGCTTACACAATGAAAAACACAACTGTACTGATATTTGGCTCTATCCAGTGCAGGTAAAGAGATTAATTTTTATTCATATAATATGCATCTATTTTGTCATAAAGGTCATTTTTTTCTGACTATCTCAACAACATAGTAGCACAGAAAGAACTGCTTAGTCTCCTAAAATAGCTCTCAGTGGGATAAATAAAATGTAGCTGTCAGCATGTGCATAACTTGAGTAGTTGTTGAGATGTTTTAAGTTGTTTTCAAAATAGTGCAAATTTAATAGTTACTGCATTTACTGTAACTTAAAAAAATGCAGTTTACGACCTAGGACCTGAAGAATACCACTACTATAAAAATAAATAATTAGTGCTGAAGAGTTTGCATTTTACACTTCTTTAGTAACACCTATGGTGCCAGAGATACCAACAGTTGCTTGAAATGGATATAATTTGATTCTGTCAAAAAGCTTAGGCTCTGCCCATTGAAAGTTACAGTAAAAACTTCTAGAACTCCATTATAGGAAAGAGTTAAGTGGGTCAAGAATCGTGGTCACACTGGCACTATCCAGCTGTGTATTTTTGTGCGGAGCTATACTATTTCTTTCAATAAAAATATTTAGAAAAGTAAAACTCTAAAAATTTTATGAAATCATTGCACATTTTTGACACTATCTTAGAAATGTTACTATAAAGTAATGGCTTGGAATTATCAACTCCAGGAAAGCGTCCAATTAATCATGCATTTCTGGCTGCACTAGTAAACCTATGTTGTCTAAAATATTCAGCTATAATGGAAGTTGTTGGACTGAGCCACAGGTGTCCTACGTGGCCACCTATTTGGCTAGTGTAGCTTTCACAAATTTGATCAACTGATTGTTTTTAAGTAGAGAGACTCCTGCTGCTGCTGTGGCACCTCCATCAAAGCATTCATGGTTGCAATATACTAAGAAGAGATGCATAACTAACCATTCAAGTTGGAGGGTTTTCTCCTCCATCTCACTGATGAAGTAGATAAAGAATCGGAGAGCCACTGAGGCTCTCTGTTAAAATGCCTGCATATTTGGAGGGAAAGTAAGTAGTAGAAATACAAAATATGAATAGTCGTATGGATGTGAAGACTGCTGTTTTAATTACAGTTCATAGTTGCTGAAAACTATTTGGTTCCAGTTACAGCTCTTTCAGGAAGTTGTAGGTCGTAGCATATTTTTTTTATTTTATACAGGCAGACAGCCAATTATGGGCAGCGTTTGCTTGTCTAGGCTAAAGTTTAGGTAAAGGAAAAGTTTATAGGTAAATACTAGTCTAGCTGCCTTTGTGGGCCATTTTAAGCCTAGTCAACTTCCCTTTCAAAGGTGAAAATAAAACCCTGTACCTTGTGTTTGTTAGGTAAACATGTTAACCATTATACCAATCTCTCTGCTGTGTTTCTTCTGAAACGTAGCTGAAATAAACAAACTGCTATATGTACAATTTTACTTATTTTTTACACCTAAGGTCTAAGATTTATTCAACAGTTAACCATGATTGCTGGGTGCACAGTTGGCTGGCTGTGTATTAATAATCACGGACACTATTTCATTTGCTCGACTGAGTCAATTATTCTGACCTTTCAGGAGTAATATGCATTTGTGTGAAGCAATATGAAATACTTTTTATTGTGACTACTGTTAGAAACAAAGTTGAACTATGTTTCAGTAGTCATTATTTCTTTCACAACAAAAATACATCTGAGGTATATGCAATCAGTTTAGCTGCAACTGTTCAGCAGTTGGGCTGTATGGAGTTGAAAATGACTGATCCTTCACTGCTATCAAGTTAAACATTAATAATGCTTTTGCAGAACTAGTTTGCATTTTTTTAAACAATTTGTAGGACTTTACTGTAACCATTTTTATATCACATATCAGACATCTAAGGTGTATACAGTCAAGTAAGTGGTTTCAGTTGATGGGTAAAGAGGCCCTGTCTGGATCAAAATGACTTACCCATTGCTGTTTGATCACAGATAAACAGTCACTGATTTGACTTGGTTGGAGCAGTGTCATGTATTGTATTATGTTTTCTCAAATCAGTGTAAAATTGTTGGGCGGCCACGGTGGAGCAGCGGTTAAGCATTGCCGCCTCACAGCAAGAGGTTCTCCGGTTCGATCCTCTGCAGGGGTGCCTTCTGTGCAGAGTCTGCATGTCCTCTCTGTGGTTGCGTGGCTTGCCTCTGGGTGCTCCGGCTTCCTCCCACATCCCAGAGAAATGCTGTAGGTGGATTGGACACTCTAAATTGGCCCTAAGCGTGAGTGTGTGCCTTCTGTGGTAGGTTGGGTGCTGGGCTGGCAACTCAACATTGTAAAACTCCACTGCCAATCATGAGCGGACAGGTGATCCACTGTGGTGACCCCTAACCGGGAAAAGCCGAAAGAAGAAGTATAAAATTGTTACTGCTCCATTCTGTGTGTGTGTGTGTGTGTGTGTGTGTGTGTGTGTGTGTGTGTGTGTGTGTGTGTGTGTGTGTGTGTAGTGCAAGAGTAAAAAGTTGGTAAAAATTGCTTTCAACGTCTATCATGATCAAAAATTAGCATTTTACACAATAAGTGCCTATCTTTGTGATCTAGACTGAATGCTTGTGAAAACAATTGATTAATGGCAGTGCGATAGTGAAGATAATTACTATCTTGGTTCCATGGTTGAGTTTGTGGCTATAGTTCCTAATGTGGAATATGCACATCTTCCCTTTCTTTGTGTAGGTTTTATCCAGGTGCTCTGGTTTCTCTCAATACAAGAAAATCTACCATAAATGAACTGTGGCTCCTCCAATGCACTGTAAGCAAGCCTGCATCGTGTGTGTGTGTCTGTGTGTTTATCAGCATCTTCTGTCCTGGAAGATCAGGGGCAGTAACACCATATGCATGCATGGAAAAAAAAAAAAGCAGATAACTTATCTGTGGATGAAAGAAATAGGATACACATACGTGAATCTTCTGGTTAGCAGAGGAAATAAACAGATAATTATCTTTCAAAAATGAAGAATACATAAACCCTCAAAATTTCTGGGGTTTTGGAAGCATACAGAAACACAGCTATACAAGGATATTTTGACACAAGATCAGTAGGGGAGCCAAACCATAGAATCTTTCCTGGGATCCACCTAGTCTAAAACTTGCCCATCAAAGAAGTTTGTTCAGAAAGTCAGTATAACTTGAGAGGGGGGCTGAAGACACTATGGCTATTTTTTTTAAACATTCTTCAAAATTAATCCTGAAATGAGCTTGTGATTCAAAAGTTTTTTTTTTTCATATATTATACTTATTTGACTGCCTGCACTTTTAAAAAGTCGTTTTTTGTTTAAATAATTTAACTGCTGTAGACTACACACTAAAGTGCGATAGCCTTTTCAGATCGTTTGTAGTCGTTTAAAGCTGTTTTAAGTGTATTTTTACTGTTTTTGCCTTATCTTTTCAAATAAGCAAAAACATTTCCTTGTTTCCCGCCTTTCTAAGCTAGTATAGTCCAGTTTTCAGGCTAGTGCTGAATTCAGGGCTGTGTTACAGGTTTCTGAGTTGCCCATACCTTACTTGGATAGAAGGAAGTTTCTCTGTTCACCTGTGAGAGAGGGGAGCTTTGAGCAGCCTGTCCCTGGAGGAGAGGTTCCAGCCCAGAACTTAGTAGTTTATTGGTCATTTTGGGCTAATTTCTCTTTCATTTCCCTGCTATAAAAAACGCGTTTGCACGGTTTTGTGCGCCGGGCAGTGCCGGTTAGCTAGGGTTAAATTATTCCCGGCTCCACTAAGTCTCCTCTTCAGTTTTTCCCTTGAAACTAGTCTAACTCTCAACCTAAGCACTCAAAAAATATCCTACAGCCCAGCACTTGCTCAGACCTAATAGCAAGCACTAATGTACCCTGACACTTGATTGCCCAGCAGGGCAAGGCTATTTATTCACCCCTCACCAACCAAGCGACAAAGCAGCTCACCCTAGTATTCAGACATAATCAAAGGGCAATTTCAGGTGTACTCTCCAATCCAGCTGGTGAATCTGGGTATCCTGAGGCAATGTTACAACTGCCTCATGTACACAGACAAATCCTCTCCTCCTACCACAAAACACTAACATATGCGAGAGATGCATTGATACAGCCAAACTGGAGGCTAAGCTGTCTCCACTCAAGACTGGAACAGACAGTCAAGAGGAGAAGGTTACACTTGCACCACACCTCCAGCCACACACAGACCTACTAAACCAGCACTGGCACAAAATACACATAAATACAAAAAAATCATACTCAGAGGCTCTAAATAAAAACCTGCAAAAGCATCAGAGACCTCCAAAGCAGACACCCAAGCAACCTGCACCTCCCATCACAAACCAGATAACACATAAAAAACAAAATCAGTGTGCCACATAATCACAGCCCTTAAGGTGAAATAACATACCTAACACACTAGTAATAGGTGACTTTATAGTCAGGAGCACTGACATCTCACTCACTAGGCTGGACAAGCAGAAAGTTCCTGTTAGCAGCCTGTCAGGATCCAGAATCCACCACATAACACAAACACTCGGGTCACTCCAGAACAAGTACAAATATGACTCTGTCATTGTTCATGTTGGTGTGAATGACCCGAGATGCAACTCCCTAGACTACATGGAAAGAGACATGGAAGAGCTCTCTGATCATGTAGCCCAGGCTGGTATGACCCTGACCTGGAGTAGCATCCTATCCTCACCAAGAATGATACCTCAATATAAAGAAAAAATTATCAATTTCAACATTTGGCTTAGCTTCTGGTGTCATTCAAAGGGAATCCAGTGTCTGTCAGCCTGGAACGACATGCTGAACAAGCCGCATTGCTTCGCAAGAGATGGCTTGCACCTGTCACCCTTAGGCTCTCGAATACTGGCCATGGCTCTTTCTGCCCCCATAGTGCCTTTTTTAGGCAAGGCTCAAAAGTCAAACCCACCTCCGAAAATAGCACAATTAACAAAAAACTGAGGGTTATGTTACTCAATGCCAGGAGTTTAAATCTCAAAATACACGCTCTCGAAGCACTCCTCAGTATGCAGAACATAGACATCTGTGCAGTAACTGAAACATGGTTCAAGGCTCCAGAGAGCACCTCAGCACTACCGGGCTACATCTCGTACCACACGTTTCAGCCACAGAACATGGACCGAAACACAAAAGTAGGGGGTGTATCCATATTCATCTAGGATACCTACACCTCCAGATTAGTGGCGCAGCATGATACCTCTGAGATTATCCAAGTGCAACTAACATCGGGCAAATCTGCAATGCAAATTGTGGCCTGCTACAGATCACCCTCCATGACCCAGGACCACCACTCCACCTTTCTAGAGCCATCGGAAAACATGAAGGTCCTACCGAATACCCTGGTATTAGGTGATTTCAATTACCCTACCATTAACTGGGAAAACTACTCTAGTACAAACTCCCAGGCCCAGCGTTCCTGGAATTCATAAACTAAAATGCCCTAGATCAGCTGGTAAACTCCCCTACCAGAGGGGAAAACATATTGGACCTGGTCATTACAAATATGGGCAACAGGTGTTCCACACCAGAGGTTAACCCTTCACTGGTTAGATCAGACCATAAACTAATCACTCTGGATGTCCACACCCCACCACCATCCCCAACTAAGGAAACCACAGCAAAAAACTTTTCTAAAGCAAACTTCACCTTACTTAAGACAGAGACTAAGTTTCACAGCCTCCATGCTAAAGGATAACGCTGCCCAAGATGCAGAAACCTTTACAAATGCACTCTATGGAGCACCTACAAGGATGCATGGATCGTGCCATCCCTAGCAAAACCAAGACTCACTCCTCTAAGAGAAGGAAACCAGTCTGGTGGACCCCTGCCATAAAAATAGAAGTTATGTTCTTACCATAACGTTCCATGTTAGTTGTCTTCTTCTCGCCTTCTTTCTTGTGGATGGGTTCGGAGCCGACCTCGGCTCCGACTCGGCCACTCTAAAAGCTCGAGAGTTGGTTCCAACGGCTCGAGGCTCCCCTTATATCCCACAATGCTAGGCGGTATTACCTCAGCTCTCGTTTGTAAGCTTATGCCCAGCTAAAATAACTCCAGAACCACTGGAAAAGGGAAAAACCCACCTCTATAAAAGGAAGGGGAGAAGGTGACCTGAAAACCTGAAGAAGGAATATATGCACAGAATAGCATATACCTATCTACAATAGAGGTGGTAGAAAGAGAGGTCACAATCAAACTCCTCTAGGTCTGTCCAGGCTAGGGGGAAGGAGGGTGGGGCCTTAAGAAGAAGCGAGAAGAAGACAACTAACATGGAATGTTATGGTAAGAACATAACTTCTATATGTTAAGTTGTCAATCTCGCCTTCATTCTTGCTGGATGGGACCGTCCCTAGCACCTTGTCCCGGTGGCCTATCGGAACAGACTCTTGAGAACAGTGGAACCAAAGTTAGCTCTATGTCTAGAAGCTAAATCCAACTTATAATGAGAAATGAAAGTGTGAGGAGTAGCCCAAGTAGCCGCTGCACAAATGGTGTCAATAGGCAGCCTGTCTTGGAAGGCTATAGAAGTAGCCAAAGCTCTGGTAGAGTGAGCCTTAGGTTTGTTAGGCAGCTTTTGGTGTCTAATTTCATAAGCAAAGGAAATCAGAGATGTTAGCCATCTGGAGAGTGATACCTTCGAAACTGAAAGTCCCTTTCTGCCTTCTGCATAAGAGACAAACAACTGGTCAGTTTTCCTGATCTGTTTGGTTCTATCCAAATAATACCTTAACTGACGATGAACATCTAGCCAATGCAATTTTTGTTCAGACCTGTTAGAAAAGTTAGGAAAAAACACAGGAGGTCAATGCTTTGATTTAGGTTAGACGAGAGGCTACTTTAGGTAAAAAGGATGGATTGGTTCGTAAGGACACTCTGTCTTTATGAAACAATAGATACGGTGGTCGACTGCTGAGTGCATGAAGTTCTGAGACCCTTCTAGCTGAAGTAATGGCTACCAGAAAGAGAGTCTTCCAGGATAGCAATTTCAATGAACAGGAAGCTGCAGGTTCGAACGGGGAAGAATCAAAGATGTGAGAATTAAATTAAGGTCCCAAGAAGGAGGAGGATTTCTTATAGGAGGTCTGAGAAGAAAAACTCCCTTCAAAAAAGCTTTGCAAAGCTTGTGAGACATGATGGCAGAATCTGAGATGCCCACATGAAAGTTAGAAATAGCTGCCAATTGAACTTTAAGAGTAGAAGGAGATGAACCTGCATGGAAGAGTTCAGCTAGAAAATCAAGGACTATTTGGATGGAAGCAGTGAAAGGATCTATGTCCCTTCCTTGAGCCCAATAGGCAAAACGTTTCCACTTACTAAGATAAATCTTCCGAGTGGAAGATTTATGGGAAGCTATCAAAATATCTCGAACAGAGTGAGATATTTGAGGAAGCCTGGCTAAAGTTGGAATTGGAGGAACCAAGCAGTGAGGTTCAGAGAGGGGAGGGAGCGATGTAACTGACCCGATTGATGGATCAAAAGATCTGGAACTAGGTCCAGATGCCAAGGTTGCTCCAACAGAAATTGATGTAGGAAGGGGAACTAAACCTGTCGAGGCCAGTAAGGAGCAATGAGGATCAATGAGGCCTTCTGAGCGATAGCTTTCTGTATCACTTGAGAGATTAGTGGGAAGGGAGGAAATGCATACAGAAGTCCCCGGGGCCAAACCTGGACTAGAGCGTCTCTGCTGGGCTGGCCTGGTAATGGGAATAGGGTGAAATAATCTCTGCACTTGCTGTTTGGGGAGTAGCAAAAAGGTCGCAGCAAGGCTGACCCCACTTGAGAAAAATTTTCTCCAGAATAGAATCTTTCAGAGACCACTCGTGAGGCATGAGTATAGCTCTGCTCAATTTGTCCGTGATTAGATTGGACTTCCCGGGGATATGCGTTGCTATCAGAAACCGCTGAGAAGAAATCGCCCATTGCCACAGTCTGAGTGCTTCTCGACATAGGGGATAGGACCTGGTTCCGCCTTGTTTGTTGATATACCACACTACAGACATATTGTCCGTCTGGATTGCTATCGCTCCCAAGGGAAGAGAGTCTTGAAGGGCTTGCAACGCTAAAAGCACTGCTCTCATCTCTAGAACATTTATATGCAAGTGGCATTCGTCTGGTTGCCATATGCCCTGGACTGTTCTGCCCTGATAATGCCCCCCCCACCCGATCAGGGAGGCGTCCGTTGTCAGAGTAGCAACCGGAGGGAGGAACAAAGGGTCTTCCCAGGAAGAGCTGAGGGGAAGAAATCCACCAAAGAAGATGATTCTTGCATGCTTGCGTAATCATAATGGTGTGGGACATCGGAAGTTGCTGGTACGACCATTGTGTGAAGAGCATCCATTGAAGGATTCTCATGTGGAATCTGGCTAAAAGAAGTAGAGGGATAGCAGCCGCCATAATCCCCAGTACTTTCAGAACTAATCTTACTTTGACTCTGTTGCTGTGGAAAAGAAGAGAGACCAGTTTGCGTATGTCTGCTATTCTTTGGTCTGTTAGTCTCGCAGACATGTTGACTGTGTCTAGATTTGCGCCTATGAAGGTAATAGCACGACAAGGCGACAAAACAGACTTTTCGCAATTTATTGAGATGCCTAACTTTTGACAAATGCGAAAGGTGTAGTCTCTGGCCATTAACAGAAGATGCTTGGTAGGAGCTGTGAGGAGCCAGTCGTCCAAATATGGAAACACCTGGAATCCTTGACGTCTCAGGTGAGAAGCTACCACTGCCATGCATTTGGTAAACACCAAATAGTGTGTATTATAACAGTGGTGAGACCAAAGGGCAGGGCTCTGAATTGAAAGTGACTGGTTCCCAGCCGAAGCGGAGAAATCTCCTGGAGCGTCTGTTCATTTTTATATGATAGTACGCATCCTGGAGGTCTATAGAGCACATCCAGTTTTCCTTTCCCAAAAGGGGTAGGATGGATTGTAGCGTGACCATCCGAAATCTTGTTTTCTTGACCGACTTGTTCAAGATACTGAGATCCAAAATGGGTCTCCAGTCCCCTGTTTTCTTTGGAACCAAAAAGAATTTGGAGTAGATTCCGGATCCTTGCTGGTCTGCTGGCACTGGCTGAATGGCTCTATTTGCAAGCAACTTTGAAATTTCCAACGCTGCTTGATCCCTTTGAGCGGGTGGAACATCTGGAAGGGATTTTTTTGATTGATTTGGAGTACGAAAGAACGGAATGGAATAGCCTTCGGAAATGATGGACTGTACCCACTTGTATTGAGTTAGGGATCGCCAGGCTTCTGGGTACAGTGACAATCTTCCCCCGACTGCCTCCGAAGGTGGACAGTCGGGCAACACCTCAGAGATGCTGAAAGGGCTTATCGGAAAAGGTTTCTCGATTGCCCTGGTTCTGCGGACCCCCCCCTGCCTCTAGGGCGACGTCTACCATTATTGTTCCCCCCTCTGCCTCTGGCGGGGAACCGACTCTGTGCGTCAGGCAAAGTCCCTTGAGATTGTTTGCGGAACCACATTTTCCCACTTTTCTGGCCTTTGGGGTAAGGCCTAGAAGGAGTAGAAAAACAGACTCCGACGGCAGAAAGAGTTTTGCCATCCGTCTCGCACCTCGTCAAGGTTTCTTTCACTTGAGGACCAAAGAGATGATCCATCAAACAGGGAATTAGTGAAAGACGTTTTAAAGGGGTCCGCAAAGTTGCATAGCCGCATCCAGGCATGCCGGCATAAGGCCACACCTGTCCCTGCGGCTCTGCTCGCTCCATCAGCCGCATATGAAAGGAGGCGCATGGAGGAGTTAGCTATAGAATTTAGGGTAGCCAGCTGAGTGTTCATCTTGTCCTGAAAACCCGCAGCTGTAGGATCCTTCAACATGTCACTCGCTTCCTTGATCAAATCTCTTTGAAGACGAGTGAAATGGCATAGGTAGTTCAGCGAACGCATAGCAAAGGTCGCTGACGAAAACATCCGCTTCCCGTACCTGTCCATAGACCTAGATTCCTTGTTAGGAGGATGGACAGGCACCGAAGGATCAGCTAGTTCCTTCTTAGTGGCAGCAGTTACCACCATAGCATCCACAGAAACTCCCTTGGTCAGAAATTGTTTATCTGCTGGTGCTGTGATAAACTTTGAAGGTCTCCTGGGGGTGGGGTCCACTGAGTCAGGAGCCGTCCAAGCCTTCTTTGCTACCACCTGTATGAGGGGGTCAAAGGGGGGGGGGCACCCAGGAGGTGGAAGGGCGAGAGCCAAACGCCTCAAGATACACAGATTCATCCTCCGAAGGGTTAAGGGCTGGCCAATTTCCCCTCTGTTTCAGGATTTCTAGAATGTCTGCAAATGAGACATCTTCAGAAGGGGAACGGGGGGAACCCTCGGAATCCTCTAAATCTGTGTCAGAGGTGACAGACTCAGGTGAGTCTATGTGTTTCCTCTTACACTTTCTCTTCCTAGGGGGCTCCCCTGCCAATTCAGGAGAGGCCTCGGAAGAGGATGAGATCCCCACAGGGGATTCTTGAGGAGCTGGCTCTCTGCGGTCTGGGATGAGGGAGTGAGTAGACATAATCTGAGGTACCGAAGAGGGAGGGGCGGACGGAGCCGACTGTGGAGTTGAACCAGGTTCCAACACACTCCGCATGACCTCGAACGCACCCCTGTCAGGCAGAGCCAGAGGTCCCCGCTCCGAAAAGCTGAGAACCCCCCTCGGCACCGACAGTGATGGCTCCGAGGCCGATGTTGGAGCCGAACTCACCAGCGCCGAGGCACCGAGAGGGAGAGCGGGGTCGGACAAGGGTCCGATGCCACTCACTCCCTCGGAGCCGACGAGGGAAGTCCGGCGCCGAGATTCTTCCAAGGAAGAAATCTGAGCCGACGACGGAGCCGAAGACATTTGTATCGGCTCTGACGCTACCACAGTCTCGGTTCCGAAACGCCCAGGCTCCGAGCTCAAAGGAGTCGGAGGAGGAACATTTTGAGGGACAGGGTCAAGCATCGACTGATGAGTCGGGCTCTGAAGCATTTGGGCCAGTGCCTTGGACTTAAGAAGTTGACTCACTACCCTCTGAAGGTCATGATCCGAAAGCCTCGATGACCTAGAGGAGTGAGATCTATGGCTCCGTTCAGACAGCAAGGGAGACGCTGGAGCCGAATGAACGGAGCCAAGGGACGGTGACCTAGACCTCTTTCTAGATGTCGGCTCCGATGGTCTGATCGGGGCCGACACAGGAATTTCCAATGCCTCGGCTCCAGCCGGAGCCGAGGAAACCACAGAAGCTGCAGTCTGAGACTCATCGGTTCCAGCCAGAGCCGATGTAGCAGGAGGTTTCGAAGCCTTAGGCCTCGACTCAGAAGCTGGAGTCGAGGACCTAGAAGCCTTAGAGGGTTTGCCCGAAGTAACAGTAAGGGAACCCTCAGGCTTAAGCAAACCTCTTAAAATAAGTTTATTTTTTCTTTCCTGCAGGACTCTAGGGCTGAAGCCATGGCATACAGCACAAGAGTCCTGCAGGTGTAAAGGTCCCAGGCAGTACACACAAGAAGTGTGACCGTCTGTCAGAGACATTTTCTGACAGCACGAGTCACACTTCTTGAAGCCTGAGACCTTTGAGTCCTTAGACATTGTCAAGAAAAGTGTAACCACACACACACTGAAACACACTGATTACACTTTACTCTACACAAGTTTTTTAGATCCCTAAAAAACACACACACATACACTCCACTAAGGGGATGGAAGGGCCCGAAGGCCTGAGGGAAGAACTTATAAGTTCTTAGTGGAAAAGGGGTGGATAAACAGAAGGGAAAGGGGTCTAAATCCACTAAGTTAAGGAAAATAACTATAATAGGTTAAACTAAAGGGGTTTAAATAGACTATAGATTACTCTATAAATACTGACCTGAAGCCGGTAGAAACCAAACACCTCGATCGCTTAGCGGCAAACGAGATCTGAGGTAATACCGCCTAGCATTGTGGGATATAAGGGGAGCCTCGAGCCGGTGGAACCAACTCTCGAGCTTTTAGAGTGGCCGAGTCGGAGCCGAGGTCGGCTCCGAACCCATCCAGCAAGAATGAAGGCGAGATTGACAACTTAACATCATGCTATACAATAGGAGGAGGAAACTAGTTCAGAAAAAAGCAAATCCCAAGAAGGAAGGACATCCCTGATCAGTATCAGTAAGAAACTAAGGTCCCTCATAAAAGCATCCAAGGCTAACGATGAAAGAAAAATAGCCAGGGATTCAAAAGATAACCACAAAGCCTTCTTTAGCTATGTTAAGGCTCTAAGTGGCAACTCACAGATATGCACTGAACTAGTGCAAAATAGCACAAAATATACTGAACCTACTGATATTGCCAACATCCTGGCAGATAGATTCAGTGCAAACTTCACCCTCCCCCTCTCACCCCCAAAAGGGCCCACAACAATACCGGAAAAGTTCAGTGTCCCAGAAATCACAGATGCACAGGTGAAAATAGCCCTTTCAAAGCCAAAAACATGGCGTGAAAGGGGACAGATGGTGTCCCAGGCTGCATCTTGCATGAACTACAGAATGAACTAACCCCCCCCCCACCCACCTTAACACACAGTTCAACCTCAGCCTGCCCACAGGCTATTTGCCCATAGAATGATACACAGCAATGGTTATTCCACTCCACAAAGGAGGGGCCACAATTGAACCTGGTAACTATCGCCCCATACGCCTGACAAATCTGGTCTGCAAGGCTATGGAGCGCATCATCATGGAACTCATTAACAAAGACATTGGGAACCTCCAAACACTTGAACTGACCCAGTTCAGCTTTAAGGGTAGATCATGCCTATTAAACCTGGTCGACTTCTTCGAGACAGTCACCAAGGGCATAGAAGAGGGAAAGGTTTTTCCACACAGCCTACCTTGACCTCACCAAGGCTTTCGACACCATTCCCCACTCGGGTATTACAGAAAAACTCACCAGCCTGAACATAAACCTCTACATCAAGAGATGGGTTGCCAACTGGCTTACAGACAGAACTCACACGGTAGGAATAGCGTGCACCAGGTCCAACTCTAAACCAGTCACAAGTGGTGTCCCACAAGGCTCAGTCCTGGGACCCCTACTGTTTGGCATATACTTCTCAGAAGTACAGGCAAACACAGGAGGACTATGGCTAACCAAGTCTGCCGATGACTGCAAACTGGGAGCCATAATTGACTCTCCAGCTGGCACAGACATCCTCCAAAAGGGCCTTAATGATACGGACACCTGGTGTCAAAGTCATGGACTCAAGCTAAAATGCCAAAAAATGCAGTGTCATCCCATTTGGGAAAAACAAAACACTCACGAATTACCACACAGGTGGCAGCCCCCTTAATACAAAGAGGTAATAAGAGATCTGAGGATCCAGGTAGATAGTAATCTCTCCTTTGACAATCATATTGCCAAAGTAGTTAGGAAATCCTTCTAGGTGGCCCATCTAATTACTAAAGGGTTTGCATCTAGAAATAAAGAGGTTATATATAGTGCCTCTCTACTCGTCACTCAGACCCATCATAGAGTACAATGCCCCATTTAGGATATACCTCACAAGACACTTCCAACAGCTGGAGAGACCACAAAAGTACCTCACCAAGAGGATTACTGGCCTCAAACATATGTCCTATGCAGCCCAACTGAAAAAAACTCCAGCTGTACTCCGTGGCATATCGCTTACTCAGAGGTGACCTCTGCCTGACTTACAAAGCCATGTTCAACTCAGAACTGATGGACATGCTCCACCTAAAGAAATCCAAGTCACTGTGAGCCATGAGCTCTAGTGAGCTAAACCTCACTACATCAATAAATAGAACATGCTGGAGGGATAGATTCCTGTCACAGAGACTCCCTATGCTTTGGAACAAAATTTCAAACTACATTAGGCAGAGCCCCTCACTAACACTCTTCAAGAGAAACCTTGACGACTGGATGGGTAACAGAAAATACACCCCTGGGATCACTTCATTGGCTCTGCTTGACAGAGGATCAGTTAATTAATCAATGGGGCGGCAACAGCCGACACACTCTGGCTAGGCTTATAAATGCCCTCGGGCAGATAGCCTAGTACCTACCTATGAACCTAAATGTGTGCACATAAGGTTGATGTACCTTGTCCAGGGCAGTGTGCAGTCTAGGATAAACAGGTTGGAATACATTACTGTGATAATTTTTTTTAATTCCTTACAATGATTTTCAAGATATCTATCTTTTGTGCATCAGGCTAAATAGACATACTGTGAATATATGTGTATATATTTGTTAGAGCTTCCTCATCCTGCTCATTGTATGTTGATATTTTTACTCGTTAAACCATTTTAAATCCTCCACAATACTGAATCATTTTCAAAAGTATTTCCACAAACCTCCAAAACCCGACTGGCATAATATTTTCTTTATGGGTATTTGCAAAGCATAATTATAAAATCCTACTCATATATACCATTTCAGCTTCTATCATAACAGTTCCTATATAATGGAAATCTTCAGAACCTCTAATAATTTAATCCTTTGATTTAAATAATCTTCAAATGCCGTTTGCTTGTAGAACTCAAGTTTATGTTTCAGATACAGACACTGAAAAGACTTGGATAGTTTACCATCTTGGAAAATCTCCCATTTAGGCTGCAGAAACTTGCAATATACAGATATTTGGGAAAATATCTTGCATAATAATACTGCAGTCCCTTACCCAAGCAGTGCATATTACCTGTGGAACTGTGATCAAATTTTCATTCAAGTTCCTAATACATCAACATTAACAGTGCAGATTATAGAATCCTTCAAGTATTTAAGTTAGGTAAGAATACAGAGAAAGCTATTTTGATATTCATACAGTTTAAGAACTAAGACATTCTAAACAATCAGAGAATAGCATTGTTGCATTTTCTTATTTCTACTAATAACATATACCTGCTTTGAAATATTTATTACAATAAGAGAAGTATTTGAGAAATATCTGTTAAAGTGCTCTCTCTCCTCCTTCATTTTGTACATGACACACTCGCACACTTGTGTGCGTGTGTGTGTGTGTGTGTGTGTGTGTGTGTATATATATATATATATATATATATATATATATATATATATATATACACACACACACACACACAGAACAGATTCATTACACTGAAATTTTAAAGGATTGAAACAGCAAATGTCTCACCTTGAAACCATAACAAAACACACACACACAGTAATTTTTTTTGCATTGGCAAGCCCTTCTGTATGCTGCATGGTGGAAGAGGGGCTGTGTCCACACATACCTGCTGTAACTTATATATACCAGCTCTGAGATGTCACAGCCTTCAAGAAATACCCTAGCCATATGAAACACTACAACTCTGCAAAAAAAAAAAAAAAAAAAAAAAAAACAAAGCAAGTTAGAAGTTCTCAACTTTCAATGGTTCAACATCAGGAGCCTTCGATCACATACATGGATATATATAAGTTTATTGAATGTGTATTGGATTGACTTCCATACAAGTGACATCAACTGATAAATATGAAAAGATTTTGAGTCCAGTCCAAATGCTTGGGGATATAACCCCAGAACAAAACAATAGTTTTGCAGGAGGCAAACCCCCTGCTCCAACCACAACCTCTGGTACGTATACATACCAGCTCTGGTATTTCACAGTACCAGGGAAAGGGAATATTTCCAAGTCAGGAATCATTTCAATCTCACACTAGTCAGTTTCCAGCATTTCTGTTGAAAAATGCTAACACCCATGATAGCTGTCAACAAAATGCAAAGTCAATGGATTTGGCTGGACAACTCTCGCTCTCTCTCTATTATGTATATATATATATATATATATATATATATATATATATATATATATATATATATACACGCACCCACACACACACACATATATATATATATATATATATATATATATATATACACACACAAACACGCAGATATACAAAATGCCTGTTACTAACAATTTGTAGTACATGACTGCCTATTATACCATGACCCCCCCAAAACGTGCACGCTGATTGGCCAGCGTGCCCGTTGTAAATAGAGTTATACTAATGGAAAAAGGTCCGGTCGCCCGGACTTTTTTCCATTAGTATAACTTGGTTTTTTAAAACACTGTCTCGCTATGTTAAAAGGGTTTAACATAGCGAGACAGCTTTAAAATAAGCAATGGAGATCTCCGTTGCTTATTTTAAAGCTGTCTCGCTATGTTAAACCCATTTAACATAGCGAGACAGTGTTTAAAAAAAAAAGCAACGGAGAAAGCAAGATCTCCGTTGCTTTTTTTTAGTGTCTCGCTATGTTAAATGAGTTTAACATAGCGAGACAGTTTTAAAATAAGCAACGGAGATGTCCGTTGCTTATTTTAAAACTGTCTCGCTATGTTAAACTCATTTAACATAGCGAGACACTAAAAAGCAACGGAGATCTTGCTTTCCATTGCTTTGCCACAGCTCTGATGTACTGTGCAGGCGCGGTACATCAGAACTGCCTTGGATGCCAGACATCTGCGGAAGGGCAGTAAACAGGCATTATACTATGCCATTATTTAAGAAAAGTAACAGTTTCTTTTCTTAAATAATGTCATGGTATAATAGCAATAACCCACTTCTGGGTGTGGGTAATGGTAAATTTACCCACGGTTGGCTTTGTTTGGTGGGTCGGGCTTCGCCCTCGGGACCAAACCACGCCAACCGTGGGTAAATTTAGCATTACCCACACCCAGGCGTGGGTTATTGCTATAGTAACTACCTCAAAAGATCATTTGATTCTGTATTATATATCTATGTACTGATATTTCTAAACACACAGTTACATATATATATTTTGTAATCTGGTTTCATATATAATGTAGTACAATCTAATCGCTGGGTATATATATGCATTATATATTTCATATAGGTTATAATATGTTTCATGTTTATATCAAATGTTAAAAGGTTTACCTTAAGTCAAAGACCACCACATCTGCAATACTGTGAAGTTATGACAAAATTCAACCACAGAACTAAAAATGGTGCCCAACTTCATTACAAAATTGGTAACTGAAATTTTGAAGTTAGATATTTTTTTGCTGTACCGCCTAACCTTTACAGATCAGGTTCCACAATACTCCTTTGCTATTAAGGTCATCTTCACTAGTCTACAATTTACAAATTTGGTCCTGATGCCTGCTTTGCTGTGAACTATAGCTGTAATCATTCACAACCCTCTCTGCTGTCACACTGCATTTTAAAATTTTAGTTAAATGTGTTGCCAGTACCTTGACCAGTTTTCTGGGATTTTTGGTGGTAACTCATCTGGTGGCTTGGCACTAATTGGACTTACCCTGCCTAGCTCTGATGCCATCCTTCAGCAGTCAAGGACTCAATCTGACTAGTCTCCTCTGTAAAAGTGTGTTTCTGGCCTACAAAACAGTTTACCTGGTTTCAGCCTTCAGCCAAGACAATTTGGTCTCTACCACCTTTTCCTACGTGTCAAATGAAGTAACCATCATTGCATCATTTTAAGCTTTTTGAATTATTGTTGCTCTCCGTATTTATCGGTTTCAGTAATTTAAAACGAATAGTACACACAGATGTCAAATATGTAGAGAAAATAGGAATTAGGAAAAGAATGCTAGTATGCTCAAGACATTTCCTGCTATCCATTCGATAGACTTTAGATAAAAGTGGCACTGTTCTGACTAGTATTAAATATGTTCTTTTCTCTTAAACAGGAATATAGTCTTATGAGCGGATTTGATCACTGCAAAAACATTTAATTTTCTCTTTTGAGAGAAAAGTCCATACAAAACACTACAATTTTTTATATAATTTTATAGATCAGCAGGATACTATATGGTGAAAAATGATACGTTATTCAAGATGCTTTCATATCCTGTTGTGAAGCAATGACAAAACTACAAAATTATAGCTGGGTACCTCCTAACATCTGTGTCATAACTGTGCACCCACACACCCTGAAAACCATCTGACTGCTGAAAAAGATTCAGATTACTAAGATCCACATCTGTTATATGCCCATGACGCTGTGAATACTGCAGTAATGACTCGTATTATGTCAGAACTGATAAAATAGATCTTAGACAGTCAGAAGCAAAAGCCAGACTCAATTCTGACAAATGATGAAGCATCTTTACCTCATACTTTGCTATAGTGTCATGTAGTAGGCTGGATTGTGGATTATAATGTCTCAGAAAAATGTGGTTAATGAAAATTAAATACAAACATTTTGCAAGGGCAGCAATCCAAGCCAATTGCAAAGCCCATACACACACACACACACACACGCGCACACACACACACACGCACGCACACGCACACGCACGCACACACACACACACACACACACACACACACACACATACACACCCTAAACTCAATGACCACAGCAGCACAAATAAAAGGTAAACAGAGATGTAAAACTAATTGTTTCCTATGGAAAACACTGAATGAATAGTGCAGCATCAACAAGTAAAATATGACGAGGTGTGACCTCTTTGTGGTTGAGTTTAGGGAAGTCTCTGAATGCATCAGCTATCCTTTCTCAAGAGAATTATTAAAGGTATATTGTAGATCTTTCTGGATATTTATCAAAGTCAAACCTAAAATATTTAATGCCTTCAAAACCGAAATGGAACTAAATAGGTTGTATAAGAGAACTATTAACCAAAACGATGAAAAAAGAAAAACAAATGAGAAACAAAAAAGCAGATTTCATTCAATAACTTTAAAATCAAAAACATTCAGTAAGTTCTTTCGTATTCTTGAATAGACTTGAATCACAACCTACTATAACATTTTATGCATCTGCCAATCAAATGATTCACATATCAGTTAACTAATTGAAATAAGTTATACCTGCAATAATGCTTCAGCTTAAAAAAAAATTAAGATTTTTTTTTAAAAAGGAATCTTGGAATTGGTAATCTTGTTCATCCATTCATGTGCATCACTAATTAGATGACGAGGCATTTGGCTACCTCAAGAGAGTCATAGTTACTCCCGGCGTTTACCCATGCTTCATTGAATTTCTTCACTTAGACATTCAGAGCACTGGACAGAAATCATTTGAATGATGTCATCAAGAACTTTATATAAATAGGGAATGATCAAACAGAAAGCCAGATGAAAGTTAAATTCAAGGCTATTATGAGTTTACTTCCTCTAGCTAATTATATTGGAATGTAGCAACAATACAGACATTAGTATTTCCCTGAGCTAGCAGGAACATATTACTCTTGGTGGACCACCAGTCAATACCTAGTTATGTGGGAGACAGGTGTGACTGTTCTACACAAATCAATGAAAACAATATTGCAAGAGTTACAGTATTCTACCTCAGTCTCCGTAAATGCATCAGCACATGCGGTAAAGGAACTGGGGGAGTGGATTTTGAGAACAGACGAAATGCACAAGGCATACTTCTCTCCATAATAAATAAAAAGAATCTGGCTCTAGAAACACCAATGCTATCTAGCAGTGCAATGTTAGGAGACTGAGCTGAAGGAGTCCTACACACATTCTGCTTAGGTTAGTAGTCAGAACCTCATATCAGCTCATAGTATTTCATGACAAATTAGGGAAATACAACAAATTTGACATGAAACAATTACAAATGCAGTATTAAATTTACTGCATCGATTATATTTAGGAAAAACAGCTTGATCCTGAATTTAACAGTTAATACCACTTCTAGGCTGGCTGTAGGAATAACGCTACCCCAGCCTCCAATATGAAGCAGATGGCTGCAGCAGTCATTTAAATTAAAACACCAGACAACTCATCTCCTAACAGCCTTTAAAGTGTCACTGCAGTAAGAGTAAGGTATGATTCAATAAATATAGTGGCAGCTGGTACATGCAAATATTATGAGCCTCATAACACAAAATGCAAAAAATCCATCCAACCATCAGACTTAGTAAATTATATAGTTCTGCAGATCAGTTCACTGTTGCAGCACTACTCTTGGAGGCCATATGATATGCTAAATTGTATGGTATCATCTAAGATGCAGCCAACATGTTTGCTGTATAATAAGTAAACTATAGGATTGTGCAGGACAGGATTCACTCAAGGCAATGTTTAGAGCGCCTCACAATTTTGAAGACTGCAGTGTAACAAGAAACTTCAAGTCCAAAAGTAAAACGAGAGAGAGAGTACCACAGCTGAAGCAGGTATACAAGCAGGTAAGATATTTATTGGGGTAAGCGCTTTCACGTCCTGATGGACGCTTCTTCAGACTTCAATACAAAATCACTCAATATATATCAAAATAAAAGCAATCAAACAATTAATACCACAAAATCCTTTAAATATTCACATATAAATAGTATAGTCAAATTTACTTAAAAGTAAACTCATCCACATTTACCCTAGTATGCATAAATTGTAAAAAAAAAAAAAAAAAAAAAAAAACTATATATATATATATATATATATATATATATATATATATATATATATATACACACAACTGCAAAGTGCAAAAAATGCATCTCATCCACAAACTAAAAATGTATGCAAAAACATATTTAAAAACTTTACATTGATATAAATACATGTCTTAATGCTTCAAAGGCCTATCGGCCAAAAAAGGTTTTAGCACTACCTTGTCATTGAGAACAAACCCCTTGTCTGCCTGCATTCTGATTATCCACCTAATTTCCTTCTGCTCTGTAGGATTCTTAAAATTTCCTAACCTGTAAGTACGTGGTACTAATTCTATTACTAGAAACAAAAATCTATGTGTGGTGCCATATTCTAGAGTATGTCTAGCCAGGGCATTCCCTTTATCTTCTTTATTAATAGCATAAATATGCTCCCTAACTATCTCTCAACGTATGATTGGTCATCCCTATATAGAAACATGGACACTTGGTACAATAAGCTAAATAAATGACATCATGCAATCAGCATAGTGCTTAAACATATATACAAAATTTGTGGTAGGGTGTGTAAATCTGTCCTTATTGCACATATACTGACAGTGGTTGCATTGCCTGCAACCAAACATACCTTGTCTTTGGGATACATTAAACTTGCTGTCAAACTTAGCATCCTTGTAGCATAATCTTTTTAATGATTTATTCCAATAGGAAAAATATGGTTGTTGTCCCACTATATTTCTTAACTTCTCATCTGATGTCAAGATTTTCCAATTATTATTTATAATGTCACATATAGTCTTACTATTATTACCATCCTGCATTCATTAGTTGTCCTAGAATTATTAATGTTGTGCCGCATGTTACTGACTATTATAGTTACTAAAATATGGTCTACCTTTTCTGGACACATCTATAAATTCGGATATTTCCAGTTTATCACACTCGTAGCCCCTATTCTTAAACTAATCCTTAAATTTTAGTAGGGCTTCCTTACAGCTGAGATGTGAACTAGTGAGTCTAGACACCCTTAGGCCCCGACTCTGTAGTACATTCTTATAGATGTGCTGAGGATGCATACTCTGTCTATGTAGGAGATTATTCCTTCTGCAATCTTATCTATAAATCTCAGTATGAAACACCTCACCCTCCCTTTATTAAAGACGCATCCAAAAACTCAACCCTATCAACAGACCATTTTGCAGCAAATTCCAAAAAGGTAGTAATGGAATTAACATATTCTATAAATTGTTTTAATTCATCTACAGTACCATTCCATAAAAGGAAAATATCATCCACGAAATGCTTCTAATATGGTATAAAGCCAGAGTACCATACACGTCATAAACTGCCTCTCCCATTGAGCCATTAGTAAATTTGCATAAGAATTGGTATATGGAGTACCAATGGCCACTCCGTTTATTTGAAGAAAGTTCTAACCATCAAACGAAAAACATTCTTATTCAAAATTAAATCCAGTAACAAACAGCATAGTTGAATGTTTTCACCAGCAACATTCTTAAATCTCAAACTCCCTAGCAAGCTCAATTCCTACATCATTCGGAATTTTGGTAAAAAGCGACACCACATCAAGTGTTACTAAAACAACATTTGATTCAAACATATCAGAAAATACATATATAATGTAAATAAACAATCTTGTGTGTCCCTTAGGATAGTATCAGTGGTATCAACAAGACATGTCATTTGTTTCTCCAAATAATCGATAGTGGTTTGGTTAACCATCCTTGACTCGACACAATGGGTCTAAGGGGGGGGGGGGTGAAAATATCTTTATGCATTTTCGGTAGGCCCCTAATACTAGGGACATATGGATTTTCTACAAAAAAAAATACTTATAAAACTCAGGGGAGATCATACTAATCATCAGAAATTCAAAAGGTATTGCTTTCATGTCACTAATTAACTTGTTCAACTATTAAATTTAGAAGTATCATCTTCATTCAGCATTTCTTTCATTTTCCTATAGTAATCTATAGTATTCATTATAATAGTAGCACCCCCTTTATCTGCAGGACAAATAGTAATCTCATCATTATTCCTTAATAATTGCAATGCATTAAATTCATCAGTTGTTAAGTTATAGAAATCATGCTTACTCTTTTCCAAGGTAAACAAAATCACATTGTCCCTTTCACAAGCCTTCTGAAACACTTCTAATAAAGGGTGTAATGTTGGGGAGTACATAGAAGGTTGTTTAAAACCAATAACTTCACCCACAGTATTCCCTCACATTCCTACAAAACTTTTTAACATCAATAATATGATCTACATTATCATTATTCAATGAAGGGATGAATGACAAACCTTTATCTAATAAAAAATGTTCAGCATCAGAGAGAACATATTCCGAAATATTACGTACTAGTCCAAGTGCAGCCTCGTCCAGGCCTTCTTGTTCTGTACTTTGTTCTCTTGGCTCTCTTCGGAATTCTTTCTTCTTTTCCTTCCTCTATGTGAGTGTATTTGCCGATTACTCTGCTGTTGTTTATTGGGCAGTGGAAAAAACGGGAAAGCAGGCACATCCCTCTGCTTCTCCACCTCTCTCACTTTCTTCCTCACATCCGGACATAGCATAGCACTTCCTGAAGTGTTAGGAGGATTCAAAATAACATTGGATATGCCCACTGATGTAGAGGTGCTCATAGATTGGTCAGTATTAACATTTGCCGTACTCTGATTTGTCATTGGAGTTATTCTTGGCCAAGCAAACACCTCCCCCTCTTCTGAAATCAGTGAAATCTCTATGTAGCTGCTTCTTTTTTTGTAGTAGAAGTGTTTTTTCTAAGGCAGAAACCTGAGCAATCAAATGCTCAATGAACATATTCAATCTAGGTAGTGGCATCAACATGCTAAGCCTTTCCTGAAGGCCATTGATCTCACTTTTTAACTGAGTCACAGTTTCATTGTAATGTTCTATTATAAGCTTCATATATACCCATAACTGGTTTCTATATTTAATTTCTGCCACTTAGACAGCAGTTCCAGAAAAGTATCTCCGTAAGTGGGGCATTTTCTAAATTCTTAGCTCTCTTGGCACTATTTTAAAGTTCAAACATGCCTCCATACGTCTCCATTGCCATTGGAGACATTTAAGCTGAAATATTTTATTCTCTCTATCACGTTTAAGAAATGTAGCATTTTCAGGTTCATTCAGTCCATTCACTTCACAGGCATACTCATCTTCAATATAATTCAGCAGCGGATTCTGGTCACCATATAGCAATATTTGTAAAGCTTCATTTTTACCTGCTGTTCCTTTTCAAACAGGGTTATAATCAAGCTCCACTACCTGCTCATTCGCCATGTCACACTAGTTCAAAGAACAGAAATAGCAGCAAAAACACACAGTGTGTAAAGCTCTCCTCAGTAAAACACCACAAGTCCAAAAGTAAAAAGAGAGAGCACCACAGCTAAAGCATGTATACAAGCAGATAAGATATTTATTGGGGTAAGCGTTTTCACGTCCCGATGGACGCTTCTTCAGACTTCAATACAAAATCACTCAAGTAATGCAGCATATATATCAAAATAAAATCAATCAAACAATTAATACCACAAACATCCTTTAAAGAAATATTCACATATAAATAGTATAGTCAAATTTACTTAAAACTATACTCATCCACATTTACCCTAGTATGCATAAATTGTAAAAAAATATATATATATATATATATATATAAATAAATATACAAGTGCAAAAAATGCATTTCATCCACAATCTAAAAGTTTATGCATAAACATATTTAAAAACTTTACATGTTTTAATGCTTCAAACGCCTATTAGCCTATTAGCACTACCTTGTCATTGAGACTAAGCCGCTTGTCAGCCTGCATTCTGATTATCTACCCAATTTCTTTCTGCTCTGTATGATTCTTGAAATTATTCTTAAAATACAAATTATTCTGGAAAACGTCTTTCTTTTTGAACTGAAGTACTATCTGCAATTGTTTGGCGCAGCTATGGGCACACCCTGTGCCAATAGCTACGCCAACATGGTCCTTGCCTATTGGGAGGTAGAGTATGTTTTGACACACAAGACATTTGCTGATAAAATTATGTTCTATAGGAGATTTGTTGATGACTTGCTTGTGTGTGTGTGTGTGTGTGTGTGTGTGTGTGTGGGGGGGCACAGAAAGTGAGTTAGGAGAATTTTTTTATGTTTCTAGATACTACTACTGATTTTTTGAGGTTCACTTATTCTGTCCCCTCAACTGAAACATCTTTTTTGGATGTGACTGTATTTAAGAACACTAATGGGAAGTTATCTTCCAGATTATTTAGAAAAGAATGTAGAAAAAATAATGTCATGTAGAGACTGTATGCATCCTACATATATCTATAGGAATATCATAAAAGGTCAGGCCATGCGCATATCTAGGTTAGATATGAAAGAGGAACATTTTGAACAGGATATGGGAACTTTCCGAAATGAATTGTCACAGACGAAATATTTGAACAGTGAGGTAGATACTGGGATTCAGCAAGTTAAATCTATGAGGAAAGGTTGGGCAAAACCATATGAGCAATACCCATGATACTTCTACCCAACAGTTGAAAGAAAATTTTCCTGCTACAAATCTACCCATTTACTGAGAATATGCTGGGAATGTTAGAAAGGTACAAAGTGTGATTGATAAAAACTGGTCCATTTTACAATCAGACCCTAAGATAGCTAAAATTGTAGGCCAGAGGCCAAGGTATTGTCATAAAAAGAATCTCAAAAGGTTACTTTACCAACCAAAAAAGTCCAAGGAGATGATTTATGGTCTTAATAAATGTGGGCAATGCAGTGTCTGTGATGTTTTGAGTGAAAACAGGAGCTTTGTACATCCTATAACAAACAGGAAGTATGAATTCAAAGTTAAGGCAAACTACAAAACAAGGAATTTAGTATATCTGGCTGTGTGTTTAGCTTGCCCTTCCTTCTATGTTGGCATGACGACTTGCTCTCTGAGAGAGAGGGTCAGAGAGCATTTGGCTGCCATCAAAAATAATGAACCAGATAGAAGTGCCCTAGCCAGACATGCAATCTGTGCAGGGGGAATGCATCAGTTGCAATTCAAAGTTATTGAATGCATTTTTCATGATTCAAGGCTGGGTGACATGAAAAATAAACTGGAATTAAGAGTTAAAATGGATTATTGAGTTACAGGCAGAAAAAGAACCAGGGCTTAATGATAAAACATCGATTAAGCCTCATCTAAAAATAAGTTATGTTTTACCATAACGATCCATGTGAATTGTTCATCTTGCCTTTGTTCTTACAAACGGGTTCGGAGCCGATCCTCGGCTCTGAGTCGGCCGCATCACTAGCTCGCGTCTTCGAGAAAGCTCGAGGCACAGTAAAATCCCATGATCCTCCGGTGCTAACCCTCAGATCTAGTTTGCTATACCAGAAGAATCACTCTTAGAGCTGTGTCTAAAACACTTATAAACAGATACTGCAAAGTGTCTGGAACCCTACTGCCATGTAGAGGATAAAAGATGCCATTACTGTTGTTAATAACATGCCAACCATACCTAGAAAAGGCTGAAAACGAATCTAGTTGAAAACCGTTCTCCCAGACCGTAGGACAGGGGATGGAGGGGGAATGTAAGAACAAAGGCGAGATGAACAATTCATATGGATCGTTATGGTAAGACATAACTTCTTAATGTGAAATTGTTCAATCTCGCCGTTTGTTCTTGCACACGGGTAGCGTCCCTAGCTCCTTTTTCCCGGGTGGCTCAAGGGAGAACATTCCTGAGAACAGTGGAACCAAACGTCGCCCTGTCCCTGGAACTCTTGTCTAGCTTGTAGTGGGCGATAAAGGTATGCGGTTTTGCCCAAGTTGCCGCTGCACAAATGGTATCTAAGGGCAAACGAGCGGTATGGGCTGAAGAGGTAGCAATCGCCCTTGTAGAATGAGCTCTGGGTTTGAAAGGGGGTTGCTGTTTAGATTCAGCATATACAAAATTTATGCAATCTGAGAGCCATTTGGATAAAGTAACCTTCGTTACTGCCTGTCCTTTTCTTTGGTCAGCATATGAGACACATAGTTGATCTGACTTTCTGTTCTCTTTTGTCCTATGTAAGTAAAATCTTAGTTGTCTGTGAACGTCCAACTTATGCAATGTGTATTCTAGCTTATTGGAATGATTTTTAAAGAAGGTAGGTAGTTCGATAGATTGATTGATGTTCTGAATTGAACAAACCTTCGGAAGGAAGGACGGACTGGTGCGCAAGGTTACTCTATCTGGATGAAAAATCATGTACGGGGGTCGGATAGATAGAGCCTGTAACTCTGAAACTCTTCTGGCGGAAGTGATGGCAACCAGGAAAAGTGTTTTCCACGAAAGAAATTTTAACGGAGTTGTGGTAGCTGGTTCAAAAGGGGGCAACATGAGTTTTGACAGCATGAGATTAAGATTCCAAGGTGCTATTGGATTATGAAAGGGGGGACGGAGGTGAAAAGTACCTTTCATGAAGGCTTTACAAAGCCTGTGGGACATAAGAGAACCATCCTCACGGCCAATATGAAAATTGGAAATAGCGGCCAGTTGAACCCTTATAGTGGATGTTGATGCTCCTTCTTGAAAAAGTGAGGTGAGGAAATCTAGTATCTTGTGTACTGGGGCCCCAAATGGATCTATACCTTGTTTGGAGGCCCAGTGCGCAAAACGGTTCCATTTGCTGTTGTACAATTTTCTTGTAGATGGTTTGTGAGAAGATACAATAATTTGTTGTACTGCAGGAGATAGTAACTCCGACCTGGCTAAGATGGGAAGCGGAGCAGCCAAGCTGTCAGTTTGAGGGACTTGAGGAAGGTGTGAGTAACTCCCGACGAATGTGTCAACAGATCTGGCTCCGGGTCCAGTATCCATGGTTCCTCCACTTGATGAGATTGAAGGAAAGGAAACCAGATTTGTCGAGGCCAGAATGGGGCAATCAGTATTATAGTCCTGTCCAGACATTTGGCTTTCTGCAAGAACCTGGGAATTAGTGGAACAGGAGGAAAAGCGTAAAGAAGACCCGGGGGCCAATCGTATACCAGTGCGTCCCTGGGGGGGGGGGGTAACAGGGCAAAGTAGCTTCTGCATCTGGCATTCAAAGGGGATGCAAACAGGTCGCAGCAAGGCTGGCCCCATCTGCGGCAGATCTCTTCCTCCACTTGAGGTTTGAGGGACCACTCGTGAGGGAACAGGATGGCTCTGCTCGACCTGTCCGCAATTACGTTCGAAGTCCCCGGGATGTGCGTTGCTATCAGAAAGCGTCCAGTGGACTTTGCCCATTGCCAAATTCTGAGGGCCTCTCTGCATAACGGGTAAGATCTGGTTCCCCCTTGCTTGTTTATGTACCAGACCACTGACATGTTGTCCGTCTGAACTGTCACTGTTCCCCGAGGTAAGGACTTGTGAAAGTGTTGCAACGCTAGAAACACTGCCCTCAGCTCTAGAACACTGATGTGCAGATTGTACTCCAAGTTGGACCATTGACCTTGGACTGTTTGTCCCTGAAAGAATCCCCCCCACCCTATCAGGGAAGCGTCTGTAGTTAGAGTTGCTACCGGACTGGGTAATACAAAGGGTCGTCCTAGTGTTAGCTCTTGACTGTGTATCCACCACAAGAGATCCTTCTTGCAAGAATTCGTGATCAAGATTTCGTGAGACAGTGGAAGTTGTAGATACGACCACTGGGCGAATAGCATCCATTGAAGGATCCTCATGTGCATCCTGCCTAAAGGAACTACAAGAAGGGAGGCTGACATCAAGCCTAGTACTCTTAATATTTGTCATGCAGGGACTCTCTTGTTGTGAAGGAGGAGTGAAATTTGATGCCTGAGGTCTGATACTCTTGGTGGGGGGAGAGTAACTTGAGCCAGGGAAGTGTCTAGTTGTGCTCCTATAAATAAGATACGCTGCTCCTATAAATAAGATACGCTGTGACGGAGATAAGACAGATTTTCCAAAATTCACCATTATGCCTAGTGAAGAGCAATGACTGATGGTGTAGTCCCTGGCTTGTAGAAGACGACACTTGGTGGTGGCGGAAAGGAGCCAGTCATCTAGATAAGGAAACACCCGGAATCTGTTTCGTCTCAAGTGAGACGCTACTAATGCCATGCATTTGGTGAACACCCTGGGGGCTGAGGTGAGACCAAAGGGCAGAGCGCAAAACTGGAAATGACTGGCCCCCAGCCGGAAGCGCAAGTGATCTCTGGACGCCCTGGCCATTTTGATATGGTAGTATGCGTCTTTGAGATCTATAGAGCACATCCAGTCACCCTTTTGCAGAAAAGGGAGGATTGACTGAAGCGTGACCATCCGGAACTTTTCCTTTTTCACAAAGGTATTTAACTTGCTGAGGTCTAAAATTGGCCTCCAGTCCCCTGTTTTCTTTGGAACTAAAAAGAACCTTGAGTAGGTTCCGGATCCTATTTGGTCTGCTGGGACTGGTTGGATGACTTTGTTTTCGAGCAACCTTCCTATCTCTATGGTTGCTTGGTCTCGCAGACTGGGTGGAACATCTGGGAGTTTTTTGGAGTTTGGTGGTATTTTTATGAAGGGGATGTTGTAGCCTCTGGTAACTATGCTTTTTACCCAGTAATCTGATGTAAGATTTAGCCAGGCCTCTGGGTATAAAGCCAAGTGACCCCCGACTGCCTCCAGAGTAGGACAGCCGGGCCTGCACTCAGGAATGCTGGAAGGGTTTCCCAGAGAAGGTCTCTGTCACCCTGATTTTGCGGACCCCCTCTGCCGGCTGGGCAGTGTCTTCCGTTTCTTCCCCCTCCTCTGCCTCTGGAAGGGGCGTCACTTTGGGTGTGTTGAAAAGATCCCTGAGTCTTTCGGAATCACATCTTTCCTCCTCATTGCCCTTTAGGGTAGGGTCTAGATGGAATGGAAAAACGGACCCCTACGGCAGACAGGGTCTTCCCTTCTTGTTCACACCTCGTGAGAGTCTCCTTTACTTTGGGCCCAGACAAGGAGGCACCATCGAAGGGGGCATTGGCAAAGGAAGACTTAAAGGCTTCCGCAAAGGAGCATAAGCGCAACCAGGATTGTCTTCTCAGGGCAATCGCTGAAGCTGCCGCTCTACTCGATCCTTCGGCTGTGTATGAAATCAGCCTCATGGACGAGTTGACTATGGAATTTAGGGTGTTAAGTTGCACTGTCACTTTCTCGGCGACAGCAGCATCTGTGTGTCCCTGTAGAGTATCTCCTAATTCCTTAATGAGATCTCTCTGTAAACGCGTGAAATGCGTAAGGTAGTTGAGCGATCGGATAGAAAAAGTCGCCGAACTAAATATGCACTTCCCATATCTGTCCATTGTCCTAGAATCCTTATTAGGAGGATGGACAGAGGAAGATGATTCAGACATCTTTTTCTTAGTGGCCGCCGCCACCACCATAGTGTCTACGAGAACTCCTTTTGTAAGATAGGCTTTATCTTGGGGAGCCATCATGTATTTATTTGGTTTACGGGGAACTGGTTCCACTGTATCAGGTGTTTCCCAAGCCCTCCGAGCTATAAGCTCCATGAGATCGTCAAAGGGTGGAGTCACCCAGGAGGTAGAAGGTTGAGCCCGAAATGCCTTCAGTAATACAGATTCATCCACAGAAGGGGTAAGGGTTTGCCAGTCACCTCTTTGCTTCAGGATTTCCAAAATGTCTGCAAACGAGACATCCTCAGAGGTGGACTGTGGGGACCCTTCTGTTTCATCTAAATCAGTATCAGACGTGAGAGATTCCTGAGGGGAATCTATGTGCCTCCTCTTGCACAGTTGTTTCCTCGGAACATCCTCAGTGGGAGCTTCTGGGGATGCATCCGAGGAACCAGAGTCACCCTGTGGGGACTTCTGAGGCATTGGGTCTCGACACTTAGTGGGGACCGAAGGCACAGAAGCAGAATGCGGACCTTTTGGGGAAGGGAAGGAAATGAAGATACCGATGAAGTATGTGTCTGATCAGACAAGACCTTCCTCATGATGTCAAAGGCACCGGTGCCCTGACCCGAATATCCGAGCCGATCCAAAGAAGGGGGTCGTTTCTCCAGAATCGGAACCATGGGCTCAGACACAGAGGACGGATCCGAACTGATCTGAGCCAAGGCACCGAGGGGAAGAGTCGGAACAGACATCTCAGTTCGACTATCCCCCCCCCGGAACCCAGGAAAGATCCTCGGCTCAGAGACTCTCCGGCTGGTTCCGAAGGAGTCGAGGTAAACGGTGCCCATAGCACTACTGGAGGCTTCGGCACTGAGGGTTCTACAACCATCGGTTCTTCGGCTCCTAACACCGATGACTCGACGGGTCTCGGAGGAGGAAGTGTCGAGGGAACTGGAATAGCTTCGAGTTTCGAAACCAGCTGGGACGAAACCTCGATTAATTTGGACAAGGCCAAGTTCTCCATAAGCTTCTGTACCACTCGGTCCACATCGGAATCGGAAAGTGGCCTCGAAGAATGGATCGAAGGGATCGAAGCCATCACCGAGCGAAGGATAGCCGAAGATGGTACCTCTGATACCGGCTCCAAGACCTGAGCCTTATGCAGAGATAGAGTCTTGACAGCCGGCACCGAAGTCATAGGAGCCGGTGTCCGAATCTGAAAAGAGGTGCTCGGAGCCGATGACTTGGGCTCCAACACTCTTGAAGACTTCGACCCCTTCGAAGACTTAGAAACCAGTTCAGCCTTGTCCAGGGCCTCCTGAAACTCGGGTTTAAGCAACCTTCTGTCCACCAACTTCCTGCGTCTTTCCATCATGACCCTCCTACTAAAGGAATGACAGATGGAACAGTCTTCCTGCAAGTGGAGAGGGCCAAGACAGTAGACGCAGGATGAGTGGTTGTCAGTAATGGACATCTTCTGTCCACACGGACACCTTTTAAAACCACTTTTGGTCTTTTCTGACATCTTACACTCTTAAGAAAAGAAAAAAAATTTATAATATGTGTTAAATACAATAGTATACACTCGCACAGCACACTAAGATATATATATGTGTATATATATATATATATATATATATATATATATATATATGAGACTATATGAAAAATAGAAAGTATATATATATATATATATATATATATATATATATATATATATATTTTTTTTTTAAGTACTGTAAATAGTTACAGAAAAAGAATGGCCTAAGGCCCTTACTAACTTTCTAAATAACAACCTGACTACAACTACTTTAAACAACTACTAGATATTAAACCTATCAAATACTATAAAGAAAAGTAAAATTTGGAGTAAATATATAGAAATAACAAGATATAATAAGAAAAATACTACTGGCCCGAGCCTCTCGATGTGATCTGCTGCCAGCGGCAAACTAGATCTGGGGGTTAGCACCGGAGGATCATGGGATATTACTGTGCCTCGAGCTTTCTCGAAGATGCGAGCTAGTGATGCGGCCGACTCGGAGCCGAGGATCGGCTCCGAACCCGTGTGTAAGAACAAACGGCGAGATTGAACAATTTCACATCAAGACGTTTATAAAATCTGCTTATATTGTTGATGTTTTATTAAAAACTCTGTACTTGTTTTATTGATTTTTACTTCACTGATGAAATGTCAGTTTGTGTATTAAATTGTTGGGGTTAGCAAGCTGCAGTATATGTCTTTGGCTAGATGCCTATTAATATCCTGTCTCATTAACGTGAGTGCTGAATAGATGTAATCAATTAACAGCAACTTGGCAGAGCTTAAAGTATATAAACTGGTTTTAGCTTATGTTATTTCTTTCATGTGAAAGTGCTAACCGTATTATAAGTTTTTATATTATTTCTGCAGTGTTTCTCCCTCCGATTCATTTTGCATTCCAAAAAAACCTTCCTAGAAATTTAAGCCACAGCACCGATGACTGACTCTAATATGATCTGCCACAAAGAAATATGATAAAATATGATGCTTATAACCTGCCACAAAGAAATATGATAAAATATGATGCTTATAACCTGCCACAAAGAAATATGATAAAATATGATGCTTATAACCTGCCACAAAGAAATATGATAAAATATGATGCTTTCTTGCCACTGGATACTGATTTATAGTTTTGTTAACAGGTTAGATCAGACATAGCCCACCATTACTAACGCAATCAGTGAAAGGTCTTTTTTCATCCAGTTGTTCAGCTTAATGCATTTTAGGGGCAAAGTGGGATGGATGGAACAAGCAACACAACATGAAGTTGACAGGCGACATATTTATCACCCGCTACCACAGGAACACAAGTAAACTATTGAGGAGATAGGGAAAACAGCAGAGCATAAAACCCACTCCAGCTATGATTTTGTTATGGCAAATAGGTACACCACAGTCAACACCACCGGGCTGAGGGAGGATGCCCTCTGGTACAAGTGACCAGAGCTTTTTTAGCAGCTTGCACTCCTGAAGTGCTGGCAATGGGACAGTGGTCATGCCCATCCTGGTGAGGAGGGTGTACAACTTGTTGTAGTTCCCTAGTGGGGGACTGGGAACACACAAGGGTTTCTGTCCTTATGGCAACAGTGACAATGGCTGAGTTGCAATGGAGGTGGGATGATATGATAGAAACAACCATTGTATGTCCTCACCTGGATATGATCAGTTCATATGGGGGGCATGGATAGGACATGGGAATATACTTTTAGGCATCAATATCACAATTTCCTCATCCTACTCTGAATGCGAGTCAAATTAGTCCTGGGGTGGAATTAGAGTCTGATAGACTTGGTGGGCAAGAAAAGGCCTGATGGTTAGCTGCAAGGAGCCAAAAAAAAAAAAATAAAACACAACAGAAATAAATCTGGTAAAGTATTGAGTGTACAGGACTGTATAGTTGTTGTGATGACTGTGGAATTTCTTGTGTGACCTATCTGATAAAATGAGTGGTGAATGAAGCAAAGAAGCAGCAGATGTACTACTGCAGGGTGAATAATGCTAATTTCTAGTAACTGTGCAAGTTTATTAAAACAAGGTGCCTATAAATATAAACTGCAAAGAGCTAGATCCTGGAACCTTGGGCAGCTAGTATAGAAGGAAATGGGGGTTAATATGTTTTTATGTACTTTAGGGATCCCTAATATTGTGGGGATCTAAGGGTGAGAGTTCCTTAAAAAAAGTCATACGTAGACACATTTATCATACCTTGTGCTAATCAGCCATCAAGTACCAGATTAATTTTCCTGAAAGCTATATGCATCTCATTTTTTTGAAACTGGTAAGCAGGTACTTTCACCCTGTAAAATTCCAAACATAACACTAGAATAATGAATATAATCAAAAATAATGATACCAACCCCTTTGTCTGACTTCATAATTTTGATATTCTTCTCACCAGTCAGCCTTTTCATAAAATCAAATTAGTCCTTATTTAAAATTTTGCATTTAAAACCACACTTCTTATTCATGCAAATCCTGAATCCATGTATTTTCAGAAGTCTGCACCAAGGAGTTTACTGAAGAAATATGTTAAGTTTTTCTTAAAAAGCTTGTTTTGGCTGTCCCGAGTGTTGTTTTTTTCATTAATTTGCAAGACTAAACTCATTTTTCTATTAAATAACTGTAGTTCTAGTATGATGTCAAGAAGGTCAAAGCATTTATTAGGGAGAAATGTCAAGACCTTTTCAAACAAAAAGCAAAATGTGTAGTTGATGTCCAGACCACTATAATTGAAAATATTAAAACCATTACACCTAAACAATAAACTGTTACACTCTGTGGATGAATCTCCTAAATTCAGTCTATTCTCTTGCTTGTTCACCTCTCGCAATTACTCCTCATTCCTCTCCCTCTTTCCTTGTTTTGACGATTTCAAATTGTGGCGGGGGGGGGAGGGGCAAATCTGCTGCCTTGGTAATGAAGTGTTGTACTAATTCCTGTTTTCAGCTTGGGAGAGAATTATAAGCAGGTGAAAGGTGTGGCTAAGGGGCAGCTTGTGCCCCCATTTTTGCTAACTCAGTCATGCTTATACAGGACAGGAAATATGTTTTCTATTCAGTCTATCACAAATTTTGTACACCTGACTTAAGATATCTAGATTACGTTTTATAGAATGGGACAAAGAAGCTTTAAGCAATTTTATTAGTTATATACAAGACACCACTTATTTTCTCAGATTTACAAACACATAGTGTGGATCAGATTGATGTTTTACATACAAACATTAGTAAGGCAAATGGTAAATTTATTTTGAATGTATTTAGAAAAGTAATAATTATTTGCACCTTACTAGCTCCCATCCCTTCTCTTTGCAGAAAGGGATATTAAAAGATCAACTGATCTGACTGAGATGCATGATCTCGGGTGTTGAAACATTTAATAGGGAAGTCAAAAAATAGCAGGAAATGTTTATCAATAAGGGGTACCTGAAAAAAACAGAGGTTGGTATCACCAGGGAGATCAGAGGAAAGAGGGCAGACAAGTTAAAGTCCTTCTTGGGAATTTTTTAGTTAAGGAATCGACACACAAAGCTGAAGCTGTGGATCAATTTTGTTTTGATAAAATATACGGCAGAGCTATAGTCATTTAGTATAGCTCTGAGAGCAAAATCAAACATATTATCATAAACTGAGTAATTCTTACAATTGATGCAATATACAACATTGTCAGTGACATCCCCCATTTTGTAAACAAATCAGCCTATAATGTGAAGAAAAAGCTGGAAAGTGGTAACGCTGTCAACAAGTATATGGTTTGCACCAAGAAAGGCACACACAAGTGTGGTGCCTGTAACCAATATATATACATTTATACAGGTAAAAGTATTGATTTGGACAATGCAATAATGAATATTCTTTCGCATTCAGTTAACTATTATACTAAAGGGCTAGTTAACATTTCCACCTGTTCTATTTGCTCTACATTTTAGACTGGAAAATCAAAAGAACATTACATAAAATAATTTATGAGCATTGTTATGATAATGGCAAAAATAAGAATGCTTATTTTAAGCATTCAATGGTACGTAAAAATTTTAGGAAATTCAACTTCGGCATTTTGGAGGTCGATAATTCTGAGCCAAGGAGGGCATAAGAATACAGATTACAACACTGGGAATTCTTTTGAAAATTGAAGTTGAATGCCACTTCCCCGCTGGAATGATTGAACATATGTCCATCATCCATCCACTGAAATTAAGGGCCGCTAAACTTGGATGACATTAATCGAACAGGTAGGTTTACTAGATAGGTTTCGTATTTGTATTTTATGTCATTTTAGATATTGGTTTATTTGACAGCATTCACCATGCATTTCTGGTAATTTTACTTGGCAATCAATCTACTTATTAATTGTTACATAATTGCTTAAATAACATGTTATTGGTCATTTGGAATAGTTTTTTTAGGGTCTATATTACATTGACGAATGCTTAAATGTTCGAATCTCTAAAGGTCGACCTTTAGAGGTTGAACAGTTAAGTGTTCAAAAATGAAATGAAACAAAACAAAAAAAATGTAAACTGAAAGGGTTTTAGCAAGGGGGCAAGCCCTCATGCGGACCCCCACACCCCCGCTACTGAAATATACCAACTTCGTGATTGCACTTCAGTGCATGGCAGAGCGGAAACGGGAAATTTCCCATTCCCTACACTGTAGCGCGATCTTAGAGCTGGTATATTTTATTTAAGTAGCGGGGGGGTGTGGGAGTGCATCAGCCCCATGTGTGGGGTTTCAGGGGGGCTTGCCCCCCTGCTTACCCAGTTTTTTTTTTTTTACTTTTATTTAATTTTTATTTTTAAAGATATTTGAACACTTACCTGTTCAATCTCTAAAGGTCGACCTTTAGAGATTCGATCATTTAAGCATTTGTTTATCTAATATAGACCCTTTTTTTATTGTAACGACTCATTTCAGTAATTATAAACAAGGAGTTCTGTGACTTTTAGGCTGCCGTTTTTTGTTTTTAAAGGAAAATTATAAATTCATTGATCATGTACAGCTTAGCTTTTTCTGATGAAGTCCTACTGATTTTTGTAGATGAAAGTGCTAAAGCACTTGGTTTGGATTGCTTTTTCATGGTGGATTTTTTAATGGAATAATGGCATTAATGTGAAGACATATTTCTCTAGCAGGTTTCTCCTGATGTAATCCTTTATTTGTGTACAGCAGATGTGGTAATGAATCCAATGTTCTTCACAGCTGCCCATTCTTTGTCAGGCACCTATCTCACATACACTGGTAAACAAACTACATGTTTTTTTTTTCTGTGACATTTGACATATCTAGAATAATGGATTCAGGCATCTAGGCAGTGATAATTCCCCATGGCACAGGTGGATATGGACAAATAACTAGATTGCAGTCTAGCTGCAGTGACATAAGGTTGTATCTATTTCCTTGTGGGCATAGAAAATATTTCTGCACCATACCCTTAAGTGTAAGAAGTCAAACAGGGTAACAGTATGTCCATGTCTCCAGGAGCACAAAGGCATAACCCTTTGCAGTACAGGCTACAGCATCCAGATGCCTGCTGGACATAAAAGTGGCATTGTGGAAAAAGTGTACAATGGGGAACACCTTTATTAATACAGGAGGGGAAGTGGTATGTGTAGTGCTTGGTGCACACAATATGCAAATATAATCACAACTTGTAAAAATGGGCCACAATGTGTATAAAATATTGAACAAAGCTGTAGTCAGATGCTATCTTAAAACAGTAGCTTTTCAACAGAGTATCACTGGTATTCACCTAAGCAGGGATTCTCTCCAATTATAAGTCAGATTCTGTTCCTTTTGCAGAATAATGAGATGGTCAGAAAGCTGCAGGAGGCCATTCAAGTAACACATTTAGCTGAGGGTGCAATGCTACCGACTAATTATTGGTTTGTGGAAGGTCCATGTCAGAGACATCATAAACATTTCAAAATTTCAGAGAATAAGATTGTGACAGCTGAGGAGGTACAGGAAAGAGGATTGCATACTTCCTTGGATGGCCACAATCATAATGACCATCACGAAATGTTGATATGGCCTTAGCACATTCAGGCAGTGTGGACACCATCTTCATCAAAGCTGACACATCATGATTTATTGATAAAGCCAGTACAATCAACTTGTGGATTGTTATAGCAAATGCAGCGTTTGTACCATACAAAGCCATAAGGTGATGGTGCTGCAGTTACTGCTAAATTATCTAGGTAAAATGGAACAAGCATCCCTTAAATATAGTCTTTGTAAATACCGTTTGACTGGCATGAATTGCTGAATCTCAAAAAATCAATCATGTAGTCTGAATATAAGGTGCGTCTAAAATCTGCAGCCATCCCCTAAAGTATGACCCACATACTTCTGTGTGCTGCCTCTGTTTTCGAGTCATTAGGCAGTAAATCAGAGAAACCATTATAGTGTTAGAGTGCCTGTGGATCCATGCAAGGTTGACAATCAGCAGCACACTTCTGCACATGCCAGGGATATGTCACCCTAAGTATGGTGTGTGACCTGGATAGATTTTCCAAATTTTGTGCTGTAATTAGCAAAACAATGGACCACTTGTGATCCATGTCAGATTTTCTTCGAAGGAGGAAGGTACCACACCAGAGTGGACACTGTCTCACATCAATGTCCTCTAGGGTTACAGGAAGTATGCAAACAGATGCTTCTGCCCTCTGGCATATTTTTTGATGGTGTGATACTGTGTGGCATGACATGGCATCTCATGCAGGGCACTGTCATCTTCTTTTCGATGGACACACTGCATTACCTGACTGGCAAGTCATCACCATGCTCTGCATTCTGAAGCAGTTCTGCACACAGTTCTGCTACGTGTGCACAATGTGGCATCTGGCACATCTTGGTGTGGCAATAATTTCTGCAGTTCCTCCCATTCCACATGATGTAGTGTGATAGCCTGGCTTCTACAGGCCTTTATCTTCTGCTCAATACATGCTCTGTAACAATTAGATAGTGTTTCATGCTCTAAATGATATAGGTAGCCTTCTATCACTCACAATGGCTTGTCACATTGGCTGGGCCCCATGCAATATCTGCTATTAAGCTGTTCTGGTCTGTTCTCATAAGCAGTGTCCATCATATTTACATTACGTGTGGCAGGCTATTCAGCATCCATGTTACACAGCAACTAGATGCCAGTGATGCAGCTGTAGGCTGCTGTATGCCAGTATAAACTGGAGTTTGTTTCACCTTTGTGTAGGTAGACCCTGTAATACCTTGCTAGGACTGGGAGCAGAGGTAGTGGCTTCCAGGTGCTCTGTTTTACACACAGTAAACCATTGCTTTGTTTATTCCACCTTGTTGCTTTATTCCTGCCTGGAGCTTGTGCAGTTATGGTGCATTCCCAACTTGCAACACATTTGGTATGACAGCACTCTAGATGAACTGTGCACTCTGTGTAATACATCAGTGACAATGCCCTTAGAGTGCACTTCTGTTTAACAGCCTGCTTTATGTATATTGACCAAGCACAATTCATTGCCCAGTATCATTTCTCAATAAAGGCATTTACTTTGGGAAGCTTTTCTGTATTGCTCCCTTTTCTGCAAGTCTGTGCATCATCTTGTTTTGTCTTGTCTGCAGCAGTTATCAAAGGACTGTGTAGGACTACCACATACTTAACTTGCTCTTCTGGAAGACACTGCATTACTGCACTCAGCATAGGTAGGTAAAAACAACATAGCTGCCTCACTTAGTTATATATTTCCCTGCTAATGTAATGTGTGAAGAGCATGCAGGTGTCTCATGTCCTTAATCTGTGACTGCTATTCTATACATGTTTCCTGCAGGTAACTGTCCTGGCATTTTAGCAGGACATACCTTTCACTAAGCAGCCATAAATATTCATAGGAGGTTACTAGGCTAAAGGCCCAAGAGCCTTTACAGGCCTAGCCATATTCATCCCAAGTTGTCCGATTTGTTGGTGGTTTTGGTGAGTGAATTTCACAGAGGTAAGGGTCTATGGTAGTTAATACAAACTTTCTATGTCCAGGATAGTAATGGAAGCAACCCCAAGAGTGAATTTTGTTCACCCATCTATTGATCTAGGTTATATTTGAATAGAGTCAAGGAGGGGCTCCATTTCATGTGCACTGAAAGCTTGTTCCAGATAAGTCACAGTCTCTGGGAGATGCATCTCTCTCTCTCTCTAGCATGACCTCTTCATGTTAGAGGCTAGGTTAAGATCCATGGAGTGAGTGACCACTCCTGCAGTTCAATATACAACTGTATAGCATTTCCATCAGGGCTGGGTCAGAAACTGCCTTGTAAGCAATTTTCTGCTTTCAGTGAAATTTTTCACATCACAATGTCTCTTTAAATGATATAAGCAAGAACTTGGCTACAGCTTATATCATTTAAAGAAACATCGTGATGTGAAAAATTTCACTGAAAGCAGAGAATTGCATTGGATTATTTTACGGAAAGCTGATAAACACCCGGTCTAAATGACATGGTTTATATTAGACCTGCACTGAAAGCACGATGTCTCTTTAAATGATAAGCTGTAGCTAAGTTCTCACCCTTCTCTGATGTGTACTGGCTGCATTGAACTAGAGTGAACTTATTAAAAATGTTTGCTGATGTAGTTTTTTATATGGTCTAAAGAAGCACCATTATTTGGTGTAAAAGCGCTTACTTTATTAAACTTTTAACATTTTATGCTTTCATTCATGCTTCTATGCCTTGTTTTATTCAGTTACATGTCTGTAGTATATTAACATCATTGGGGGACTCGAGGATTGCTCCCAATTTGCACTCGTCAGGAAACTTCATCAGCCAAATGCCATCCAAGATTGCCTACACTTCTGAGAAATAAATTCTGAACAATAAAGGGGCCCAGCACAGAACCCTGTGACACGCCACTGGTGATTGCATATTTGCTAGAGGTGACATCACCCACTTTGACGGTATGTGTCTTGTCAGTGAGCCACTTGGCTACCCAACTGTCCCAGACCACTTAGTATTTACTTTTTTTGTCAGTTCAATTGCTTGGGGTATATCTTCATTATAACATTTTTTCATACTTTTGTTTTTAGATTGAGTAAAATTCTGTATTACACTTCCCTTCATGCTCCATGCAATTAGATGCAGCCTATCTTTCCCCTTAAAATTTGTTCTTGGTCTATGCAGATTCCTGTCTGATCTGCTATTTCATTTGGTGGGTATATTTTTTTTGTATTATCCCTGCCATGTCTGTATCTTCTTGCCAACAAACATCGTTCTCTTTTGACAGACTTTGGAGTTACTGCCTTCCGACGGTGGGACAGTTTTGACGGTCTACAATTCTGATAACATTCTTCTACCTTTCATTTTGCCTGCAGCTTATTCACTTTTTAATATTTTATAGCCTTTCAAATGTACAAAATACACTAATAAACTGTAAATAAAATAAAAGGGGTAGAAATGAGCAAACCAAACCACTAAGCAGGAAACTAGTAAGCACTTTCGTCTACATAAGACTTTTTCAAACTGACATACATTTCTTTGACCCAGCTTTTAAAACACAGAAAAAGTCACAACATGAAAATCACATGACAAAACTCATATGACATGAATAAATCACATGACATAACTTAAAGCACACATAAAAAATACTAATGCTTTAACTTCTTTTTAAAAAAAAAAAAAAAAAAAAAAAAAGCAACTAAGTCTTCTCCATTATTAAGTCCTGGTGGATGGCAAGCATTTAATTTTACCTGCCAAGAATATTCGCTCCACCCTAGTTCATCTTCAGCATTGAATAACTCATCATATCCCTGTATCTCATCTAATACAAGAAATTTAAAATTCACTCTCCATTTCCCTTTCTTGTAATGTTTAGCCAATGCATTTTTTTCATCACCAATACTCCATGTTTAGGTTCATATATACGTCTGAATAACTCTCTAGAAGTATGCTCTTAATAAAAAGCAGGGGATGACAAACATTTCACTATGTAAACCACAAATCTAGATTTACACATGTAACAAACCTTTAAGATAATGTTAATATTAACTAAAATCTCTTGCACTCCCAAAAAAAGATAATCACAGAAATTACAACTAAAACATTTGTACAGCTCGGTTTTGTTTACAATAACATTAATAGGGGCTTTTAACTTAGTGTGAAAGAAGTTTTTAAAACTCTTTCCTCTCTTTTGTACAAAAAGGGGGCAGTCTCTCCCAACACTTCTTTCAAATCAGAATTATAATTGAATGCTTTCCAATTGTTCAAAATATTTTTATTGCCAATGCATCTATATTATTACTAACACAGAAGTTATAAATCTTTGCTAGCAGTTTTAGCCCTAGGTTTTTGTATTCCTTTTATTCCAGAGACTTCACTCAGAGTCTGTCAATACTTTCCCAGGATAACCTATACTAGCAAAGTTCTGAATAATAGAGCTTTCATAAGCAAAATAATCATTCTTTCCAAGAGTGCCAGCTCCTTATAACTGGCCTTTGACAATATTTGTCAGCTTTTTGGAGTGCATACTGGTGTAGTGGAAATATGAATTATTCTATACAGATTTCTTATAAATTTTGGCATATAAGGAATCTTGTTCTTTATAAATGGTGACATCTAGAAAATTAATATTTTCTAATTGGTGATTAGTAGTGAACTTTAAATAGTTCACAAACTTTTCTCCCCCCTCTACAAATTAAAAACACATCATCAATAAACCTTTTGAATACTACAATGTTCTCGACACAGATACTTTCCAAGATATTCACTCTTTCCATCCAGCCATGAATAAGTTAGCAAAGCTGGAGATCATAGCTGCCCCTATCGCCACACCATTAATCTGATGGTATAATTTTCCATTATAGTCAAATAAATTATAACTATTACATGTAAAATTAAGCCGAAAGACACATGTAAAATTTCCATCAGTAATGTAACCATCTCTTTAGAAAATATTCTAGAATGAATTCATTCAAAATGCACTGTTTCTAACCCCTCATCATTGGGTATAACAGTATACAGAGATCTGATGTCCAAGGTTATTAATAAATCCAATTGTAAAACTTTAATCTCCTTTATTTTATTTATAAAGTTAAAAGTATATTTTATACAGTAGTCATGCTTTTCCACTACCTTTTCAAGAGGTTTATCAACAAAGATGGCCATAGTTTCTGTTTTACTCCCTGCAATGGTTACTATTTGCCTGAGATGGGGATTATTCAGATATTTGTGAACATTAGGGAGACCAAAAAAAAAAAAAAACAACTAAAATTAGGATTACACACCTTAAAATATTTTCGCAAAGTGTCAGTAATTCTCCCACTTAAAAATCATTCTTCTATTAATGAATCAAAGAATAAGCCTTTATCTGTAAAAATGAGACATTTGTCAAATTTTATCATTATGCATACACCTATTCATTAAAACTAATGCATTGCGCCTTTGTCAACTTTGAGAATTAATAGCTCTTCATTCTTCCTTATTTAAAAAAAAAAATCTCTCTAGCAGATATATTATAATACCTATATTCAGTCTTCAGTAATTTCACAATTCGTAACTTAGACATGTTTAAAAATATATCTAGTTATTTTTTTAGAGGAGGATTAAAAACACTCACAGAATGGAACAAATTTAGATCTCTGTTATTTAAAAATAAAGTCCTTAAATTGAGTTTACGAACATAGTCCCTCAGGCAATTAATAACATCAGACTTTTCAGCTCTTGCTGCTGGCACAAAGTTCAAACCTTTACTTAGAACTTTACATGCTGTGTCAGAAAGCAAAAAAGGCAGTAAGTTAATCAGCACAAAGTCAGAAGAAAACTCACTTTTTCCTTTTCTGACAGTTGTCCTGGTTTCTCTTTCCCTGCTGTCTCTGGTTGTGTGTATATTGCTTTCTCTGACCTCCTACTACTTCCACCCAAGTTTTGTTTTCTGTGTCTTTCTGGTATATCCGAATGTTCTGGTTGTTCAGACACTGGTGAAAATTTTGATGAACAACTCCAGATGCAGCACCAGACATAACCCCAGAAGCATTCGTAGTATTTTCATTGGTAATTCCCCTTTCTTTGTTGCCATTACTTACAATGCTATTAGCAGGGCCACTAGCTTTGCCTGTTAGGCATTCAGACCTCCTCACTTGCTGCTCAGGGGGTGTTTCTACTTCAATGACAACCTCCTTCATGCACTAGAGACTCACAATTGGTCAGGGGAAATTCTCCATTAATCACATAAGCATACATCATTCCCCTTTCACAGTCAGATCTTTATTAACTTTATGCATTTTCCTCAAAATTAGCAGCTGAAATACTTGTTTTTATATAAATAAATATTGCTTTGATTTAAGTCAAGTCAATAACTTTCGTTCTGTTTAAATTCAACAGCATCTCAATATACTGCATGCTTACTTTTTGATTGAGTTCAATCCACTTATCCATAAATTCTTTAGGCAGATTTTCCCCTATAGGCATTTTGGTGACTCTCAGTCCTTTTGGCACTCTTTGAGCCTGCCAAGCTATTTTCAAAATACATGTTGTCCCACTGCAGCCTTTTAAGGCGGAGTTTTTCCTCTAATTTGTTAAATAATTCCCCATAGTTAGAGGGTTCTTTTCCCATAGCGCACACACCTTCTTCTTTGAAGAGATCTATAAGGGAAGCCAAACAACCTAAAAGTATGTCATCCATAGTTAAAGGTGTAGAGGTAGGTGGTATATTCTGGTTGTTGTTGGAATGATTATTGCCTCCTCCTGCATTCAACACAAATGAACCATTCAGCATATCATGCAAAGTAAAACTTGAAGGGATGGTTAGAAAGCTGGACTCCATTTGGTTGCTCATATTAAACTAAAAATCCACAAAACAGTAATCCAAAAGTAAAAAAAAAACTAATAAACTCTAAACAAAATAAAAGGTTTAGAAATGAGCAAACCAAACCATTTTAATTGAGGTCAATTAAGGAGTCACACAAGTTACAACAGGTCAGTCAAGATTAATCATCTGTGAAATGAGAGGGTGGAGCTAGGAACTTAATATTCTATTTAAGGAGTAAAATAAAACATTTCAGAGCTTTACTGTAAAGACTCACCCAGACTCTGCTACAGCTTGTTGTGAGAGAAAGGTTAGTTTGCTTTTTATTTGTTGTATTTTGTATTACTTTGCCTTTTCTTATTTTGTATACTGTGATTTTTCTTTCCACTGTGTTTTACTTGTATTCTGCTTTTAATTGCATATTAAAACTTGAAAAGAGACCACAGCTCTCTCTCTTGTGAGTCAGATAGAAATTTTTCCCAACCAGTTACTATTGTGTTCTTAAACACCACCATCTTTCTATTTGCCTGCCCCTTATGTTAATTTGACCATATATCTCATTTCCTCTCTCCTTTTACTGGCTGGTGTGAGTAAGCACAAAATTATCATTTTGTGAAATCACTCCCCTTCAACTATTTAAATTTATCGGCCATCCTACTGCATTCTATAGCACCAGAATACAAATGAGACCACCCCCTTTCAATCTATCTTGCTGTTTTAAAAAATAGTAACTCTGCAATAAAACTTAACTTTTTAGAAAGGTAAAACTTAAGTTACCTACTTTCACATCTAACTCCTATAGTGCATACTGTAGTGTTTAGGATAAACCATTTTTTTCATCTTACCTTTAAGCATCTATTGCAAGACCACCAGTTATTGGAGAGCCCACATTCTGCATCTTGGGATTAGTGCTTCTTTTTTCTCTTGGTGAGAGAAGGAGTACAGTTACATTATTTTCTAGAGACTGCTGATCATGAGAAAGCTTAACTGCTTTATAGGTGACAGCTTGGAATCTGTGCTTATATTCGGATTCTGGTGAGAGTAGGAGCAGAGTGCTTTGATTCTTGACTCCTCCTGGATGGAGAGTGAGTGTCTGGGCTTAACATACCTGATTAGTCTGGTTGCTATTTGAGGCATCTACCAGAAAAAGGCTATAAGCCTGCAGACCCTTGCATAATCTGGGACAAGACTGTGGATCACAAAACATGCCATGGCCTGTTTCTCTTCTTGGGATTGGTGGTAACATTTTGCTTCTTGTGAGATAAGTAAAAGAGTATTGTATCCCAACACAGTGAAGCTGTGCTGAGACCAGCATTAGTAGTAGCCAGGCAGAAGCCATTCATGCAGCTCCCCTCTTGTCATCACGCTTGACAAGATAATTCTTTATTTTTCAGTAAGTACTGCTTGATTTCTTTCTAACTTCAGAATATCTGCTAAATACTTCATCCTTAAATTTTCAGGGTCTACATATTAGTTTCCTCTCCAGTGCTCTGTACAGACTCAGACACCTTGAGTGACATTTATCCTGTAAAAGGACTATGTATGGAAACAGGCTAATTAGCGATAATTCCTGGGGTCTGTAGTTGCTCCTCCTTTGTGGAGAGGGATGCCTGTAGCAGTGCACCATTTGGTAGGGACAAAGCCTGAGGTAAGGCTGTGATTGAACAGGGTACACAGGTGAGGTGCCAGTTCACTCTGTAATTCATGTAGAACACAGCCAGGGATATTGACAGGTCCCATAGAAGCAGTATTCTTGGCCTTGGACAGTGCTGTTTTAACCTGTGAAGCAGTAATACTGGGTGCCTGCAATCTACTGGTATTGTGATTGGTCCTTTCGGGGGGAGAGAGGGGTAAAGTTAGCACTGAATCGGTCGGCCAGTATATTGGCAGTAACTGTTGGCTTGGTATAGGAGGTATCATTGTGCAGTAGCTCAGAGCAAATGTGGGTATTGCCTTGGAGATTCTTTACATAACTATAGAAGGTCTTGTGATTGTCTTTACTATCTGCTGCAATTCAGTTTTCATAGCTAACTTTAGAGGATTTGATGAGGGATCTCAACCTTTTGTTGAGGCTGATAAGGGAGTTTTTCCAGTCTTGGGACTTTGCCTTAATCCTTATCAGTTTCCTCCTTCTGTTGTAGCGTTTGTTTATGGCATAAGACCACCAGATTGGCTTCCTTTTTTTGAGGAGACCGTCTTAGTTCTATTGGGTATGGCGAGATCCATGCATTTGTGTACATGTTCGTACTGTGCATTGGTGTGTGATTCGGCGGTCATGCAACTATTCTGCATTTGCATTGGTGCTGTGAAGTTAGCCACCTCTGTTTTTAGGAGCCCAAAGTTAGCTTTGGAGAAGTTTTTCATGGTGGTTACCTTTGGGGGGGGGGGGGTGGATTTCCAAGGTGATTAGTTTGTGGTCGGATCGAACCAGGGAGGAGTCGACTATTGGTAGTAATGGTCGCCCAAGTTAGTAATGATCAGGTCAAGGATGTTGCTACCTCTAGTGGGGGTAAGAACAAGCTGGTCCACAAGACTGGAATGAATGAATTCCACAAAGCATGGGCAAGTATATTGGTACACGAGTACTTTTCCCAGTTAATGGAGGGATAGTTGATGTCACCCAGTATGAGTGTGTTAGGTTGGAACCTAATATTCTCCAGGGTGCTTAGGAACATGGAGTGGGAGTCTTGGGACATGGTTGGGACCCATATCAGGCTACAACCTGAAATGCTGTCTTAGCCAGTGTTCGCTGCACCTGAAGTATCTCAGGTGCATTATGTTGGGCTACCAATCTAGAGTTGTGCGCATCCTTTATGAATATAGAACCGCCACCACCTTTGGAGCTTCAATCCAAGTTCTGGGGCCAAAAGGTGTGGAATGAGTTATAGCCTGGTAGTATAGGGGTACTTTCTGCTGCCGTGAACCAGGTCTCTGTTACAGCACAAATGTCGATGTTCTCCATTTTAAGGAGTTATTAGGGCGAGGGAATTTTGAGATTTAGACATGAAGCATTGAGCAGCATGACTCTCAGATTGCATTTGTTTGTAGCGTTACAGTTAAGTATCTCCAAACTCTAGATCCCACTCAATTTGTTTTTTTGAAAGGTAGATCATGCCTGCTCAACCTGGTTGACTTCGAGTCAGTCACCAGAGCTATGGATGAGAGCAAGGCAGTTCATACAGCCTACCTCAATCTGCCCAAAGCCTTTGATACCATTCCCCAATCAGGAATTATTGATACACTCACCAAATTAGGCATAAACCCCTATATCACTTGGTGGGTTACAAATTGGCTCACAGATATAACCCACAGTGTGAAAGTAGTGGACTGCAAGTCAGACTGCTGATCAGTCACTAGTGGAGTTCCACAGGGACTGGTCCTGGGTCCTCTCCTGTTTGGCATCTACTTCTCAGAAGTCCAGGCCAACACGGAGGGACTCTGGCTGACCAAGTTCACAGACGACTGCAATCTGGGAGCCATAATTAACTCCCCAAGTGATGTAGACATCTTACAGAAAGGCCTCACTGAGACCAGTGACTGGTGTCGAAACCATGGCCTTAAGCTTAATGCCAAAAAATGCATCATCATCCCCTTTGGGAAAAATGCAGTTCCCACTAATTACCACATTGATGGGAGCCCACTGAACACTGAAGGCATTAGAAGAGACCTGGGGACACAGGTTGACAGCAACCTCTCCTTCGACCATCACTTTGCCACTGTGGTCAGAAAGTCCTATGTAGCACCTCATTACCAAGGGTTTTGCATCCAAGAAGAAAGAGGTCATCATCTCTCTCTACTCTTCCCTCATTAGGCCAATCATTGAGTATAATGCCCCATTTGGCATGTACCTCATTAGACACATGCAACAGCTGGAAAGGCCACAAACAAACATCATGAAGATCATCCCAGGCCTTAAACACATGTCCTACATGGAGAGAATCAAAAAACCCTAGCTATTCTCTGTCTCATATTGTCTACTAAGAGGCAATCTCTGCTCAACTTACAAAGCCATGTCTGACCCAGCTCTGTTAGAAATGCTACATCTAAAGAAATCCAAATTCCTTAGCACCACATGCTCCAGAGACCTCAACCTCATTACCACAATCAACAGAATTTGCTAGAGGGACAGGTTCATAATCCAGAGACTGCCCATGCTCTGGTAAACTTCCCATACATGTCAAGCAGAGTACCTCACTGGCCCTCTTCAAGAGAAATCTTGATGACTGGATGGGAAATAGAAAGTTCACCCCAGGGATGACTCCAGTGGCTCTACCTGATAGAGGCACTGGGAACTAACATCAGGCAGCACGATGCTAGGGCACTATTATGGGCTAGGCTTGTAAAGGCTCCACGGCCATTAGCCTAGTACACACCTATGAACTTAAGAAACCTGTAAGCGTTTTCATCTTCACAAGATGTTTTCAAACTGACATCCATTTCTTTGACCCAGCTTCTAAAAAACAGAAAATGTCACGAGATATAACTTGAAGCACACTTATAAAAATACTAATGCTTTAACTTCTTTCTTTTAGGGCGTACCTCTAGAGAGTTATTCAGATGCATTTATGAACATAAACATGCAGTGAGTATTGGTGATGAAAAAATGCACTGGCTAAACATTACAAGAGAGAGAAATGTAGAGTGAATTTTGTGAATTTTAAATTTCTTGCATTAGATTAGGCACAGGGATATGATAAGTTATTCAATGTTGAAGATGAACTAGGGTGGAGAGAATATTCTTGGCAGGTAAAATTAAATGCTTGCCATCCACCAGGACTTAATAGGGAAGACTTTATTGCTTTTTTAAAAAAGAAGTTGTTAAAGCATTAGTATTTTTATAAGTGTGCTTCAAGTTATATCATGTGATTTTTTTTTTGTCATGTGACCTTTTCTGTGTTTTAAAAGCTGGGTCAAAGAAATGTATGTCAGTTTGAAAAAGTCTTATGTAGATGAAAGCGCTTAATGGTTTCTTGATTAAAGTAGTTTGGCTTGCTCATTTCTATGGCTTTTATTTTATTTTATAGCCTTTAACTATGCATGCTTGTTATTCTGCAATGATAGTGTCTCTATCACAACTGTCTCTCATGTAGTGTCTCTATCACGACTGTCGCTCATGTAATCAAAAAGCTGGGTGGCTTTCTTTAGTGTGTGTTGTGGTGTGGCAGCTTTCTGTTTGGTCTGTATTGTAGCAGTTGGGGTATGTAGTCATAATACTCTATGGAAAAGAGGTGCTGCAGCCTTCTGGTTTCAGTGTTGTAGCTGATGGGGAACTATCTCGAGACCTGGATGCCAAAACCCCTGCACTAACAATACTGGAATTAGTAAAATGGAAATCTGACTAGACTTTTACTTTAGTGTCAGTACTTTCAGATACCACAAGCAGATGCCAGTTACAAACTGAGCATGCAGAAACACAGAATATGGCTCTCTCTGTTCTGTAGTCCTGCACATTTTAAACTATGCACATAGAAAACATAGAACACAATTCTATCTCTACTGTATTTACATGACAATTGAGGCTCTGTTGAAATTTGTTGCAACTATGCTGAGACCAGTTGGTGTCCATATGAGAGAAGGAAGTGTTGTGATCATCTTTCTATGCATTATAATCTCTGTGTGAATTTCAAATTGTAATAGTTATGATCGAAGAACAATTTTGATATGCTGCATTTCTCTATTCTTTTCTTGTCAGAATCACTGTTTAACAGTTTAACTAGGAAATTCCCTAGCACCTGTAATGCACAGTGCAGGTTTGTGTTCTTTGATCTCCTTTTCAAAAGTTGTACGGAATGGAGACATCGGAAGACAGGCTACCAACAGTCTACAGTACTGCACCAAAACAATGGAATATTGTATTTTTATTTAGTATTCAATAGTCCGCGGTGGTGGTGCTGCGGTAGAGTTGTCACCTCAAAGTAAGACACTGTCTGGGTCGATTCACAGCTAGAGCGTCTTCTGAGTGGAGACACGCGTGAATGGGCGTACCTTCATTGAAGGTTGTGCGTCACGGCTGGTAACGGCATGTAAAAATCAACTACCAATCATTAGTGGACCGGAGTTCCGCTGTGGCAACCCCCTAAAAGCCGAAAGACAAACATTTAGTATACATCAATATAAATATATCTACATATATGTATACATACCTACTTTATATATATATATATATATATATATATATATATATACATATATATATATATATATATATATATATATATATATATATATATATATATATACACACACACACACACACACACACACACACACACACACACACACACACACACACACACACACACACACACACACACACACACATGCATATACTTCTTTTTGGTACACTTGCAGACCTTGTGTCCAGCATTATATTCAGTAACCAAAATTCAATTATTCATTCCATGTATGGACAAAATCTGGGCCATCATACTATAATTAAGAAGTATGGATTCAACAAGAGAAAAGATTGCGGACATCTCACTGTACCTCTAAGTGCTTGCCCATAACTCTCACCCACTATTTTACACGGAGAGTAGAATGTCAGACAGTATAAAAATAGAACTACTCAAGTAATGAGAGAGGAGAAATGACCATGTCTTATGATAATCCACTCACCAGCTGATAATACCCAGGTGAAAAAAACAAATCAATGTTATTTATACTCTTCTCATTCTCAGGGTGTTCTGGCACTCCCCTTAGCCTCCATCAGGCTCAGTCTGACCCCACATCCGGGGTTGTGGAGGAGATCGAGGGCTCTGGTGTATCATCATACTGCTACTGGTGAGTACACTACAGGGCTGTAGTGTAAGCTTTAGTGTAGTTACCACTTCCAACTGTGGGGGGGGGGGGGGCTCGGAATGCACTTACACCTTCACCTAGGAGGTAGAGTTTATCTTGGTGAAATTTTGTCTGATTTCGCCAATTGTGTGTTCTTGTGTTAGTCAGTCTGAAGTTGACTAATTTGTGGTCAGATTTAACTAATAAGGGTCCGACAGTTGCTGTAGTGCATCCATTTGATGTGTTAGTGAGGATCTCATCTAGTATATTTTTTCCTCTTGTCGGGTCAAGGAACTTTTGCACTAGTTAGTTAAGACTAGCGTAGGTTTCCCAGGTGATGGTGGGATAATTTAAATTCTCCACAACCACAGTTTTTGCTAATATTTGGATTGTCTCCAGTTTGTTCAAGTAGGATTTGTGCCCATCATGACCCATGGAGGGGGCTCTATAACTGGCTATGACTTGAATGGGGTTCTTGCCCACCGTAACCTAAACTTGGAGTAACTCAAAGGAGTTGTCCAGTCTAACTTGACAGGAGGTGACTTTCTCTCTAATTGAGACAGAAACACCTCCTCCTTTGCTTCTCACATGTTCACTGCAGTTTGAAGGTGTGGAAGGTATTGTACTTTTATTGATGACGTTGTTGCACAGACTGTGCTCGCACTTCATTCTACACATTGCAGATGCAATTTTGTCCAGTTCCTGAAAACAAAATCCAGGACAATGCATGCACGATCATAATGTGCACAGAGAAATTTAATATTTTCTGGTATATAATAAAAAAAAAAAAGTGGTACATCATGCTTTATGGTACTGTAGTGATCATTTTTGTAGGCAAAACTAAAGTATCTAGTGTGATGAAAAGTACATCATGTTAAACCTAAAATGTCTTAGTATTTGCTACTGATATATGATCTAATTTAAACAAATAGCAATGCACTTGAGCAAAGAACCATTTCAAGGCTTGTTGTTTTGTTACAGTCATAAACAGGCAATTAATATGACATTATTAGAAAACTATATATGTTGTAGCAAGTGAACTGCGTGGGGTTCCACAACAATTGCATAGACTTCTATAGTGTGCCCCAACATAAGTCTGATATAGCTTGCAGAAGAAGTAATAACCTGTTTTCCAACTATTACTCTATCTTGTTATTAAAAGCATATCATCGTCATAAACTGCAAAGGTGCCAAGTCATTAAAAAGCAAGTCAAAATCATCAAGATTACATTTATTTTCATCCAGATATATGCAACTGCAAAATAAAGGGACTGGAACTTAAAGAAAAATGTTCTGTTGTAAGCATTATTGCTTATAGAATTCATTCTTCTCAAACTGTGTTAATTGTAATCGTGTTGCATGATTTTCTGCCATCATTTTTGAAAACAATGAAGTTCAAAAAATGAAGGGGGAAGTAATGCTACATTTAAAAAAAAAGTTGTGCTGGATCTTACCAATGTTTGAGATTCAGACACATACCGCTGTAGATTCAAGGTCATTGCTGGTCATGGGACCAAGTCTTTTGGATGGTGTTTCATCATTTCTAAAGACATGCAACACATATTTATCTATCATGACTCTGCTTTGTGACATGGAGTCCAATGGATAGAGACTGAAAAACAGTTCAGTGGATCTGCTGAGTAATTGCATGCATGCAAGCAGCACAAATCTGATAGTTTTGTTTTCTTAACTTCTTAGACCTTATAATGTACAAGTATTATTTTAATAACAAAGCTATTATGAATTTGAGAGATCTTTTAGTTTTTACCACAGACCTCAGAGTCAGCACTTGGATATCAGCCCTCTGTATTTTATGCATCAGCTCCGTGGTTTCCAGGCTTGCAGCAGTTATTTATGATCAAGTAGCCCAGGGGAATAAAGCTGTGTCTGCTCAGTTGTTTTATTAATCTTATTAGTGGTCAACCTTTTATGTCTTGTCCAAGTTCACTGCAGCTAAAGTATATCTTATACACCTTCCACTGACTTGTAATGTAGAAAAAAACATTGTTTTTTCCAAATGATACTTAGAAATTGCTGAATACCGAATATTGTGTTGCATGCTTGGGACAACATACGTTAATCGCAAATGCAATCCATATTTTAATACATCAGCTAGGTTAGGGTATTCATGAGCAGTGCCTGAAAATTTTCTGTTTATGAACTGTTAATGTTTCTTTTACTACTTAGAAATAAATACAATACAGATTTAAAAAAAGCTTTGAACTGCTTGAAGTATGTTTTTATATTAATCAATTATATAACCTTTTACTGCACCTTTTAGGATTACCTCATGACTGCATCATGGTATGCATTGTATCATGTATGGAAATGCCATCTACATTGTCAGAAGCATTTTCTCTCTCATTTTAAACAAGCAATATGTACCTAGTTATCTGTAATCAGTTCACCCTCTGAATGTAAAGTTACTGTCTATGTTTCATTCATTTTTTGAATGTGCATGTTACTTGTGCTTTGTCTCTTAATCATGCCTGAAAATGATCGCTGGACAACCTACCAAACTAATTAAAAAAAAAAAAAAAAAAAAAGGAGGAGCAAATACATTGTATATTACAGAAAAATATACTAAACAGGTTAATTTGTAGACCCAAAACAGGCTGTGAGATGGTTTTGCAAAAATTAGTAAATACTTTTTTAAAAAATACTTCATTTCATCACTCTAATCTGCTTTTAGACTGCTGCCAATTCTATCACAGTGTTTCGCGATGCATTGCTGGGTTTTTAATTTGCAATTGGAAAGAAGTTTAATTTTAGGCTTGATATGCTGCTGTTTTAATGTGAATACAAGACTAATGTCTGGAAAAATATTTTTGCCAGCCTAGTCACAGAGCGATGATGTTTGAGATGTAATATAAAGTGAGTCGATACTTCTTGAAAGGAAGAAGCTTCTGCTTGGTCAAGCATGTTTCCTCTTTGAAATGTTGTGGAAAGAGAAAAGACGGTGTATATTGATTTTCTCTGTTTTCAAATCACAGATCCTTAACAATTATTTACAAAACATTTTGTGTTTCTTGTCCCATGTTAAAACAGCTTTTTTTCATATTGTGAGTTTGTAACCTAACAAGCCCCAATAAGCCAATGAATCAGCCTCTATATATGAAATTAGGACTATCAGAGATTGCTGATTATGGTATAAAATTAAAGTTGAAGGTTATTTCTTAGATTTATTTTTTTAATATAGACAAACAGTTGAAACACCTAACAAAGTAAAATCACAATAATGCTAATAAAAAAATATATAAATATATATTGAAAATAAGAGACTTGCGACATTGGCTGTGATAACATAAGCTAGTTATCAGACATCCTAGTTTGATATGCCTTGAAATTTCTATACTATGCCTAGTTTTGACACTTTGATAATGCAGTTACTTTGATAACACATTTTTATTTCATTGTTTCACTTTATATCATCCTTTTATCCATACATACTGGCCAGCCACTGCACTGTGTTTCATAGCCTGGGTGTGCTAATGCATTCTGTATTGACCATGTAATAGCCCATAGTTGTAGATCAGATGCCTCTGGCAGTGTCACTATGTACTTCACCCAGCTCAGCCTTGCACTGGGCACCACTGCTGCATGTCCTCTGTCATCCACTCACCTGACCGCCTCTACTAATGCCACAGATGGTCTGGTTTCCACATTGTAACTACCTCCACAGTACTATGCGGAGTAGCATGACACAGACAACAAGTCTCAAAATGTCAGTCTGCACTGCATACTGCACCAGCAGCTGTATCCAACTGTCAAAAGTCAGACTTCATAAATCTGAACGCATGTTCAATGAAGTTCCATGTCTGCAGTAGTGCAGTGTTATATACTATTTCAACTATGCTCTGAGTGCTACAGATGGGAGATACGACATAGCCTGCATCATTTAGAACAGTACATACCACTGTGATCAGCCTGCTGGCTATGCACAAGGGATCACAACATCCAGGACTCAGAGTGGCCATGAGTTCACCTTTTGACTAGGTGACCCAGTGAAAAGTTACTTGGCATGAAACACTAGTATAGTCCACACATGCTAGATGTTGGAATAAAACAAACAAAAACAGGGGCAGAGTTTAGAAAATTTTCTTATAACTTAGAAAGTTGCTAGAATAATGGGTTTTGCATTATCATATATTTTCTGAAAGATATGAAGTCTGAATATCAAAGGTCTGGCATTATTTTGTGCCTAGAACCCTCAATGACTTCTTAGTAAAACACAGCTTTTATGAATGGCAGACCAATAATAATAATGTAAAAATGTGGAGATTCTGTGAAAGTGTAGACAGATGAGAGGAATGACTGTATATACTACCTGTGCGCTATATACTTCCTGGTAGTTGATGGTGTGGAAGCCCTTCCAGTTGATATACTTAGCACTGTGTGTAGCAAATGAGGTCTTGATGTCAATGCTGGTGCAGTCAATGGCCCCCATAGCCACAGGACACAGGTTATGTAATAGTGGTGGTTCTCTACTCACTGACCATGGAAACAAACTATGTGACTCCAGATCCTGCAGCTCACTGCATCTTCAAGGAACTAGTGCAGGAGTCATGAGGCTGACATCTGTGACACTCCTAATATGCCCCCTTTTGGGTGCTGAAAAGACCTCAAATCAAGGATGTTTAAAAGTACACAGATCTTTCATTTCCACTGGGACAGGCATTTTCCAAGCATCCCACTTTAATGACATGTGAGGGAGTGTCATATATTTACTACATCCTACATGGTGTCTCTGTCCACACTGCAGCATTTCCCAGTGTCCTGATAATAGCGGTTATCAGCTGGTCGACCCATTTGTAATGCAGTGGGAGTTAGAACTCAGCATCATGGACACTGGTTCTGATGGATCCCAAGAACACATGCTGTTCTCTTCAGCTTCAACTTTGTCATATGCACTAGAGACAACATCACAAAGTACAATATAATTCTTATTCTGCAAGTCCTCCAGCAACATATAAAAAATGACAATTAAGTAGTAGTAATCTAAGACAACAAACAGAGAAAAATATAAACGCCAATATCAGTAAATATATATAAAACTGTGCAAAAGATAGCATTTGTGCAAAAAAAACCTTGTTTCTTTCCAAATGTGATCCAACCTTCAATACTGTAGGGAGAGGTAGTATACATGTTTTATTTACCAGTATAATAGCTTGAGGTATAATACTGTCTTTCAGCCTGGTTCTTCTGGCCACCAAGCTCTTGTAACACGTCCCTGAAAGTAGCAGTATAAACAGAGTTTGTGTTGTGGGTGGGTAGTGTCCATGATAATGTTTTGGGCCCACCTAAAAATTGTTTTGGTATAGAATATCCTCCAATGTAGGGAGTGTTACTCCAGTGATGTTTTGTGCAGTTATTACTTGCTGCAGACATTGTGATCCTGTATTGTACTATTCCCTAACTATACTGTAATAGAGTGGGAGAGAATGCTCGTTGCTGAGGATGGTTTTGTACATGCCAAACTTCCTCAGCCTTCTCAGAAAAGACGGTCACTGCCAGCTTTTCCCTACCAGTTCTGTGATATTATGAGTCCAGGTAAGGTCCTCAGAGATGTCAATACCAAGGAATTTGAATGCAGCCACTCTTACACTGCAGACTCACCAATATATAAGTGCTGCCCTCTATTCCTATGTGTATCAACAATAATCTCTTTCATTTTGCTGGTATTAAGAGAGATTACTGTTCTGACGTCACATCACAAAGTTCTACACTTCCCTCCTATATGCTGACTCAGCACTCCTAAGATAAGACCAATAACTGTTGTATCATCTGCAAATCTGACAACACTGGTGTCATGTTGAGAAGCAACACAATCGTAAGTGGAGTGTGTACAGCATTGGACTCAGCACGCAGCCTTGTGAAGTTCCTGTATTTATTATTCTTGTTTTAGAGATGTTATTCCCCAGCCTGACTGACTGTGGTCAGTCTGTTAAAAAATCCAAGACCCAATTTATTTTATTTATTTTACATTTGTTAACCGGGGGTGTCGGAGCTGAAAAGGCCCTTTTTCAGCAGAGGCCCGGGGAGAAAAGCTCCACAAAGAAAAATTAGACACATTTAGTTATTTAGACATGATCAGTATACACACAAATTACAAGAGACATGTTTTTACAGTGGTATGCAGCACAAACAGTTACAGTGGAGAGAACAAACAAAAAATATTAATTTTAAAAATAAAGGTAATTAATAGATTTGTGGTGTACAGCTGAAATTTGGAACATAGGTAGAATACATACATAGTACACAGGTACAGTACATACATTGGAGATTAGCCAGTATTTGTGACTAAGATTGAAAACTATTATCAAGTGCTCTAGATTTTGTATGTATATGTTATCCGCTTTCACTAACCTGGGGAGCAATCATGGCACTGCCAACTTTGCTTGAGATGTTGCCTGATGAGGTCTTTAAAGGAGGCTTTGGATGATGTGTTTTGAATGCTAGTAGGGACAGAGTTCCATTTTTTAGCCACTGAACTACTATATAGTGCATATCCAAAGCTATTGTAGCTGTTGGTGACTTGCAGTAGTAGTTTACTTGATTATCTAAGAGGCCTTTTGGCTGAGTGATGTTGTACTAGGTGTTTGAGAGCAGGACACTTATTGGGGAGGTAACAGATAGAATGACAGAGGCAGAGCTGATTGTAGGTTAGGAGTTTGGGCAGTTCAAGCCAGTGGAGCTGTCTCAAAGCAGTACAGTGATGAGTTCTATATGAGCAATTTGCAGTAAAGCGGGCAATTTTGTTATAGCAGGCTTCCATTTTGCTTAGTTCAGTTTTGTTGAGATTAGACAGAATGGGAGATGCATAGAGTAGGGTGGATAGAAGTTGGGAGTGAGCAATGGCTGATCTTGTGCTGTTGGTAAGAAATAGTTTGATATGGTAGAGTGACCCCAGTTTGGCATGTACTTTTTTAATAGTTAAGTTGAGATGACTATCAAATTTTAGCTGGGAGTCTATGGTTATTCCCAATAGCTTAGCCTGTGCCACTGGAGCAATTGGAGTAGCATTTGTGGAGTAGATAGTAAACTGACTGTTAGCTTTTTTGTTAGAACTGGTTACAATCATAAGCTGAGTTTTCTTTGGATTGAGGATAAGTTGGGCTTTGGTTAGGTAGTTTTCAACGTCAGGGAATGCTAGTTGAGTTGTTTGCAGGAGGGTGGGAATGTTTTGTGCAGCACAGATTAAGGTAGTGTCATCTGCATACTGAGTTATAGATGCATGCTGTGCGGAGGTATGGAGGTCATTTGTGAAGACTGTGAATAGTAGTGGTCCTAAGAAAGAACCCTGGTGGACTCCTATAATTATGGGCAGCTGAGGAGAGAGAGAGAATTTTCCCATTTCACAGCTTAGTACCTGTCAGTTAAGTAGCTTTGGAACCAGGTAAGAGTGGAATTTGATAGATGATATTGGTTTAGTTTGTTTAGCAGGATTTGGTGTGAGACTGTGTCAAATGCTTTGGACATATCCAAAAAAACAGTTGACACTTGTAGGCCTTCATTCTTGAGACGATTTACTGTGTCTGTGAAGCAGAGGAGGGCTGTAGTGGTACTATGGGCAGGTTTGAAACCATGCTGAGTAGGTGACAGGATGTTGCTGTCTAGGAGATAGTTTAGCATCTGGGTATGGATGCATTTTTCTAGGATTTTGGCCAGGGGGGGGAGAGTAAAGCAATGAGTCTGTAGTTATTAAGTTCAGTGGAGGTCCCACCTTTATGTATGGGTGTAACATAGGATATTTTCCAGAGTTTGGGCACATAGTTTTCAACAATTGATTGTTTATGAGAGTGGAGACTGGGACAGCAATAGCATCTGCTGTGAGTTTCAAGAAATAGCTGGGGAGTAGGTCAGCTGCCGTTGATGAGGTTTTTAGTTTGGAGACCATGCTTTTGATTGAAGTGGTGGAAACTGTTTTGAGGGTAAAGCTTGCATTAGTGTTATTTGTGTTTAGGGGGGGGGGGTAGTGAGGAAGGAACTGTCCTGTGATACTAAGGATAGAATTGAGTTCACAATGTGGGAGTTGAATTGTGTTTCGATGGGAACTTTAGTGTCAGGGGTGGTTGGTTTGGGTGGATTTTAGTAGCTGGTTTACATTTTTCCAAAATGTTTGCGGGTTGTGTTGGTATTTAGTTTGTAATGTTGTGTAGTAGGATTTTTTGTCCAGCCTAATGCATTTTTTTGCACAGTTGCGCAGTTCTTGGTACTTAGTTAGGCTTTGTGTTTCTTTGTTTTTTTTATAGTAAAGCCAGGCAGTGTCTCTGGACTTGAGGATTTGTTTGGTTTCTTTACTGAGCCAGGGGGTTTTTAGAGGTTCTAACCTTGATTTTGCACAATGGAGCAACTGTGTCTAGGTGTTGTAGAAATGTTTTGTTGAAATATGATACAGCCTGGTCAAGTGGGAGGGTTTTTAGGGGGGATCCAGTCAGTTACAGACTAAAGTGTTGAGGACCTCAGGAGAGGCTTTTTTTGTGTTTCTAGTGGATATCTAGTTAGTGGTTTTGCATATGCTTGTTCTACTAAGTATAAAGTATATTATGTTGTGGTCACTTAAAGTGTCTTGGAGACTGCCTATGTGAGGGTACAATGTGGGGTCGTTAGGACCCAGTCAAGGATGGATTCCCTTTTAGATTTTTTATCACATCTAGTTGGAATTTGGACTAGCTGCTGGTAGCCATGGAGATTTATTAGATTATTTTGTGGTTCTGATATACAGGTGAACCAGTCTAGGTTGAAGTCCCCCAGAATAAGGATTTCTTGTGAGTATGTGGAAGAACACCAGGATAATAAGTCTTCAAGGCTAGCAGGTGTATTACCAGGTGGAATATAGATCACAATTGTGGTGATGACCTTTTTAGGGTGAAGTTGAAGTTGGGAGATAAGTATGTCCCAATTATTGGGGGATGGGTAGCAGTTTGGTAATTGATGGACAGTTAAGTTGGACTTGTACAGTAAGGCAGTTCCACCCCCTTTACGAAGTGGTCTGTCTTCTCTAATGATATTGTAGCCGGTAGGGAGAACTTCTGAGTTAGCTATGTTTTTATTTAGCCAGGTTTCTGTTACAGCAACTATGTCTGGGGAGTAGTGTGCTACTGTGGCCTGGAGTTCAGGTATTTTATTTTTGATACATCTAATATTTAGCATTAAAAGATGATTGGTTTTGCTGCTGTTGTTGATTTGCCCAGGGATGAAGAAAGTCGGGGTGTTATGTTCTGACATTTGTGTTGGAGCAGTTTGTGTTGGACAGGATGGATTTGTGCCTGGGTTGGGGTGGATATCCCCACTTATGGTGAGCCTGGAGTTAAAATGGTTATATAGATGTTGAAGTTTGGTGAGGAGTGTGAGAAAGTATTGTGTTTTTTTGGAGTAGGAATGAGAGCATGAGTGTTAAGTTCTGAATTGGTCCATTATGTAGTTCTTGAATAACTGTGGGCAGATATTATAATGTGTGATGTCTGTATATGAGAATGCATAATGCAGTGTTGTGCTACTAAGTTTAGGGATATTGCTAACAATTGCAGAGTCGGTGGCACACCCAGTATGGGCAACTTATTAATGAGGTTCTTTGGTATCACTGTAGTGATAGCTGAACTATAATCAATAAACAGCAATTAAACATAATAGTCCCTATTCTCCAAATGAGTAAGAACTGCATGCAGTGTTATATGACTGCATCCTCTGTTGACCTATTCTGTCTGTATGCAAACTGCGGGGGATTCATTTTATCAGGTATAACTGACTGAATATGACTCAACAATTCTCTCAAAGCATTTCATCACTCTAGGAGTTAATGCAACTGGCCGGCAGTCATTCAGGCAGTTGGTTTTGCCCTTTTTCAGCAGTGGAATAGCAGTGATGGTCTTGTAACAAGAGGGAATTGCAGATCGTGCAAGGGTGAGATTGAGTACATCAGTCAGAACATCAGCATGCATTAAAGCACAGGTTTTGCGTGTCCTTCCAACAATATTATCTGGACCATCTGCCTTCAGGGGATTTATCCTCCTCAAGGATTTTACCACACTTGCTGGTGATACTGGGAAAGGTGGTGTTGCCTACTCTCTGCCCCTCTCTCTTATGGTGGTACCCTTTTACTCGTGTTAAGGACCTCAGACTGGGCATAAAATTCATTGAAATCATCTGTTGAAAACTGGCTGACAGTTGTCATGCCTCTGCCTTTCTCTCTGTAGCCTATGATGTTTTCCAAGCCTTGCCACATACACCATTGTGTCAGCAGCCTTCCAGCTTATGATTCTAATTCTCCTTTGCTGCTATGATAGCTCTGTGCAATTCATATCTAGATTTTTTTATTCTCCTTGATATTGCCCGATGCATATGCCTTGCAGCAAGTATTAAGCGAAGAGTGAACCTCTGAGTTGATCCATGGTTTATTATTTGGATGTCTTTATGGGACACGAGGTCAGTCCATGTGCTTATGAAGCAGGAAACTACTGAGCTGTATTCCTTTCGGATGAACAACATCCTCATTCATAGCAACTGTCTTAAAAACATTCTACTGAGTACACTGATAAAATATCCTGAAGCTCCTGTTCAGATTACTCTGTCCACATCTTAACAGTTTTTCTTACAATGGGATCTTGTTTGAGGAGCTGTCTATATGCCGGGTAGAGAAATGCAGACATATGATCCGATTGACCAAATTGAAGGTGAGATACAGCCTTGTATGATGTTACAGCCCTGTATACCCCCTTCACATTACTGTACACATGATCCAGTATATTTTTATCTCATGTGGGGAAGGTAACCTATTGCTGGTACACTGGCATTACAGACTGTTAGTTGCAATGATTAAAGTCACCAGCAACTATAAACACTGCATCGGGATGTTTATTTTCTTGTCAATTTATGGCCTAGTACAATGTCCCCAGTGCAACTAAGCAATTGGCTTGTGGAGGGATATACACATCTAAGATACTTTCTCTTAAAGGTCAAGCACTCATAGACCAAAAATCCCTGGCATTAAGAATACATGATCACTATGACTTTGTCCTAATTTTACACATTTCTGAATCGTACTGTCAGACTTATTTACATAATAAATGAATATCACTAGCATGTTGGCATTCATATGCCTATTATACAGTCCTTTGCATATGATGCATACTCTACTATTTATTCCATGTAAACAGAGCCTCTGAATTACTTCTTCATGTCCACACCATATACCATGTAGTTTTTTTAACCGTTGCTTTTAAATACAAAAATTAAGTCTCACATCCCATAATATAAAATATCATTAGGAGTAAACATCAATGCCATGCCAAGTTCAGCCTCAGCATAATCAGTATTATATGGTAACAGCTATAGTCTTGGTGCAGACTGCAGAGACATCCTTTAATGTTTGATAGTTTTTCTCACTGTGGGCTACAGAGAGACCCTTTGGGATCATGCTTTATCTCATAGCATTTATTTGATCTTAAAGCTGACCTGGCCTGTATAAACAAACACTCACACCTGTATTTCCCCTATAGAATAATGTCATGAATTGGGATGAAGGACATTATGTAACATGAAATAATAAAGGACAGTGATTTTTTTTTCTGATAGCTTAAAGACTAAAAATTTGAATTATTTTATACAGGTGAAAAACTTGAGGTTGTGTTTAGAGCAAATTGAACAACTTACAGGATAAAGCCACTTGGACTGCATTCTTGCATTTAGCAGGTGTGTGATAGCATTTCTTCCCTGCACAATATATATCATATTACATACATAACACCAATGTGCTAGGTTCTGAAATACATGTAATAAGTAATATTAATTTGTACCAGATTCATAAATTGTACATCAGCCTGCCTTGCACTGACTTATTGCCAAGGTCTACTCTGTGATGGTGTATGTATCATTGCAAAGTAAAAATGAAATGTTGAGGCATGGCTTAACTAAGTGAGAATTTGCTTTGGAGGTTTGTCTACATTAAAGAATATCACATTTTAGAAGAAAGTCTGCATGAGTAAAATCACATTAATGGAAATCGGATGTAATTTGAAGTACTAGATGTTATGTTCTAGAAATGTGCCTTAAATATTAGTGCCACAATAATGGACATTAGTCTACAGAGGATCTAATTTGTTTACATTACTGCCGCTTTTCTAATTATTGTGCTTTCAGCCATTTAGATCATGGCATTAATGACCCATATTTTCTGCATTTACATTCTAGAAAATAATCGGTTTATTCCAAAGTTATGCGAATCGCTTAGTATTCCTCCACAGTTGTCTAATCTGAAGGTATAGCTATAGCGGTCTTTACTTTCTCACATCGCTGATCAGTTTTAGCAGGACAGGAAAATATGTTCACAGCCTCATTTCTCTATCAGAAGGAAAATGAGTCAGGGTAATGTGTCTTATAATGAGAAAGCCCCTCCTCCCCCTCAAAAATATAATCACTTCTTGTTACACATATTATATGCTGAATGCTAGTGTTACCAACAATATTAGACATTGCTCTGGGAGGTATCAGAATCAAGTATGAACTTTCTTGGACAAACCAATGCAAGCAGGAGTGACTGTAATGTGTTTTCACAGGATAGGGTTAAGTGACAAGTATACAAATGCATGTATACCTGAAAATTAGAATAAGTGCAGTGCCCAATGTATGTGTGCAGACTGTAATTACAATCACCTGAAGGATGAGAATTTGAGTATGTGTAGTAATATGCACTGTGAGGTACAATGGTCTTCAACTGGAGATGATATAATTAACAGGGTTGTAGTGGACATAGTCCACAACTTCGAAGGTGCATAAGAGTGAAGCATTCCTGAAACATGCATCACTACTGTTACAGTAAGTTTTGGAATTTACCATCATCGATGTGGAATTAGGCTTAATTGTTGGTTATACCAAGAATCATAATTAGATCCTTATATATGCCTTACTGATCCATTCAGCATTTCACTTTTCAAAGCAGTCACCTCCAAACATCTGGTCTAGGACATAAAATCGGTACAGGAGAATGTATCTTTTTTCATCACATACTATTTTAATGGCTTCATCTGCTTAAACTTCATCCATGACTACATGCAAGGGTGACACAGAGGCAGAGTAAGTTGAACTGTCAACCTCACTGCAAGTGATTCTCCAGTGTGGCTCTTGGCTGACATTATCTGCCTGTCATCCCCATTTGTTTGTGTTAGTTCTCTGACATTCTACAGGCATGTTCTAGATGCACTGGTGATTCTAAATTTGTGTGCATGTTGTCTACTTGATAAAGGAGAAAGGGCTAGCAATGTACTTCATTCTTTTCTAGTAAACGGTGTGGATCATAGTAGCTACTCATGGGGTCCCTATGGTAGTCAGGTGTGACTCTGCAACATTTGATTTGATGATAGAAGCAAGTTAAGCATTTTAAGAACCACTCGTTTTACAAGAGGCATTAGCTGCACTATGTGAACTAAAACAATCTGCATCAAGTTAAAATGGTCAACTGTTTATCTCTACGCATTCTATTAAGGGAAATCACACAGAGATTCATGCACGCAGCACTGATGGACATATTCAAGAGCTTTAATCAAATGAGTACTCTTTCCTTTATCTGGCAATGAGTACATGCTGAGAAAGTTGTATATTTCACTCTCACATCAGTTAAGGCCTGATTTGTAGGAGTGCCTTGCATCCTTCGTAAAAACATGATATTCTTCTAATGGTACAGATGGTAGGACTGGACAAAGCAGTCTAGTCAGTAGTTGATAATAATCCAAAAGATTGGCAGGAAGGCATCTTTCTTCCTTGTAATTATGCCTCTGACAATACAACTCAGCATTTTAGTACCTTAATACTCTGCCTATAAAGGTGGCATGAGTGAAAATAATATGCACCATTTGGAGAATAACATGCCGAACTTCAATGTGAACTATTTTATTTATGCATTTACTGCATTTGTTAACCACAAAAGTCTACTGGGCCTGGGTGTGCCCATTTTCAGTACAGGCCCGGAGAGAAAAGCTCCACATAACATTAATACTACACGCAAGAAAAAGCACAATATACAGTGTATATACAATCTCAATGCATGGAAATAAATATTAAACACAATGGTACAAGTTATTTACAAACATTACACATCAACAGTGTATACAATTTGATCACTGAGGATGGAGTTAGGCAGTGTAACAGCTGTGATTATTACTTGTTCGAGGTTTGTAGGCATAAGCAGTTGAATTCACTAAGTCAGAGAGAGCTCCTAAGTACTGATACTGTAGAGGGATATAGTAGTGGATTAGGTGTTAGGAGGTACTATTTTGGCACAAGTACGTTGCCAGAGAGAAGAGGTGTGATCTGCGAGACTTCTCAAAGAGAGCAGTATTACTGATTGTTCTGACAGAAGGTGGGAGGGCATTCCATAGTTCTGAGATGGTAAAGGTACAGCATTTGACCAGCTGTAAGGTTAGGTTTTTCAACTTTCAGCATCATTGTGTTTTTGGATCTTATTGGCCTGTTAGGGTGCTATGTAGCCAATAAGGAGGAGAGGGAGGGGCATGTTGAAGGCTTGTATATGGGTTTATGTGCAGTGGTTAATTGTAAATAAGTGAGGTAAGTGTGGGAGTTCGAGCCAGTTTATGTGTTGTAGAGATAAGCAGCGGTGTGCTGAGCTTTTAGAATTTGTTACAAATTTAGCAATCTTGTTGTAACATGAGTGTAGTTTGATTTTCAGGGAGGACTGGATATTGGTGAGGATTGGGGCACCATATAGTAGAGATGGTAGCAGGAAGGATGATAGAGCTTTTTTTAGCAGTAATATTAAGTAATATTAATATTTTCAAGTATTATGTAATATTAGTATTTTCATTACAGACATTTTTTGGTAAAGAAAAATCAGTTTGGCTTCCCCTTTGTGAACTCTTCAGAGCACTGCAAAATGGAGTGTTGATGATGGCAGGATAAATAAGGCAATATGCACTGTCCTGATCAAAAGAAAGTGTACGAGTTATAAGCCACCACATTCTTTTTAATAAACCTTTGCTGCTTGCTTATCACCTTGTCCTTGTCAGGTTCAAAACATTTAACTTCACTTCACTATATTTTTTCCAGAGCTTTCTAAAATCCTGTTTGGCCATTTTAGAACTATGAACAATGGAATATAAAAGCATTTTATTGTGAATAATTTCCTTATTTACTTTTCAGTATGTGTCCCAAACCGAACATCTTCAACTGTACATCTTGTCCTCTCTGCACCTAATGTATTACTTACATGCACAATGATACACACCGAATAGCTGGGTAACTACAGCAGAGCTAGTAAGAGAGATGGCTAGAAAGGTGCTTGGTGTGACATCTGGAAAAAGGAAGGAGGACAAGGAGACCTGGTGGTGGAATGAAGAAGTACAGGAGAATATACAGAGAAAGAGGTTGGCGAAGAAGTGGGATTGTCAAAGAGATGAAGAAAGTAGACTAGTATAAGGAGATGAGGTGCATGGCAAAGAGAGAGGTGGTGAAGGCTAAGGATAAGGCATATGAAGAGTCGTATAAAAGGTTGGACACTAAGGAGGGAGAAAAGGACCTGTACTGATTGGCTAGACAGAGGGACTGAGCAAGTAAAGATGTGCAGCAGGTAAGGGTGATAAAGGATAATGAGGAAAACATACTCACAAGCGAGCAGAGTGTGTTGAACAGATGGAAAGAGTACTTTGAGGGGTTGATGAATGAAGAGAATGAGAGGGAGAGAAGGTTGGATGATGTGCAGATAGTGAATCATGAAGTGCAGTGGATTAGCAAGGAGGAAGTAAGGATAGCTATGAACAGGATGAAGAACAGAAAGGCTGTTGGTCAAGATGACATACCTGTGGAAGCATGGAGGTGTTTAGGTGAAAGGGCAGTGGAGTTTTTAACTAGATTGTTTAATGAAATCTTGGAAAGTAAGAGGATGCCCGAGGAATGGAAAAAAAAGTGTTTTGGTACCGATTTTTAAGAATAAGGGTGATGTGCAGAGCTGTAGTAACTACACAGGGATTAAACTGATCAGTCACAGCATGAAGTTATGGGAAAGAGTAGTGGAAGCTAGGTTAAGAAGGGAGGCGATGATTAGTGATCAGCAGTATGGTTTCATGCCAGAAAAGAGCACTACAGCTACAATGTTTGCTCTGAAAGTGTTGATGGAGAAGTACAGAGAAGGTCAGAAGAAGTTGCATTGTGTCTTTGTGGATTTAGAGAAAGCATATAACAGGGTGCCTAGAGAGGAGTTGTGGTATTGTATGAGGAAGTCTGGAGTGTCAGAGAAGTATGTAAGCGTGGTACAGGATATGTACGAGGGCAGTGTGACAGCGGTGAGGTCTGCGGTGGGAGTGACGGATGCATTGAAGGTGGAGGTGGGATTGCATCAAGGATCAGCTCTGAGCCCTTTCTTATTTGCAATGGTGATGGACAGGTTGACAGACGAGATCAGACAGGAGTCCCAGTGGACTAGGATGTTTGCAGATGACATTGTGATCTGTAGTGAGAGTAAGGAAAAGGTGGAGGAGACTCTGGAGAGGTGGAGATATGCTCTAGAGAGAAGAGGAATGAAGGTCAGCAGGACTAAGACAGAATATATGTGTGTGAATGAGAGGGAGGATAGAGGAATGGTGAGGATGCAGGGAGTAGAGGTGGCGAAGGTGGATGAGTTTAAGTACTTGGGATCAACAGTTCAGAGTAATGGTGAGTGTGGAAGAGAGGTGAAGAAGAGAGTACAAGCAGGATGGAGTGGGAGGAGAAGAGTGTCAGGAGTGATTTGTGACAGACGAATACCAGTAAGAGTGAAAGGGAAGGTCTACAAGAGGGTAGTGAGACCAGTTATGTTATATGGGTTGGAGAGAGTGGCAGTGACAAAAAGGCAGGAGTCAGAGCTTGATGTGGCAGAGATGAAGATGTTAAGATTTGCACTGGGTGTGATGAGGATAGACAGGATTAGGAATAAGTATATTAGAGGGTCAGCCCAGGTTGGAAGGTTTGGAGACAAAGCCAGAGAGGCAAGATTACATTGGTTTGGACATGTGCTGAGGAGGGATGCAGAGTATATTGGGAAAAGGATGCTAAGGATGAAGCTGCCAGGTAACAGGAAAAGAGGAAGGCCTAAGATGAGGTTTATGGATGTGGTGAGAGGACATGCAGGTGGTTGGTGTGACACAGCAAGATGCAGAGGACAGAAAGAAATGGAGACAGTTGATCTGCTGTGGCGACCCCTAACAGGAGCAGCCGAAAGAAGAAGATGCACAGTGATACACACCTTACAAAAAAGTTACATGAACTCACTACTTTATTACATTTGGTAAGTTGCATCTATGCAACTTTTTTAATCCAGCTATATCAAATGTTATGTAATCAAGCCTCCTCACAGGTTAAAAAATCTCTCTTCCCCATGGCGTATCTCAGGTTTAGACTACATATTTCAGCTGTCTTCACTTTTAAGTGCAGTGATGCATGAACTCAATCTATTACAAATTTCAAACTACTGGAAATGTTGAAGATGCTACTGCAGCTTATAACATAACACAAAATCAGTTTGATTTATGCTGTATAAGACTCACTGGCTCATAGGCAGAGGAACTTCTCTTGGACTGGCTGGCTTATAGATTCTTGTGGGCAAATGAGGCTAGCTGCGAGTTCTTAAGTTGCATAGTTAGTTCATAGAACAAATTCCTGCTTTATATACTGAGCTTAGAATCAAATAATTAATATATTCTTGAAAGGCAGTGCTGTTAGCCCATTCATTAAAAAGGTAAAATGATCTGGAGGAGTATTGTATAGGACTACTGTTCACTATTTTCTACAGCTCTGCATCAAAAACAGTCTTGCCTTTAGGCTCATTTTTCTTGTGTCGACTCCTTTTCAGCAGAATATTTTTCTTTTGATCCTTTTCATTTGGGAATCTAGCTGTCATGAGCCAAATCAGCTTGTTCATGTAGTTGCTAATAATGGTACTAAGCATCATCATTTAACATAAGACTGCAACTTTAACTCACGAAATGACAGTGCAGCAGAAAAATATTCAACAGCTTCAGATCGAATCTCAGCCTGTATAAGTGGCACACCAGACTCAATTCATTATAGGATAGGTAGTTCTTAAAATGCAGAACTATGTGTGTTTACACACTCCTATATAATTTTATGTATGTATGTGTGTGTGTGTATATATATATATATATATATATATATATATATATATATATATATATGTGTGTGTGTGTGTAATATATAAATATATATAATACACACACACACACATATATTCATACATACATATACACCACGCACACATGTATATTATAGATATATATATATATATATATATATATATATGGTTTACCATGACAATGTCGCCGTGCACTTGCACGGCTATGAAGTATTCGAACATCAGATGTTCGAATACTTCATAATGCGGCAGGTCATCTGAGCGAATGTTGTAATTGCGAATGGACTGTGCATTCGGAATAACAACGCTCATGGGAGCGGATCGCGGTACAGTGTGGACAGGGAAATACATCCCTTTCCTCACTGTAGTGCGATCTCGGAGTTGGAATATTAAGTTGGGGGGGTGTGGGGCACAGCCCCACGGGGTGCAGGGGCGCAGCCCTGCATAATGTGTTTAGGTTGGGTAAGTCTTTGTATTTGGCAGGGTGGGGGTGCTCTGTGTTGCCGTAAATGTCGCGAGCGACATTTTCGGTAATACAGCATTGTTTTCGGGTTTACTATGTTTCGAAAATGTGAATTTTCGATCCATAAATTCGAAAATAAAGACATGATTTATTTTTATTTTCGAATTTATGATAGTAAACCTATATATATATATATATATATATATATATATATTATACACACACAGGGTAGCTGAAAAGTTCTAAGCCCAATCAGCTTTTCAAAATTCCAAGAGTTATTTTGCCTCTGTAGCTGAAGAGAGGATTATTTCATCATGTAAAGTGCCAATTTGCAGAATTATAAGGCTATGTTTTGACATCGTTTCAGATCATTGTTTGAACCATGTCAATGAAAAGTGTGGAATTTTCAAGTGTGGAGCTCTGAGCCATCATGAAGTCCCTATTCCTGCAGAAGAAAATTCCAAAGGAAATCCATGAATGCATGATGCACGCACTGATTGACAAGTATCCTTCTTACTCAACTGTGAAGAAGGGGTGTGCAAACTTTCAGTGTGGAAATTGAAGATGCAGCAACGTCTGGGAGGCCACAAACGGTGTCAACTCTAGAAATCGTTGACCATATCTATGACCCGAATATGGCAGATCAGCAAATATCAACTAACACATTTGCTGAGACACTACAGATATCCTTGGAATGTGTTGAGTTTATAATCCATGAGCAGCTGGGTATGCTGAAGCTGTTGAGTGGACACTTCCAAGTTGATTTTGTGGCATTTTCATCAAGTTGGTGCCAAGCTTTTGGAATTAATATTTACGGTTGATGAAACACGGTTACTCCACTATGATCAGAAAACAAAACATGCAATGACTTCACTCTGGTTCACCAAGGCCAAAGAAGTTCAAGACCCAAAAGTCAGAAGGAAAGGTTATGGCCACAGTGTTTGGCATCAAGAAGGTGTTGTAATGATTCACTATCTTCAAAGGGGCCAAACAGTTAGTGCAGAATACTACTGTAACTTGCTGTGCTGCTTAAAGGAGGCATTGAAAGGAAAAACAGAGGAAAGCTGTGGAAAGTTCTCTTTTTGACAATGCACCTGTTCACAAGGCTGGCAAAACGACTGATGTTTTGGCAAAACTGGAGTTTGGGTACATCCACCTTACTAACCAGATCTTGGTCCATCTGACTGTTTCTTCTTTCCAAACCTTAAAAAGAGTTTGATAGCAATGCAATTTTCCAGTAATTTGGAGTTGATGAACAGTGAAGCAGTATTTCAGTGACCAGGCTTCAGACTTTTTTTAGGCATGGTTCAGGAAACCTTAGGCATGATGTGTCAAATCAAGTGTGTTGAACTTCAGGGTGAATACATTGAATAACTTGTAAGTTTCATAGCTCCACATCACTCCCTTCTAGGTCGGGCTTAGAAATTTTCAGCACCCCCTTGTATACATAGATATATATATCTATCTATCTATATATATATATATATATATATATATATATATATATATATATGTGTGTATGTACAGCTATATAACATGACAGAAATGAAATTGACAACGCCAAATGGTTGCACCAGTCTTGCTGAAAAGTAATTGACTGAAATTCCACTGGACTGAAACCTCATCTCACTGAATTACAAATCATAAAAGACATTCTACTTAAGAATATATAGCATAAAACTATTATGGAAAAAAGAAGAAAAAAACACCATTATTGCTGGTGCACAAATGTACATCTACACATTTATGGGATGTGACATAATTGGGGCATTACCAATCCACATATAATCTTCTAGACTCACTCCCCTAGCAAATCATATTCTCAGAATTGTCACCATCACATACTACCTACACTTCCACACTTTTTTGTAATTCACTGAAATGAGTTTTCAATCAAATGGATTTTCAGTTAACTGCCTGTCAGCCAAATTGTTTCAGCCATTCAGTTTCCTTCAATTGCAGTTCTACCAAATGAAAGTAAACCTATAAGCAGATTACACACACACACACACACACACACACACACATATATATATATATATATATATATATATATATATATATATATTGGCTGCAGTCATGAATGTTCAGACCATTAAATGTTATGTGCTTTAGTGTGTGTGTGTGTGTGTGTATAAACTGCTGTACAGTGGGGATTGAGAATTTGCCGTTTCCCTGCTACAGTGCTGTGTGATCTTGGAGGTGATGTGTCTCATTGCAGGGAGTACTGAAGATACAGTAGGGCTTTGCCCCCTTGCATAACACTTTTTATTCATTTATTTATTTTTGACTTTGTACTTTTGATGTTTTGAGATAGATTTTTTTTTTGTTTTTGGGTTTTATGATCATACCAGCTTCCATGCATTGCCATACTTCCTGCTTATTTGATCAAAGGAACAAGAACTCATGGATCCCAAAGGCTCTCTTGTCAGTGTGCAGTTTTTTCTGATGTTGCACATTCGTTCTTTACACAGCATTCTTCACATGTCCCCTTCTAACCCACCTTATCCCCAACCATATAGATGAACCAGCAGAAAGATGGAAAGTAGGGGAACCACGTTTCAAAGTAGGAAAGGACAGCCAATAGCTAATCATTTCACACCTTTCTCTCAACATAGCACTCTAGTACCGGTTACACGATTGCTACTATAGCCTCAGTTGTCGCAGCCTTCCTGACTGTAGTTTTCCTAACAATCATTCCAACTCGTATAGAAATGCTACTGCCTTGACTATTTATTTACTTACTATTTTTTGAGTAGCATAGTCCTCAACTAGGTCAGTGTCCTCTTTCCAGGGGATATATAAGGCGGTATTCATACTAATTAGAGAAAAACATGGCCAGGGCTTAGGGGGGGGGGGGACTTCCTCTACTTTCTTACCACCACTAGGTGGCAATGCAGGGCTACTGCAGTGGGGATGACAGATTTGAGATGCAGGAGGAAAAAAAACGCTGACAATAAAATTAAGAAAGAAAATATGAAAAGTGCTCTGACTGCAAATCGTGAGGTTGTCATGGTGACAACAGTGTAAGGAAGAGGTTAAGGTGCACAGGTCTTGGTGGATTCAATGAATCAGGATGATCCAGAGAATAGTGTTGATATAAAATGGAGTGATATGGTGGAAAGACTTTTTGCTGAAGGAGCAGAAGAGGGCAGCAATATGGAATCTGAGAAGGAAGGCAATAAGTCTGGTGTGGAACATCAACTCTCTGCTACATGTCTGGTTGGTACAGAAACCAGCTGTAACGGAGGACACTGGCACCAGAGTTTCAATCAGAAATTATCTGGTGGTTTAATGCTGAAAAAAGGCAGGAAAATACAGGAAAGAGGGTAACCGACTGAAAGAAAACTGTCAGCAGAAAGAATTAAGACTATAACTAATGAAAAGGTAGACGGATATAAAATGCTTGACAGTATAATTGTACCACTGGGATTTAAACTGCAGGATATCAGAGCAAGGACAAGTAACTTCTGAATGTTTTTCTCTGCTAGAAAAAATTGTGTGTGAAGTACTAAACAAGACTGCCACATGAGAAGCATACATTTTCCATAATATAGCATGTCTACTGAGAGAAAATAATGACTGCTCAATTTAGAACGGACTGTGAGGAGTCAGAACTGAAAATGTGTTTCCTAACTGAATACAATATGCATGAAATTAAAGTTTATAATGCAAGACAATTTTAGATAGGGGAGGGGTGAGGTTTGGGTAACTTTAAATATTTGTGGCAGGAAGGTTAAGCATGTTATAAATGTGATTCATGTGAATGGAAAAGATGGTTCTGTACGGTATTTAGTCAAAACATACTTTTATTGTTGGGCAGATCATCATTTAGTGCTTGAAGGCCTAAAGAAAAAATGTAGTCAAAGTACAGAAGGTGTCATTTTTAGATGTACTGTAGAGTGATACATGAATAAAGACTACAGGGAAAAAACACCAGGTAAAACAGTCTGAGCAAGAGGGTACAGCAATGGAAGACTGGGACTGAGAAGCAAAATGAAGCAGTGGAGGGTAAAGGTGGTATACTGAAAATGTAAACACAAACAAATGTGAAAGAACACATACAAAATAAGCTTGGCATGAGAAAGCAGATGGTAATACAGAAACAGGTGAAAAAATTAACAGGGAAAAGTAAAATCCATTGGGCAAGGTTGAGGAGGAGAAAAATGGAAGCTGTAACCAAAATGGATGCAAAGAAATGAACCAGACATGTTTCAGTGCTAGCAGTAAATATACACAGTATTAGAAATAAAGTTAGAGACTAGACAGTAGCAGAATGGTATAAAAATAAATTTAGAAATTATGTGCTTGTTAGATATAAGATGCATTAGAAAAGAGGTAGAAGAACTTTTGAAGCTATATGGGAGAAGAAACTTTTTGGTCACTAGGAAGTGTGATGTACTCAGGAACAACAATTATGATAAAAAGTAAGGAAGTAAAAATTAATAGTTATACAAGGAACACTAATACACAATACAAGGAAAAGAGAAAAAATAACAAGATGGTGTTTTCTTTGTGTACATATAAATCACAGATCTATAAAAATGCTTGGTGAGGTAAAAAGGTTTGTGGCAGTGAAGATGTCAGTAATTATGACAGGAGACTAACTTAAGGAAAGATAAATTAAAACATACAAGTTATGAAAGAAGTTTTAAATTGTCAAATTAATATTAAGGGGAAATGGGTAATATAGAGAGACATATTTAAAACAGAAATGCTTTAGTTTTAAACATGAGATATGAAAGAAAATGTGAGGTGAGAAGATTGCAGCAATTTCTGATCAAAAATCAGTGCAGGTTTTATTGATTGATAATGGAAATGTTATAAAAGGAGGAAAAATACAAATTTTAATAGAACACTTCAATATATTAAAACAAGCAAAACATAATTTTTGATATGTGCATGTAACCATGACGGAATATTATGGAAATTGTACTTATTGGTGGGCAATATATAAGGGAAATATAAAAAAATATACTGGGGGATTCAATACAGCCTACGCAGTATTTTTTCATCATGTTTGCATCACTTGGTGATGCATACACAGCCATGGGAACATTTGAATTCAGTAAGCACTATGTAGAAGTGCACAGCCGTGCAGAAAAAAGTTCAACATTGTGGCACGCTAATCAACTGGTGGAGCAATTCAACAATGTAGAAAGCAACTATGTAGACTCCATGCTGGTGTTCCATCTGTATTTCAAAGGTTTTGGAATACGGCACAGAAAGGAGCCTACACGAATAGAATAAAATGCAAAATGTGTGACATTTGTACAGAAATGACCCAATATGTGACAGCAGGCTAAATGCAACAAAAGGAGAGTAATAGCAGCAACGTAAATCTTCTTTTCTTTGTGCCAGAGCAGAAATACAACTTTGCTCCCCTAACTCCAAATGAACAGTACACATTGCAGACCATACCTTGTCAACCTCTTAGGGCAATAAATCTGGAAAAAGCCATAAATAATGGGGGGAAGGGACCCAAAATCATGGACAATTTTTAAATATTGCTTTTACAAACTTAGAAAGTTGATAAAATAACAGGTTTTGTGTTGACATGAATTTTCTGAATGGTATGAAATCTGAAACTCAAATGTCTGTCATTATTTTCTGACTTCAGTCTTTAATGACTTGCAATGTTTTGCAAGAAAATCACAGTTTTATGAAAAGTGGACCAAAAATATGAAACAAAAATCTGGACAGTGTGAAAATCTGTACAGTTGAGAGGTATGATTTATAATTGCAGACGACTAAAGGTTTAAATGTGTGCTAATCTAAATAAATATAAAAAAACAGACTGTTCATGGTGATATATAATGAGATACTAATCCCAGGTTTTACAATATCAGAGAGACCGACCAGTTCAGGAAAGGAGAGGAGTGGACATACCATATCTGATCTATCTGATCTAATATCTATTGATGTTTTGCCTCACCTCAATTTAACAGAAATAAATACTAATTTCCAAGCCTAAGATTAATAACAATATCTATATTATATGTGTGTTGTTTGTACATTCCATTAATAAATAAAATAATAAGAAACCCAAAACACTGATATCAACTCCATATCAAACTTCCTTTTAGTTCGGACATAGATTGGAGATTAACTTATCCTCCCTTCCTCCCTCCTCTCTCTTCCCTATTAACCTCACTCTTTAAAATTTACCTTCCAGCTAAAACCTAATCTAGGGAAAGGGATACTTACCTAGGGAGAACTACACAGTGAATGACTGGGTACTAATAAATACATCTATAACTCTATAACCAGTACTCATGTTTACCACCTCACCACCATCCACCACACCTAATAAGATATTACATCACATAAACAATCCATTCCACTTTACAAAAAAAAATGAAACTTGAAAAAAAAGAAAACTACTACTAACTACTAAATTGTAACTTAACACTATCTTCATTAAACTCCTGTACTTTAACACCTACCCCCTAGAATAAGCTTTTATTATTAGAAATTCTTAATTTTCATCAAAAACCAAAGCTGCAGAAACCAAAGGCTGGCAAAAAAAGAAAGATTTCAAAAAAAAAGAAAAAAAAAAACAAGCTACAAAAAAGGCGTGCCAAACTCCCTTTGGACCAAAAAATGAACTTAAAAATCCAAATTAAAAATAAATACAAAAAACTAAGAAAAAGTAAAAAACAAAATTAGATAAAGAATTACAAACCACCAATTAACAAAAAAACAAAAAAACTGTGTCTGGGCTGATCTAAATACTCTTTCACTACCCCTGCCCATTGACACTGCCCTCTCAACACTGAATAGTCCTGGGACCCTTTTACTTTTTCAATCACGGAAGACAATACAACCTATGTCACCACAACCTACTCTGCTGCCCTCTGACCTACCCCCCTGAAAATACCTACCCAACCCCTAACTACCCTTTCAACCTGTTGCAACTTCGTTATGTGTAAACTTGTTACTTCCATAAATCAAAAAACTCTAAAACCAACCCACTCTCCACAGAAATATTTGCAAAAACAATCAATTTTGCAAAAAACAGCTGATCTCAATCCTTCAGCATAGCTCCTTCCATAATCCCTAGCCCTCAGAGGGAAATTCCTCTCTCCTCTCTTCATATGATATTCCCTCACTTCCGCAACAAGGGAGGCACTTCTACTTTCCTTTAGGCCCATTAGTTCCAAAATTGGAAAAAAAAAATAAAACAAATAACGAAACAGTTCATAGAAAACCTCCCCGTGAACTCACCCACTACTGGCTGATACCTCTCCATGGTTTCACCTCACCTCCTCCTTGTCTCTTCAAATACCATTAACAAATACCAATAAACCCCATATCAATACTACAAATAATAACAATCATCAGTCATGATCTGGTGGATCATGGATCTAAATGGTGGATCTCATTTACTAGGATTCAATGGTTTGGGTCTTGATTGCACCATTGAATTGCAATGGTGGGTGGCAGATCTATCTGGCTGAAAACAAACAGTTTTTATGCAGACCCAATACACTACTACCCTAGACCAATAAGATTACCTCAATATCAATGATCTATTTTCTATTTATATATTATTATCATCATATTCAATATTGTATACAGCATATAGATGATTACAATAATATGCTGATGATAGATTGTTCATCTTCGTTAATACACTCTGCTTTACTATAACAATTTAGATTTACAACTGTTAACCCAGTTCACATCAAAAAAAAAAACTAAAAGCTCTCCAGTTGAAAACAAAAAAAAAAAATAAAAAAAATTAAGTCTTCCAACAAAAAGTCCTACCCCATAACTACTCAATTATCAAGCTAGGGACCATTACAATTTACCTCCAGACACCTCGACAAAATTACAAAATTTAATAGCGCACAAAAAATTCAATATTTGAATATTGAAGCCAAATAATAAAGACCATTTACAAAAAAAAGCTTCTGAAAATAAAAATAAAAAGCTTCCTGACCCCCACCCCATAACTAAATGCTCCAGACCTCATCACTCCCAATCACTACCCCTCTTGCTCTACTCCTATGCAAACAAAATGTAAGTAAAACTGTCATGAACAAGCTCTATATCAGAAATTGTTACTGGGTCCCCATATAGGACCCATCATTGTACCCATTTATACCTCAAACTCACTTAGCCAAAGCTTCCTAACCTAATTACTCTTCAACCTACTATTTACTCCACATAATATCATATATATATGAATCCTTTATCCCTTAATATAAGCTACTACTTCCCTTTGTAATAATCCCGCCCATTGAAAAATCCAAACTCTGCCTAAGACAAACACCAAAACAACCAACTCTGTCTGCAACTTTTCAAACTTCCGCTGCTCTGCTGCTTAAAACAACTTCCCCATGATTTTATAGCATCTTCCAAACTCATTATATTCCCATCTACTGCTTAAAAACTCTACCAAAAGCTATGCTAAGTCTGGGATAATTCAAACTCATGCCTAAACCCAGAATGTAACAACCACTATAACTAAATAATATTTCTAATATGAATATATCCATTTTCTTACTGAAAAAAATTTTCTTAATTTGTAATAAATTTTTTTGAATTTATTTTGCTTAAGTGTTTTATGTTCTTTTTTAGTCATGTGTTTTCCAAGGCCTCCGCTTTTTGCTTTTTGATTTTTCCTCCGGTTTCGGGACATGCAACAAAATGGAAATAAAATAGTTGCATGTCAGCACATGCAATATGTAGCTGGTGAAATACAGATATATCCATCTAAAAAACAGTACTCCTCTGTGCACATCCCAAAGTAATATCCTCCCCTTCAGTGTTCAACATTCAGCTCCTCTTCAGTTTCCCTAGCTACACAGTTGCCAACAGTGTAGATTCAGGGCTGTCAGCACAATGAAGATGAAATGAGGCCTGAAATCATTAGAATTGCTGAATCCCAAAAACTGGATCTGTGTAGGGATGTAAACATAGTGCAGGCACTTCATCAGTGTTTGTGTTTATGGGATGGCAACTGTGAATGCGTACATCAGGTAGATGTGTCAGGTTAGACTTACAAAGTGTTACATGTAGGTCTGTCATGGTTGGAAATGCAAATAAGGAGTGCGCAATTCACAGGTTCTGTTTCATTAACATCCAGCTTCCTATTCAATTGTTGGCAAATTGTGTTATCTCTGTGCGGTTTTTACTATTATTTAGTATAAAAAAAAGAAAAACAAAAAAGGGAGAAATAGTTGAAATGACGAAAAGCAATCTATGACATAAACAGTAGAAAATCTTAGTACACATGAGATGTGTCTACATAGGTCTGGATTTCAACTCTCACTCCAATGCACCTTCAGTAAAACAGGATGAGTGCCTTATCCTTTCTTTACCACACAAACAGTATTGCAGCAAAGAACTGAAGTGATTCAGCACACAACCAACTGCAACAGAATGTACACTGACATCAACAAACTATTACACAATTTATTATGATTACTGCTTGCAAATATACAGCTCTGTCTTACCTTTCTGTGTTTCCTGGTCATCCATCAGTTATCTGACCAGTACTCTGAGACATGAAAGTCTGTAAGCCATGTTATATCATTTGGCAATAATATAATATGGATTTGCCAACTGAAGGGCAGGTTGGATGGCACATACAAGCATAGGCTGTGCTTTTGGGGGCGAGTAAAGGCGAGTTACTGTTATGGCACATACAAGGGTACAACTGTTCTGCAGGGGGGGGGCAAAGCTGAATTACTGTTATGGCACATATAACTGCCAGTAGCTGTGGTGACCTTCATGGTGTGATGAGTGCCCCTTCCCTTTGCTGATCCTGCTTCAGCTGTTTCCTCAGGATTATGCTGTTTAGCATAGCACATATTGTGAAGATTTCTGTACATGTCCATGGATTGTACTGTAGGGCTCCTGAAGATGTATCTAGGCACTAGAACTGTGACTTTAACAGCCAAAACACACACGCTATGACATTTCTGGTTTGAGCATGTGCCTCATTATGGCAATCTTCCATGTGTGCACGCATATGTTTGATGTGCATCATCAGCCATGGTTTCAGTGCATTGCCTACATTCCCCAGTAGATGACCCTGTGGCTATCTCCACTAGCAAACATATAGTACAGTTTGGAGGTGTACCAGATATGCGAGTCATGGTAAATGCCAGGGTTGCCAGCAGACATATCCAGGATGATTCTCTTAACATTACCAGGGACTTGGCAGTTGAAAGAGTGGTAGCCCTTTCTAACAATGTATAGCCTATGCTGTTCCCCAGTTGGTGCTTTCATTTCTACATGAGTGCAGTCTATGGCACCCAGTACTGCTCCTGGAAAGGGGACAGGGATTTATGGCCTGTAGGATGTGAATATGGCAGCAGATTGTTATTGATGTCAATGCCATGGGCTTGTCATGCCAGAACATACAAACGTGTGCCACTGGGTCACTAACATGATAACATCTGTGAGGAGGTGAACAGCTGCAGTGGGCTGTGACCAAATGGTTACTGGGGGAGGGCCTGCTAGGGAACCACCACTAACCCCCAATAAACAGTTCTTGGCCAATCTGAGAGATCCAGACAGTTCCCAAGAGAGTGCAGTACAGCATGTCCTGGATGTGGGTGCAACACCTTCCAAGACAGCAAGCACATTCCAGGAGGTGGTAACAGGTAAGCATTGATATCTCAACAGTTAAACACTGTTGTATAGTAGAACAATTGAAACAAATAATTTAATTCCATATCATATGTCCTTTTTTGAGGGGGGGGTGAAGACTGCTACACTTATAAGCTTAGTTTGGAAATGTCAGCCACGTTCTTGTTCAAAGTACTGTTAAAGCACATATACAGGGGTAAATGTATTGTATCTTGTGTTACTGTTAATTGTGATGATGTTGCCTTTATCTCTTGGTTAACTTCTTCCAGGACTGTCTGGAATACAGAGCAGTACATCATCTGTATCCAGTAAGCAAAATATTTTTATGTCAGTACTGCTGAGCAATTTAAAGAAATATTGTAGTTTGTGATATTGATCTCAGCCCTATCGTGCGTATGGCTGTACGGTCTGTAATATGGCAGCACTGTTAGTTTATTAGCATATACTGCATTAAAGTAGTGCAGGTATTAATGTATGCCTGAGTTTCTCACTTTTTATCACAGGTGATCATGAGAGTGGATGTGTGGGCCCTATGCCACTTGATGTCAGTGTATCCGCAGACTCTGATGATGATGGCCAAATGAAGCACAGGGGGTGCAGAGATTGAATTTGACACAGAGGTTGATATACAGCCATCCCCTGCATTTTCACTGGACACAGCCAGTAGGCATACGCCTAACCAGTCCATTGAGCCCACAGATATTGGACAAGTGGAATGCAAGGACATTGATCAGGGAAATGTGACTACTGTGGCTTCAGTGCCTATTGTGTCTGTCCACAGCCAAAGTGCGGTGAGGTACCATACTAAGGATTAATAGGGGTGCTTGGATGGGTCCTGTTGTCCCTCCTCCACCTAGTGCATGTGTCACTTCCTGTGGCACTCAATGTATATTTAAGACCATCATGAGGGTACAATCACATTCCCATAGGTGCTCAAGACAAATGCTCAGGGTTGTAGATGTGGTATGGTCTGGCATGTGTGACTGCTTCCACTGTGTTGCCAATTCACTGGATTGGATAAATGACGCATTGGAACAAGGGGTGCCTGTGATGGACTGAGGGATGTCCATCTTGGAACAATCAATATCTGTGATGAAACATCTGCTGGGAAGGGAATGGCATCCTCATGGGTGTAGGTCAGCCACATCATCTGCTATCAGCCAACATGGCCATGACTGATCACACTGCCATACTGGCAGTACCTCCACTGCACCATCATTGAGTTTGGTGTCTACTCCCAGATTTGGCTGGCCATGGGGTCATGATCCTGGGAATCCCTGTGAAAGGTGCTCATCCAGCAGACATTAGTCACATGCAGATAGCAGCACTGCAGCTGACTGTGGGCATGGACATGCCAGTGCAACTCCTGACAGAGCCAGTTCTCATGGTCAGGAATGACGGTGATGAACTGCCATCTCTACCATGCACAGCTCACACCTGTCCAACAGACCAAGATGTAGAGCTAGCACAGAACATTGCTGTTTGTGCAGACACTCACACAACAATTTCACCTGGAGGACCCCTGCAGACACAAGTCATTCATTTTGTCTCACTGGCCATTTGTTGTTTTATCCCAATGTCTGCCTTCTCCTTCCTACTTACACACACTCACCGACCTTTTGTCTCAGTCTAGGCTTCCTGCCTCCACTCCCCCACAAGACCTTGTGCAAGTGATAACTGTGCCATATCTCTGTTTTCTTTCTTTTGGATTCAGGGATACAAAAGCTGTGCCTGATGCTCAGGGTGCATGGCAAAACTTAGCGCTTAGTATATCTGCATTTGTGTTACTGAACTGGTCATTGTACCTTTGACTTGTATTGGCCTGGGAATGTTAGATAGTTGATAGCATCACAATTTCACAACATTATAGTGAATGCTCTTGTAAAGGTGTTGAGGTCAGAAACTGCAATGTGTATCATTACTTTTCAACTTCTCTCTCTAATGATCTTCCAGAACAAATGTATGATGCACATAAGTCACGTCATCATATTCAGATCTTAGGGTTGTATGACATCACTGCAGTCAAACCTCATCAGAACAGTTTATACAGTATAATGCTGTTACATGTACCTCTACAGATGCATGCATCAGCTGGAGAGACCACAAGGCTCACAAACCATGCCATGATGTATGTGGACAGATTAAAAGCCATATCACTGTCATCTGTCTGGTATAGGATGAGGTGACATCTGCCTGGCCTCCAGGCCACTGTCTGACCATGCCCTGGTGGGATGACTACATATCCAAACATCTTATATAGCTGTTAACATCAGCAGTATCTGTTAAGAATATGTTAATAACAGTATCCCACATGCTGCAGTAAAATGCTCTTTAATGTCAAGCAAGAGCATGAGTGCGTGTGTGCGCGCGCACACACACACACACACACACACACACACACATGACTGCAGGGAGAATATATCTCTCATCTAAGTACACGGACTACAGAACACAGTATGTAATGAAAGCATCACAGCACAAGTCTGACTTTTACAAGACTGCAGCTGAACTTAATACATGACATCAACTGTCCATGTGTGAGTCACAATGTTTGGCAGGCCTGCATAGATTCATAGGTTCATATGATGCTACTACCATAACAGCTCCAGGTTCATATATGGTTACTAGACTAATGACCCGAGGGCCCTGACAAGCCTAAGTTGTAGCTTTCTTCCCTTATAGAACTAGATAAGTAGTCGATATTTATGAATCCATGATCAGCATTGCTTGACCCTGTCTAAGAGTTGCATAGGTAGAACTCCTGGAGTAAATCTATATTTTCCCATCCAACTGTCCCAGTTACTCAAACAGGGTCATTGAGGAACTCAGTTTCATCTAAATTGGGAATTTGTTCCCTAAGAGTCGCAATCTCAGAGACATATTTGTGTCTCCAGCATGTCCTGTTGATGTTGCAGGCTAGGTTAAGGTCCCTAGAGCAAGTGAGTCTTGACCGATATGATTTGTGGAGGTGCAACATTTCCATTATGGCAGGGTTTGAGGCTGCTTTGTAGGCCAGCTACAAGTCATCTCTCAGTAGTCTATATGATACAGAGTACAGAGACGGGGCTTTCAGTCTGTCCATATAGATAATGTGTTAGAAGTCCCTGGATTTTCTTAGCAAGAAACCTCTTGAGGTCTCTCCAGCTGCAGCTGTTGTCTGATGAAGCACATGGAAAAGGGAGTACTATATTCTATTATTGGTCTGATGAGGGATGAGTACAGTGGAGTTGTAACATCCTTAGTCTTGGATGCTATGCACTCACTTAAGAGGTATGCAATGTAAAGGGCCTTCATTTACCACTGTGGACACATGATGGATCAAAGATGAGGATGGCATCAACCTCATTTCTCAAATCTTATACAATTGGGTTAGAACATAGGGTATTATCAATTTTTTTTTTTATTTTACATTTGTTGACCGGGATAGTCTGACTGGATGCATGTCCATTTTCAGGGAAGGCCCAGGGAGAAAAGCTCCAAGGGTAAGCAGGTACAGCATTACATATTACAAACAGACTATTTACAGTGATTACATAAGTAAGTAAGTTAAACAAGTTCCACAGGTTAGAGTTAATCCCGAGCGTAAGTCAGGATTAAATTAAATTACACAGTAAGATGGTTAACAGATTTTTACACATTCTAGAGCGAGTTAGCCAAGCTTGATGCATTGACATAGCCAGTTAAGTGCCAAATGTTGTTCGAGTCTAGTTTTAAATTGATGTAAGGTAGAAAGTAAGGTAATGTCAGCTGGAAGAGAGTTCCAGGTTCTACTTACAGAGTTTGCAGAGTCAGTAACCGGCTGTGTTATTAATTTTGCTAGTCTGAATTAGTAGTTTGTTACAGGATCTAAGCGGTCTAGGATTGTTATAGGGGGTGATAATATTTTTAAGTGCAGGAGTATTGTCCGGATTATAGAGGATTTTACAAGCCATAATCAGTTGGTTATACTGGATTAGGCTGGGTAGTTCAAGCCACCCAAGCTGATTTAGATTGATGCAATGATGTGTCCTAAAAGGCAGCACAGTGGCAAACCTGGCAATGTGGTTGTAGCAAATTGAGAGTTTGTTAAGGACAGTCTTGTTTAAATTCGAGAGTAGAGGGGATGCATACAGAAGGGTTGAAAGAAGGTGACAGCGAGCTATGGCAAGTTTAGCTGGAGGGATTAGGAAGGCTTTTATTCTGTAAAGTGACCCTAGTTTTTTATTGATGGTTTTGATAGTTTGGTTAACATGTAGGTCGATTTTAGATTATTATCTATGACGACACCTAATAGTTTTGTAGAGGGGTCAGGGGAGATTATTGTGCCATCATTTGAATTTATGGTAAAGATGAAAGCGGTAGACCTGCGTGTTGGTGAAAATAACAGCATTTTAGTTTTTTGGGATTTAGGATCAGATGACGTTCAAAAAGCCAGTTTTCTATTGTATTAAAGGTGGTCTGGGTAGCTGACCATAACTCTATTGGAGATGTGGCCGAGCAAATCAGAGTAGAGTCATCAGCATACTGGATACAGCTGAATTTTGGGATGACAGTATAAAGGTAGTTAATGAAGATGGAGAACAGCAAGGGCCCTAGTATAGAGCCTTGTGGTACTCCAAGGGTGTTAGGTAAAAGATTAGAGAGTTTGTTCTGCCAGAGGACAGCCTGCTGTCAACCATTCAGGTAAGACTGAAACCACTGAAGTTCTCTAGTATCTAGACAGAATGTTTGCAGGGTTTGGATTAAAAGTTGGTAATCAACCATATGGAATGCCTTGGAAAGATCCAAGAAGAGGGCTGAGGATATATAATTATTGTTGCAATTATGGTTTATGGTGTTGGTAAAGGCTAGGAGGGCTGAAGTAGTGCTGTGATGAGGACGGAAACCATGCTGAGTGTCTGCCATAAGGTGATTCTGGATTAGGTGGTGCATGAGTTGTCTATGAAGACAGTTTTCCATAATCTTTGCAAGTGGTGAGAGTATAGCTATTGGCCTATAACTGGAGAATTCAGAAAAGCTGCCTCCTTTCTGAAGTGGGATTACATAGGATATTTTCCAGATGGTGGGAATTTTAGCTTCTACTATGGTTCAATTGATTAGTATTGAGACGGGGTAAGCTATAGCCATCAGCTGATTTTTGTAGGTACTCGGCATGGAGTTGATCAGCAGAAAGTGTAGTGGGTTTTAATTTTTTGATCAAGGTACAGATAAGTAAAGTGGCAACTGGTTGGAAGCTGAACATGAGTAAGTTTCCAGGGGTGGTACTTTCAGGACCAGGGGAGCTAGCAGGTAGTCGGCTAGCTAGGGCTTGAATTGTCTCAGTAAAGAATTGGTTAAAACTGTCAGAAACATCTTCAGGGGTTTTATCAATAGAAGCAGCAGGGATTGGGGTCGAAGTCTGTCCAGGATGTAGTAGATGATTTAAACCTGCCCAAAACTTGAGGGTTACTTTGATTTACTGTCTGTAAATTACAGTAGTATTGGTTTTTGTCTTGTAAAATGGATTTTTTAGTTTCGTTCCTGGATGGCCTGTATTTAATGTGATCTTGGGGGGTCTTTAGAAAAATGCCATAAAGCCCATGCTTTGTTTCTAAGGGTAATTTTCAGTTTAGACTCTTTAGAAAGCCATGGCACAGTTTTTGCCTTTGTTCTCTTTGAACGAACAGGTGCATGCAAATCAAGGATCTCAAGGAATTTGTTGTTAAAGTATGCTACTGCTTCCTCTAAGGGGAGGTGTTTTAGAATAGACCAATTACATGAGTTTAGTTCTTGTTGGAATTTGCCAGGGTCAAAGTTTTTTATTGTTTCTAACCTTTCTGAGTAAGGGTTGTTGGGAATTAATGGCTTTGTGCTTAATTACATATGTGAGAAGGTGTTCGCTTAGGCCGTCAGGGAGGGTACCAGAGGTGTACAGTTGGGGGTGACTATTTATGAGTACCCAGTCAAGTATGCTTTCTTTTTGGTTGGGTTTACCGATCCTGGTAGGGGTGGATATGATTTGTGTAAATGCATGCAGGTTAATATGGATGGTTGGGGATTCTGAGGAACAGGTGCCCCAGTCTATGTTAAAGTCTCCAAGTAGTAGGGTTTCTTGGGGGTAGTGACATGACAGCCAGTGCAGGATATCTTCAAGTGTAGATATATTGTTACCTGGGGGAATGTACATACAGATTATATTAATGCATTTATTTTTATTAAGTTGCAATTTGGTGGCAAGAATCTTGGAGTTATTAATCTGAGGTGGTTGTATTACATCTATGGTGACATTCAACTCAGATTTATAGAGTACAGCTACTCCACCCCCCTTCCTGGAAGCATGATCCAGTCTGTGCATGTTGTACCCAGGTGGTAACGCTTCATTGTCTGTAGTGTTAGATTTTAACCAGGTTTCAGATAAACAGAGAATCTCAGGGGTGTGGACATCCAGAAGTGCATGTAATTTATGTACCTTGTTATCGATGATTCTAATATTGAGATGACAGGCTAGGAGAGAGTTAATTGGCCTATTAATTGTAGGTTTGTAGCTTAGATTGCAAGTAGAGGGGGTATGTGCATCTGAAGTGGGTGGGCCAGCGTTAGGAGAATATCACCACCAAGTATTAGGTTAAGTCTATACTTGGTGATGAACTTCAGGAATTTGTTTATTAGTTTGTGGTAGTGTTTGGATCTAGAGCTAATGTGCCTGGGGTTGAGATGTTGATAGACTGAACAAGATGTTGGACAGGACCTGGTACTGTAAGTATGGTTGAAGGTGAGAGGATTTACAGCTGGGGTGATAGCATGGGCTTTTGGGACCTGAAATCCCGAGAGAAACTGGTATTCACACAAGGTAAGGAGATATGGTGCGAACAAGAGGGGTAAGTAAAGAGGAGTATATAATTATTTGTGATTCACCTAGTGAGTTAAGGAACTGTTTTCCCTGGTGATGCAACACCAGAAGATAGAGTGGTGAGGTAAAGGTACTGGAAGGGGGATGGGAGAATGCCAGATGAAAGCTAATAGGTGCTATTAAAATGTAGGTAAAAAAATGGGGGTGGGAGGAATTATCCCAGATGAAAGAAGATGGTATCTAGAAAGTGGGGGAGTGGCTATAGTACTTTAAATTTAGATGTACTGGGGTGGGAGGGAATTGGGGGCAGGGAGAGGAGCGAAGAGAGCCCAAGTGTAGCGAGGGCGAACATAGCAGGGCTATTGCAGTTTACAAGGTTTCCTAAGGTGTCCTAAAGCTATAAGGTAAGTATTACATATCTCTTAATGCAAGAGTCAGTTTACTTAAGTTACAGGGGAAGGAGGCAAACACTCAAGTAGAAAAAAGAGCCCTATGGCTGACCAAAATGGTGGCCTGCTTAATTACACAGCACTGCAAGTAAAAGCTTAAATGCTTTTTGTGTGCAACCTACTCTGCTTAAATGCTGAGAGAAACTGATTTTGTTATGGTGACCAATTGCAGTCCTGTATAAACTGATTTTGTTATGGTGACCAATTGCAGTCCTGTAGACTCTGTTTTGTAGGTAAAATGTAGAGTTCAAACTAAGTCACACCAGGTCAGCCAAGGGGAGAAGAGAGAGGGACATCCTAAGCACCTAGATTTGAAAAATAGTGTAACAGTAGTGTAATTTGCAGGGACTTCTCCTTTATGAAAGGGATATTAGAGCATTATTTTGGGTTAACTAAGTCTGTGGCTTTGGCAACAATCATCTGTGTGTGCAAGCACATTTTGTAGTATGTTGACATCATTTGGGGATTCAGTGATTGAGCCCAGTTTGCAGTCATCAGCAAACTTGTTCAGCCACAGGCCATTTTTATTCACCTGGTTTTCTGAGAAATACATTTCAAACAGTAGGGGCCCAGCACAGAGCCTCTTGGAACACCACTGGTAACAGGTCTGCTGGTAGAGGTGGAATCCCCATCCATGATTGTATGCATTCTGTTGGTGAACCAGTTGGCTGCCCATCTAATTATGTATGGATCAGTCTCCAAGGTGGGGTGAGTTCTGCAATGATGCCTCAGTGGAGGACTGTGTCAAAGGTCATGGCCAAGTCAAGATAGGCAGTGTGTGCTGATTTGTCATCATCCAGGGCTTTGCTGACATACTCCCAAGAATTCCATTAGGTGTAACAGGTACAATCTTCGGTTGATAAAGCCAAACTGGGTCAGGTGAAGTTTTTGAAGGACACCAATGATCTTTTTGATAAGGTCTAAGATTATTCTCTTCATGGTCTTGCAGACAAGGCTGGTCAGGTTTATGGGTATATAGTTGCCTGGGTTGGTTGAGGGACCACCTCTGTGGAGGAGTACTATATAGTTGCTGTTTTCCGCTCTGCTGGGAGAAAGCCACTACTTAGACTGTGGTTGAACAGAGTGCCCATTGGTTTTGCAAACTCTTGCTTTAGACTGTTCAGTAAGCAGCCTCAGATTTTATCTGGTCCCATAGAGGTGATGTTTTTGGCAATGAAGAGTGTGGTTACCATCTTTTATTTAGAGATAATAGGTAGAGAAATGTTCACAGGTATGCTGTGGGGTATGGTTGTTTGAGATAGGAGTGTGAAACTGTTACCACCCTGTCCGCTAACAGGTCGGCTATGTCCACAGGTTCAGTTTGAGTGGGACCGTCCACACTGAATTTGGTGTAAAGCCAGGCCTTCCCTTTTACATTACAGACAGCTAAAAAATGCCTTGTGATTATCCTTGGCTATGGATGCTAATTTGGTTTCATAATTAGCTTTAGAGGACTTTACAAAGTGTCTAATTTGCTTGTTCTAGCTATGGAGAGTGCGTTTCTGCTGAGACATTTCCATCTTATTCCGAAACATCAATTTTTGTCTCTTGTTGTATAATCTGTTCATTCTAGATGTCCACCAGAGTGGCTTGTTTTTCATGGGCAAGTTTTGATCCATTCTAGTACAGCTAATTCTATACACATGTAAAGGTGTTTATACAGGACATTTGTGTACACCTCCATGGAGGTGTCTTTACTGTCAGTGGTTGCAGTAGGTTTGAAACTATATATGGATCACTTAGGAGGCTATAGTTTGCTTTGCAGAAATGTTTCCACTTTTTGCATCCTTGAGGGTGGGGGTGGGGTCAGATAAGATTGATTGACCGTGACTGATTTATGGTCAGAACCTACCAGGGAGGGTTTCATACATAGGGTGGTGCAGCGATCTCACATGTCAGGGAGTACTAGGTCAAGGATATTCAAGCCCCTTGTGCATGTGCAGACTAACTGTTCCAGGGAATTCATGTTTACAAAATGCAAGAACCTTAGGGTGAGTGTGTCTGAGCTCACACGTTTATTCTAATTGATGAATGGATAGTTAAAGCTACCCATGCCTAGGGTGTTTGGCTGTATTACAAGTGACTCAAGTAAGTCCAGGAAGAGACTGTGTGGATTTCATGGTGCATGTTGGTGGACATGTAGCTAACAATGATGTGGAGGGTGTTCCTACAGTTAAGTTGGACTTGGTGTAACCTTCAAATAAAATTATGCTAGTTCCAGAGTCCAAGGAACTGCCCAAATTCAAAAAAAGATGTTTAGTTAGTGCTTATGTCCTCAGACTAACAGGGCTTGATCAGAATGTCATTATGAGGCATTCTGATGAAGATGTGTTTGTGTGAGGATGAAAGCATTAAATATATGTCCTTTTTATACATTATATATTGTTTGGAAAGTTCTTTGGGCTTCAACTCTAACGTTATTTTATTTGAAGGTTTGGTTTCACTGTAACGCTATATTTGTGTTTTTATTCAAGGACTTGAAGAAACTCTAGGGAGTCATACTTCTTAACAATCTTGAGGTGTGTAACAAACCAAAATGCTGCCAGCCTAGCTAGCTGGAATTTTGTAAAGAATCATGTGTCATTTGTGAATATTAATATGATCCATAGGCTTGTCTTACAAATGTAAGAGAATGATATGTTATGTGGATATTAAACTACTGGTGTAGAAGTGTGTGCTGAACTGTATGTTATGTACTGAGCTTCAAGAATGTAACCACAGTGTACCCTACTGGAAGAGAACAGAATGTATATGGACTATGTGCCTGTGCAAATGTGCATTTTCATGGTAGAAGCTGGAACATACAGAGTTAACTTGTGAACCCTCAAGAAAAATAAGTTGAAAAGTAAAGTGTTTACAATTGCGTTTCAGTGCAGCAAGGAGATAGGATGCCTAGAGATAAAGGTTTCTTTCTATTGTCTTGAAACAGAAATAATTACTAGGTTTCAAATCTAAAAGTGTTAATTGTTTTACGACTTCCAGTTCTAGGCAAACTTCTGAGAGAAATGTACTTCTCCCATAGAGATGCTAAACATTGTCAGTTTCTGTTAGCCTGGGAACTGATGGCAGGTGACAGAGTGATGTCATCCTGGCTAACTCAGAAGTAATGTGTATTATTAATTTAAGAACTAACTCAGAGAGTGAGTCTGTGCATTTTGTATTTGTCTTTGGACCTGGAAACATCCATCTTCAGCACTTCTGCATTGCTAATAGTAAGTAACTAGGGAAAAGTGATTTCTCATAGATATAGATCAGAATATAGTAAAGATGAGTTTACATGTTTTCTGTATTTATTTGAGACTGTCCTGCAATGTTATTTTCAAATATTTCCTGTTATTCTGAACTCTGTAGTCACTGTGTTGGGTTGTTGGAGTACTGTCTTGTTCCTTTATTATTAAATATATTTAAACCTTTTAATTGTGGCTGATTTGTTTAGACATATTTAAGCTCTTAAAGTACTTGCATGTATTTAGTGACACTGTATAGGCCACTCCTAAATAGCCATAGTCTTGGACACGCTTATTTAGATAACAGTAACATTACACAGTAGAATTGACCACCCTTTGTAAGGGCCTTATAGTAGCTGATAAGTAGGTGGTTGGTGGCAAGTGGTACTACCTTATAGTCTGGGCAGAAGGGGGCATAGTTTGTGAACCTGTACCAGCCTTCCCCAGGAGTGTGTGTGTGTGTGTGTGTGTGTGTGTGTGTGTGTGTGTCAGCTACTTGGGCAGGGACATGAAGCACTGGTTGGACAGAGAGGGTGCTGGTATCTCTCTCTAGCACTGGCACCTGCCTGTAATCCTTGGTAAGATCAATGGTTGTAAGACACTTAGCCCCACCCAGCTGCTCGACTACTCATCTGAGATCTTAACTCTATAGTTGTGCCAGTGAGGACTCTTATTGGGGATCTGGAAAGAGATGGAGAAACCAGCCCCAGACTGACTGTGATCGCTGTGGGCTCTTAAGGGAAACTGTATTTTACTGTGTGTGTACTTGTCATCCACCCAATGTGCACATCCCTCACTGGTGTTAGTGGTGAGGATTGAGGCTCCTTGATTACTGGGTCAATGCAGGGGCACAAATATTAATTATTCACCCCCCCACGAGAACTCAAGCTAGTTTTTAAAATGACCCTTGTGAAACTATGTTTGAGAGGCTTGAGGCTATCTGGGAATACCTTACCCCAGTCCCTGTCTTGAGAGCCCATCTGCATTGACATTGCTAACTGCATTGCGGTGCTGCACTGTCATAGCATATGTTTGCAACCCTATGGTCCACCTTAGTAACTTGGCATTTTGCTGGCTGGCTCAATGTAGCCATGCTAAGGGATTGTGGTCAATAACTACTGTGAATTTCTTTCTATAAAGATAAGGCTGAAGTTTATTCAGTCCCCACACTATGGCTAGACATTCCTTTTCTACATCTAGCATTCCTCCCTTGGTTGGAGCCTATGACTGAGATAAATCACTGGGTGCTCTTCTCCCTCTGAATAAATCTAGCTAAGTACAGTCCCCACTCCCCATGGTTCAAAGCATCCACCTGCACAACAAATTATTTGCTGTAATCTGGACTGGCTAACACAGAGAGTCCTCCAAAAGCTTCTTTAAGCTTCTGGAATGCCTGCTCACATGCTGGGGTCCACACTACATTATATGGCCTGTTTATCCTTTGTCAGGTTTGTGAGGGGAGCAGCTATGGTACTATAATTGGGGACAAACTTTCTGTAGTACCCTGCTGTCCCTAAAATGCCCTCACCTGCTTTTTGGTAACAGGTGCAGGCCATGCCTGCATGGCTTCCACTTTGGCAGGTTCTGGCCTGATCTTCTCACTTCCCATTATATGTCCTATGTAGCAGACCTCTGCCATACCCACCTGACATTTGCGGGGCTTAATGGTCAGCCCTTCTCTCTGTCGTCTGACCAGCACCTCTCTGACATGCTGAAGGTGCTCTTGCTAGGAATGGCTGTAGATGGCAATATCATCTAGGTAAGCAAGGACAAAATCTCCTGCTTCTGCTAGGATATGATCTACCAGCCTCTGGAAAGTCGCTGGGGCATTTTTCATCCCAAAAGGCATATTTGCGAACTCGTACAAGCCAAAAGGAGTCATAAATGCTGACATCTCTCTCTAGCACTGGCACCTGCCAGTAATCCTTGGTAAGATCAATGGTTGTAAGACACTTAGCCCCACCCAGCTGCTCTAGGGCTTTATATGTTCTAGGTGTGGGGTAAGCATCTGACTCTGTGTGACTATTTCATTTCATTTCCTGTAGTCCACACAGAACCTGATGTGGCCATCCTTCTTTGCTACCAGCACCACTGGAGAGGTCTAGGGACTGCTCAACTCCTGAATTACCACTAGTTCCAACATTTCCTGCATCTCCTCCCTCAGAGTCTGTTTGACTCTCTCAGGCACCCTATAAGGGACCTGCTTAATTAGCTTTTGGGGTCCCATATCAACATGGTGGTGCACCCTGGTTTCCCAGTGAACATGTCCTCAAACTCCTGTAACACTGCTTGGATTTCTCAAACCTGGGCAGGAGATTGCTGCTGGGACATTGCTACCCCTTCCACTGAGGTGTCAGTCCGAGCCTCACTGAGATCAGTCACCAAATATCCTCCTGCTATCCAATGCAAATACTCAGCACAAGGGCCACTCTATCATGTTAAGATTTCATCATGTTAACATGGCATAATTTGTGCTCCTGCCTCCTGCCTAGCAGTTCTACCATGTAGTTATCACTGACCTTCCCCATCACCTTTTAGGGTCCCTCCCAAGCTGCCTGCAGCTTGCTGTGTCTGACAGGAATGAGAACCATTACCTGCTGCCCTACAGCATACTTTCTAGCTCAAGCATTCCTATCATACCAGACCTGCTTTTGCCAGGTTCTCCTGGGCCAAGCCCATGAGTTCCCTGAGCTTTGTCCTGAAGTTATAGACATATGCCATAACAGACTCATTGGGGGATTCACACACACCCTCCCACTCATCTCAAATGAAATCTAGAGGAACCTCACCCTATACCCATACAGCAACTCAAACAGTGAAAAACCTATGGATTCCTGGGGAACCTATCTGTAATCAAACTGATGGGGCAGGTATTTGTCCCACACCCTCAAAATGGTCTGCAAATGCCCGTAGCATGATCTTGAGTGTAGAGTTTAACCTCTCAACAAGACCATTAGTCTGGGGATGGTAGGGGGTGGTCTTTAGGTGCTTCACCCCACAGTACATCCACAGACAAGCCAGCTGGTCTGATTTGAAATTGGCACTTCTGTCAGTCAGTATTTCGTTTGGGAAACCTACCCTGCTGAATATCTCTATCAAAGCATTTGCCACCTTTTCTGCCTCAATGGAGGACAGAGCCACTGTCTCAGAGTATCTGGTACCATAATCTACTACCACTAGGATACATTTTTCCCTGTGGAACCTGGGGTATTCAGAGGCCCCACAATATCCATAGCTAACCTCTGAAATGGCTCATCAATCACAGGCAGAGCATCAAGGGAGCTTTCACCTTGTCTCCTGCCTTGCCTACCTTTTGGCACTGCTTACAGATCCTGCAGTACCCTGTTACATCTCTTGAAATCCCAGCCAATGAAAGTTCTGCATAATATGTCGCCTGGTACATTTTATGCCCATATGACCTGCAAAGGGAATATCATGAACTATGGCTAGAAGTGCCAGATGGTAGGCTTTGGACACTACCAACTGCTGTATTCTCTCACCCTTTAGCCCTTCCCTCAGGGGGCTACTCTCTATACAGTAATCCTTTGTCCCAGTATATAGATTCCCCCCTTCCCTTGATAATCAGGTGCCTCACTATCTACCTAAGGCCATGTAATGTAGGGTCTAAGAGCTGAACCTGTCTGTACTCCCTCTTTGTAACCCTTCCCAGCTCCCTTTCCACAGGAAGTCTGTTATCCTCTGACAGTGGTGTCTCACTGTCACAGCCTGGGTACTACTACTCACCACTGCCCTTGCCGTCACTCTGTCCAAGGGAACAACAGTACCCACAAGCAGCTGTGGCTCACCTTCAGTCTCATTGCTACAGGGTAGCTCCCTCCCTGAAGTAACCACCTCACCAGTCCTGGCTGCAAGTGTGTGGTCTGTCTGGGACTCCCCCAAGCTATCAGACCCACATACTTTTCCCCAAGCCTGACTGTGTGTAACTGCATGAACACATGGTAATGCATTATCAGAATCATTCCCTATCAGGATATCTGCAGGGTGGAAGTTTCGTACCCTTGTTGTCTCAAGAAAACCTACTGTTGGCATTTTGTCACTCTCACTTACTTGCTCTCCCAACTTTTGTTCCCTACCTTGCCTCCATGGACATCTATATGCTACATGGCCCAAATGGTTGCATTTAAGACATTTAACCCTAGGTCCTGGATGTGTGCCTGGACTAGTGGCTTCCCCTGCTACTGGCAGATTCTTTTGGGGCAGTCTGGGCTTCCCACCATGGGTTCCCTTTTTCCCATGAGCAGCACTGGGTGTCCCTTTCCTGTGCAGGAATGCCCTGCTTGCTAGGTACAAGTCTCCAAGTCTTCCCCAACTCATCAACAGTAAGGGATTGTCCATCACCTAACCAGATTCCCATGTCCTCAGGCAAAGTGCTAAGGGGTTGTTCCTTCACTAAAAGGTCTGTCAGCCCTTCAAAAGTGGTGACCTGACATCCATTCACCCAACTATGAAAATAAGTGCTTAGTTCAACAACGTTATTCACACACACTTTCATCTGGATTGTGTCTATGCTCACAAAACATTTTCCTATAAGCTTCAGGTGTTAACGTAAAACACAGTGAAAAACTTTTCTATAGCAAACTTCACATTACTTAAGACAGAGGTGGTAAGTTTCACAGTCCCCACACTAAAGGATAAGTGTCCATGATGCAGGAACCTTTACAAATGCACTCTATGAGCACCTACAATGATGCATGGATCGTGCCATCCATAGCAAAACCAAGACTCACTCCCCTAAGAGAAGGAAACCATTCTGGTGAACCCCTGCCATAAACAGGCTATACAATAGGAGGAGGAAACTAGTTCAGAAAAAAATCAAATCCCTAATCAGTATCAGTATGAAACTAAAGTCCCTCATAAAATCCTCCAAGGCTAACTTCGAAAGAAAAATAGCCAAGGATTCAAAAGATAACCATAAAGCCTTCTTTAGCTATGTCAAGAATCTAAGTGGCAACTCACGGATATACTTCGAGCTAGTGTAAAATAGCACAAAATATACTGAACCAACTGATATTGCCAACATCCTCGTAGATAGATTCAGTACAAACTTCTCACCCCCAAAAGGGCCCACAACAATACCGGAAAAGTGTAGTGTCCCGGAAATCAGAGACGCACAGGTGAAAACAGCCCTTTCAAAATTTCAACAATGGGGCCAGATGGTGTCCCAGGCTGCATCTTGCACAAGCTACAGAACGAACTAACCCCCCCACCTAAACACACTGTTCACCCTCAGCTTCTCCACAAGCTACGTGCCCATAGAATGGTGCACAGCAACGGTTATGACGCTCCACAAAGGAAGGGCCACAACTGACCCTGGTAACTATCACCCCATAAGCCTGACTAGCCTAGTCTGCAAGGCTATGGAGCGCATCATCGTGGATCTCATTAAAGACATTGGGAACCTCCAAACACTTGACACAACCCAGTTCAGCTTTGTTAAGGGCAGATCATGCCTACTAAACCTGGTTGACTTCTTCGAGACAGTCACCAAGGCCATAGATGAGGGGAAGGTAGTTCACAGAGCCTACCTTGACCTCGCCAAGGCTTTTGACACAATCCCCCACTTGGGAATTATAGAAAAACTCACCAGCCTAAACATAAACCCCTACGTCATGAGATGGGTTGCCACCTGGCTTACAGACAGAACTCACATGGTAAGAATAGCAGGCTCCAGGTCCGACTCTAAACCAGTCACAAGTGGCGTTGCACAAGGATCAGTCCTGGGACCCCTACTGTTCGGCATATACTTCTCAGAAGTACAGGCAAACACATGAGGACTATGGCTAAGCAAGTCTGCTGATGACTGCAAACTGGGAGCCATAACTGACTCTCTGGCTGACAAGGACATTCTCCAAAAGGGCCTTACTGAGATGGACACCTAGTGTCAAAGCCATGGTCTCAAGCTAAATGCCAAAAAATGCATAGTCATCCCATTTGGGAAAAACAAAACATCCATGAATTACCACATAGGTGGCAGCCCCCTTAATACAGAAGAGGTAATAAGAGATCTGGGGACCCAGGTAGATAGTAATCTCTCCTTTGACAATCATACTGTCAAAGTAGTTAGGAAATCCTTCTATGTAGCCCATCTAATTACTAAAGGGTTTGCATCTAGAAATAAAGAGGTTATAGTGCCTCTCTACTCGTCACTCATCAGACCCATCATAGAGTACAATGCCCAGTTTGGGATGTACCTCAGAAGACACTTCCAACAGTTGGAAAGACCACAAAAGTACCTCACCAAGGGGATTACTGGTCTCAAACATATGTCCTATGCAGCCCAACTGGAAAAACTCCAGCTGGAACTCAGTTTCATATCGCTTACTCAGAGATGATCTCTGCCTGACTTACAAAGCCATGTCCAACTCAGAATTGATGGACATGCTCCACCTAAAGAAATCCAAGTCACTGCGAGCCACTCGCTCTAGTGAGCTAAACCTCGCCACAACAATAAATAGAACATGCTGGAGGGATAGATTCCTGTCACAGAGACTCCCCATGCCTTGGAACAAAATTCCTAACTACATCAGGCAGAGCCCCTCACTAACACTCTTCAAGAGAAACCTTGACGAGTGGATGGGTAACAGAAAATACACTCCTGGGATCACTTAATTGGCTCTTCTTGACAGAGGCTCAGTTAATTTATCAATGGGGCAGCGAAAGCTGACACACTTGGGCTAGGCTTATAAATACCCTCGGGCAGATAGCCTAGTACCTACCTATGAACCTATTCTAGCAAGCAATTCTTTACAACATTATAATTTAAGCAGTAATTATCAGACAGTTTGGACATTACAGTTACAGCTTTACCATGGAATAAGGGGGTCAGGAACTGTATCAAGAGCCCTTGGTCATCATACTGTTTACATACCTTCTCAAACATATGAATGATACTATCAAAATTATCCCCCTCTGTAAATTGTGGAAGACATTTACTGACCTTTGTTGCTTCTGGGGTTCAGTTACTCCCTTCCACATTACCTCCATGACTGTGTCGAAGAGTCAGCATTCCCTTTACACGTTGCCTCTGCCTCTCCTTCTCCTCAGTGTCCAGGCATCACAGTTTCTCATTTTCCTCAGTCTCTAGATGTCTCAGTCTCTCTGTGGCTTCTATTTCCAAATGCTTGGCCTCCAACTCAAGTCTTTTTAACTCCAGATGGATTTTTAAGTCCACTGTGGAAAGGTTGAGCTATCCATTTTCTGAGAGTTGTACATCTCCATGGCCAGTCTGATTGTCCTCCTGGTTGCTATTTTCTGATGCAGCTGTGACTAAAGCTGCAATCATGTCTGCTTTATTCAGGATGACATGCACCAGTCCTTTAGCCTGGCATATCTCAGCCAACTGGCTCCTTGTCGGCTTGCCATACTCCTCTGCTGACATGCTTGCCTGCTCTCCCTGACTAACTAAGCTAACAAAAAAATAAAACAATTGTGATATGAACTCTGAATGCTCCCTGCGTGGCTGATTAAGAGTACAAAACACCTTCAGTGACTACTGTACATAAGCTACAGGAATTCAATATGGACACCACTACATGCCATTTAATATGTACTGTAGCTATCCCTCCACTGCCAAACTATTAATATGTTATGCCTGTGCACTGGCCCAGTAATCAAGGAGCCTCAATCCTCACCAATAGCACCAGTGAGGGACATGCACATTGGCATGATGACAAGTGCAATTTCCCTTAAGAGCACACAGAGATCACAGTTAGTCTGGGGCTGGTTTCGCCCTCTCTCTCCAGATCCCCAATAAGACTCCCCACTAGCACAGCTATAGCACTAAGATCTCAGCTGAGTGGACAAGCCAAAACCTCCCTTTCTGTTCAACCAGTTCGTCATGTCCCTGCCCAAGTAGCTGACACACACTGAGATTTGATTTATATACAAACACACAGACACACCTGGGGAAGGCTGGCACAGGTTCACTAGCTATGCCCCTTTCTGCCAAGACTATAAGGTAGTACCAGCTGTCACCAACCACCTTATTTATCAGCTAATATAATGCCCTTACAAAGGGTGACAAATTCCACTGTGTAATGTTACTGTTATCCAAATGGTGTGTCCAAGAAGAAGGATATTTAGGAGTGGCCTATACAGTGTCACCAAACATACGCAAGTACTCTAAGAGCTTAAATATCTCTAAGCAAACCGGCCACAATGAAAAGGTTTAAATACATTTAATAAATAATAAAAACAAGACAATACTCAATAACTCAACACAGTGACAACAGAGTTCAGAATCACAGGAAATATTTTAAAACAACATTGCAGGACAGTCTCTCATAAATACAGAAAACATCTAAATGAATCTTACCAAGTTCCTATCTCTAAGAGAAATCATTGTAATCTACATCTTACTTACAGAGTGCTGATGAGAGGATGTTGTCAGATCCAAAGACAAATACAAAATGCACACACTTTCTCAGAGCGAGAGAGTTCTTAAATTAATAATACACACTACTGCTGGGTTAGCTGGATGCCATCACTATATGTCACCTCTGTGTCAAAAATACTTAACTTTTAGAAGCTTGCCTGGAACTGGAAGTCGTAAAACAGTTAAATACTTTTACCTTTGAAACCTGTAATTATTTCTGTTTTCAAAACTCCTAGTTTTAGACATCCTGTCACCTAGCTGAAACTGAGAGATACCACAGTTGCAAACAATTTCAACTTATTTTCTTGGAGTTTTGCAAGTTAACTCTGTATGTTCCAGCTTCTTACTATCAAAACATACATTTTCATAGGCATACATAGCTCATATACATTTCTCTTCTTTTCTAGTAGAGTACACTGTGGTTACATTCTGAAAGATCAGCACATAACATACTGTTTAACATAACATAGTTTTCTTACAATTGTAAGACAAGAATACAAACCATATTACTATTCACAAAAAACATAGAATTATTTAGAAACTTCCAGCTAGCTGGGCTGGCAGCCTTCACAGTGGACTCAATGACTGCACACAATATGCAAGAATTAGCAAACTTGGTAAGCCAAAGGCCATATACTTTAGCCTGAACAGTAAAGAAATAGTCTATACAGTGAAGGGCCAAGCACAGATCCTTGGGGTATGCTAATGGTGACAACTCTACTGGTACAGATTGATTAATCAACTGTCACATGATGTGTTCTGTCAGTGAGCCAATTGTTTACCCATCACCTGACGTAAGATGTAATCCCTAACTTGGGGGGGGGGGGGTTCTCAATGATACCTGGATGGGTGATTGTGTGAAAACCCAAGGCCAGATCACAATAGGCAGCATGCACTGTCTTACCTTCCTCCAGGCCTATCATATGGAATCAGTGTGCTGTGACGTCACCGCAGATCACCTGTGGCATGACCCAGCACATACGACTTCTTGATACAGTGGAATGCACAGTTCAACACTCCCTCCACATGGCCTATGCTCTCATACAAGGATGTACATCAACATGCATCCACTTGAGTTGGGGGGACAGTATCTGATACATGCCTTTATTCAGACATTGTGACTCTCCTTGACTGAGGTCATCATAATATTCCAGGTGCATGCAACAGACCTGTATGAGTTGTTACTGCTTCATCAGGTCCGTTACATCTGATAGATGTCCTGAAAGAGGTCTCTGAGGGCATGCATGATGACAACAGTATCATCTTGTGGAACTTGAACAGGTGAAGGCATTTGGCAAAAAAGTCACAGAGTAGTATTCAATCAGCACTATCACATGTGACCATAAACAGCCATATCAAATGGTTAGACCAGTGTATGACATTATGTGGCATCTCACTAATTTGAAATGTGTGATGTGGCATATATCCCAGGTTCAGTGATCAGGTTAGTACATCACGGGTGTCTGCTAGGCCCTTGCCTGCCCTTTAAGTGATGGACATCACAGATGACATACACATGCTTTGTCTAAACAGCTGCCAGGAGGACTACAGATTATGGGCAATCATTGACTCCAACTGTGTTATTAGTATAAATAGAAGAAAAAGTGACTAGTGTGTAGGCTGATATACTTATTCTATATTCGGGATATAGCAGTTAAAAGTTCCCAAAATATACGTTGCACTTTACATGCAACTGTAGCTTTAGAAATAATAGCAGTACTTAAAGGATTTTTAAGATATTTTGCGTCAATATGCAGTAATACTATGCAGTCAACAGTACCTTGTTTTATAATAAATGCACGCATGGCTGTTCTCACATCTCCATAGCAATGTGCTTATATATAACTGATCCGCTCACCTCTCTAAGCGTTTTCACCAATAAACCTCATCGAATAATTGTAGCAGCAAAAAACCAAAATCTATAGTTCCAAACCAGTAATTCCAAGACAGGTAATTCACAGTGTCTGAAACAGTGTAATCCAAGTAGTATAATTCCAACAATGCTACTCCTATGATGTACGTTCGGTAAATACACCACGCAAATATCTTGAGATAAATAAGATCTTTTTATTATACAGAATGGTCGACAAACAATCATGGCTAGCGCTTTCACCTACTGGCTTCCTCAGGTCGTTAAATTAAAAGTGATGGTTTGAACTATATAAAACTTCAGGATTTCAAAATTCATGATGTCACTTCCTGCCCTAGTTTAAAAATACTTAGTAACTATTCTTATAATAATGTTACGAAGTATCACATCTCATATCATAAATTCACATCAAATAAAACACTGTTTCCACTTCTAATATTGAGCTAACATTCAACTAGTACTACTTTGTTACATTCTAAACATCATATTGAATACGTATAAATTACAAATAACTAAAGTTACGCTCCCTAATGTTATATCCTATTACACTTCACATTAGTGTATATGAGTGTTATTACGATAGGTAATATCAGTTCATCAAATATGTTGGAGTCAAATTATGTTTGATAGCATCAATTATTAAAAATATAATTAAAAATTGCTATAAAATATTATTGCTTAGGAAATTTTTTGTGTGAAACATCTGACATTTATAATGTCATATGATCTTATCCCTTATCCTACGAATGTCGCTTTATGTAGCATTCACAACAAAATGTGTGCAAGTTGTGATTAATATATTTAAAAATAATATATTAAAAAGAATATATTTATGTTTGATGGCTATTCATCAATCCATCTCTAAACTTCATGTGGCTTTTCATCGCTACTCGTGTTTATATACTACTTCCCTATGCTCTCTCTATGTGCAAAAGCCATACTTAAAATGAGTAAATGTTATAAAAACATATGTTATAAAAACATATATTAGAGTGCATATATATATATATATATATATATATATATATATATACAAGCATTAACCTAATTATGTCTTGTATTGATTCTTATTGAAATAATTTGATCATTACGCCTACCTTGTATATACAAAAATAAAGGCATATATCCAATAAGCCAATAACAAACAAAATTGATGGCTAGTTCATATTTATATTATAAAAATAATATGCGAAAACTCGCTTGTTACTTGCGAGATAGCAGTGATGTCATGACTATGTCTTTATGCATCTAATACTTATATTCAATATAAAATGTACTTGGCATGAGAATATTAATGAAATAGTATATATAACTATAAGTGAACCATCCCAGTATATATCCTACATTATTGGATTATGTGTTCTATGCTCAATATGGTGTAAGGCACTGTCTGTATTCTACATATGGATTTCTAACTGGTTAAAATTCCAGCAGATATAAACATATTTCTTTTCAACTGAATTTACCTGTCTCTTAGTATAAGGCCTATGATGTAATCTATTATTTAGATAATTATTGAACGAATATGTAATTATTTAAAATTTTTTATTATTATTAAACAATTTATTTATTTGTCCTTAATGTAATCATTACCCTTTGTCCAAATATATCATAATATTCAAGTCCTATATATTGTGTATCTTGAAATATTATAATCACAAGATCTATATATTATTTGGTTATATTAACTGTTTTTTAAAAAATAAATAATAATTATTAAAACCACAGTATATGATATTTTTTATATATATAAAAAACAGTCTTTAACATCAAACATTCATTTAGACTTTATACTTAATTTTCTAGCCTTTAATAAAGGCTTAATAGGAATTCTGTCATTGAGACCCGGTTTATGGTCAGCTCTCAGACGAATAATCCAATTCATTTCTAATTCTTCTGTTTTGTTCGAAATATCTCTCCTCCTAATATTAATAAAATTATTCTGTAACACCTTAAATCTGAATGTATGTTCTGCAGATGTGTTAATAACATGTTTAGATAAGGCATTGGTTGTGGAACATATCCTAATATTGTATAAATGTTCCCTGATACGGTTTTTCAACCGTCGATCAGTCTTGCCTATGTAGAAGGCAGGACAGGCTACACATTGAGCTTTATACACTATGTGCTTAGTATTACAAGTGGCCTTCGCTGTCAATTTATATTCCTGTAATGTGGTTGGATGTATAAATATTGCATTTGTATCAATATATTTACAATGATTGCATTTCATGCATGGTATAGTAGCATGCTTTTCCATCCTGTTTATTAATTTCCCTGATATTCTATTTGGTCCACACAATTTCCTATATAAATTGGGTTTATTTTTATAGGTGTACCTTGGAGTTTCTCCAACTATTTCACATATCTCAGGGTTAACAGTTAGAATCCCCCAATATTTTTCATATATATGTCTAATACAAGTAATATCTTGTGTACAGTGTAGGACAACCTTCATCCAATTATTATTCTTATTATTAGTGTTGTCTGGTTGTTCTAGACCTTGCATATAATAATTAGAGAAGTATGGGAATGCTCTACCTTCTCTCATATGACTAACATTATCTAGTTCTATACTGATCTCTTGTTCATTATAGGACCTCACTGTTAGCTGTTGTTTTAAATTCTCAATTTGAGTATTATAGCCATCTGTGGTAGAATTTAGTCTTGATGTTCTCATTGCTTGGCCCCTTATGACGTTTTTAAAAACAAAGCCTGGATGCATACTTTCTCTATGCAGTATTGTATTTCTATTGCAACTCTTCCTATATGTGCCTATATTTAGCATTCCATTGTTTAATTTCTCAACATACACATCCAAAAAAATAATTTTATGTTGTGATGTTTCCATGCTAAATTTTAAATATTCAGTATGTGCATTAATTTCATCCAGAAAATCATCAAGTTTCGCTCTATCTGATGTCCATACTAGAAAGAGGTCATCCACAAATCTATTATATAATCTCACATATCTCTTAAACATTGGCATTTCAAATAAGTATTGCTTTTCCCAGTCAACCATTATGAGGTTGGCGTAGCTACTGGCACATGATGTGCCCATAGCTACGCCATCTCTCTGCATATATACTTCATCTTTGAATACAAATATATTATTACTCAAAACTATATGGATTAAATCACACAATACTTCTATTTGTGCAAGTGTATAATTTGAATCTGATTGCAACCTCCTATATATACATTCTATACCTTGTTTGTTGGGTATAGATGTGAATAGAGATTGGACATCTAGTGTGACAAGCCATACTTCAGTATCCAATTTAACATCAAATGTCTGTTCGTACAATCTCATCAAAAATTGCTTTGTATCTCGTAAGATATGTGGATATTTTTCTACTATTTGTCTCAGCTTTGTTTCTAAATACAATGATACTGGTTCAGTCACCCAACCTCTGCCAGCAACAATAGGCCTCATAGGTGGTTTCTGAGGGTGCTTGTGAATTTTAGGTACTCCCTGTATGCATGGTAAGGTAGGGTTATCTGTCATACAAAATTTATATATTTCCTCATTTATTTTGTTTTCACAGTATAATAAATGTATATTGTTTGCAACTCGTTCCATTATTATATCCACAGTATTTATTGTAATCTTACTGTAATATGTATCATCACTCAACATTTGTTTCATGCTAGTTACATATGCTTCCATATCCATAATAACTATGGGTCCTCCTTTGTCAGTAGGTCTCAACATACTGTTTGGGTCATTCTCTAGTTTCTTTAGTGCTAAACGTTGTTTAGGTGTCAGATTCCCATACCATTTCCTATTGGAATTCTTTCTTTGGTGTATATGTAGTTCTTCTTCTACTAGCTTAGTAAATGCATCTATGAGTGGATGCAAGTTGGGCACAAATACGCTAGGTTTTCTAAAAGTATGTCTTATTTGTTTCTCTGTTCCATAATCTACTTTTAATTGTACATTCCTAGTAAATAGTTTTAAATCAGTGACTGTTTGAGTTATATCACTTTTACTTGATGGAATAAAACTAAGTCCTTTCTCTAAGACTTGTGCTTCTTCCTCTGTCAATTGTCTACTGGATATATTCCATATAATAGAATTTATGTCCCTTGCCACATTTTCTTTATCGTAGGTCCCACATGTTCCTGTTCCTGTATTCTTCTTTTCTGCCTTCCTCTGCTCATAGAGCGGTCCCTTCCTTGTGTCCATTGTTGTGCTATGGGGAAAGGGACTATCTCATTACTGTTATCTATATTTCTATTAATTCCTGTTCTAATTTTCCTCACATCTTTCTGCCTACATCCATCTATTATTCGGGTCTCACTAACATTCTTTATAGTGTCTTGTGTTTGAATCTCTATGCTATTATTTGTATCTACCTCTACGTTCAATTCTCTATCTATATTTTCATGATGGATTTGTGCTACTGTAGTCATTATTTTATTTGTAATAGGTTGTTTATTACTTACGTTCCTGGTACTATCAATTATATTGGTATCAACATCTCTATCATTAATTATCACATTCTTATTACTGTTATTCCTTTTATCCCTATTATTATTCATACTCCTCTTATTATTATCACTATTTGGATTATTGAATTTCCTAGGCCAAGTGAAGACGTGTCCATTAGCAAAATCCTCTAAATCCCGTTTGATTTTGCCTTGCTTCTGTTCTACTAATTTTTTCTCATATAAGAACACATCATCTAAAAGTTTTTCTAACATTTTATCAACTATAGCTTCTGGGTATAACTTATACAAATGCTTTTGTTGTTGTCTAATAGTCTCTTGCATCTCAAGTTCCTGTGGAGAAAAGAAATCATTAAGAAGTTCCATATATCGAATACTCATGTCTATATTAATCTGTTGCCAGTTATATAGCAACTCTGGATAGATAGTTCCTGTGGTGGGCATTTTCAGGACTCTCAGTCCCCTGGGTATGATTTTGCGTCTAATACAGACTTCGAAATGCTGTCTTTGTAATTGAAGTCTTTTCATCCGCATAAAATCAGTCTCCATTTCTCCCAATAAATTGGATAGTCCCGAACAGTCAGTTTTCGTATCGTCCTCTGATGTTCCTATCTCTATCTCATAAGCCATAAGTGGATTAGTTTCGTTAGCGACAGCTTGCTCGAATCTAGTTGCCCCTCGGCTGTTGATTTCAGGTTTATAGGGTAAATTCAATACTTTCAGTAGGTGTTTCAGCCATATTGGAGCAGTAATCGAAAGTAATAAATATAAAAATAAATACAAAAACAGTCACTACTGCTCCAAAGACACACAGTCTGAATAATCCGACCAAGTTATCAATAGAAGAAAAAGTGACTAGTATGTAGGCTGATATACTTATTCTATATTCGGGATATAGCAGTTAAAAGTTCCCAAAATATACGTTGCACTTTACATGCAACTGTATTTTATAATAAATGCATCATAGGAGTAGCATTGTTGGAATTATACTACTTGGATTACACTGTTTCAGACACCGTGAATTACCTGTCTTGGAATTACTGGTTTGGAACTATAGATTTTGGTTTTTTGCTGCTACAATTATTCGATGAGGTTTATTGGTGAAAACGCTTAGAGAGGTGAATACCGACTGAGCGGATCAGTTATATATAAGCACATTGCTATGGAGATGTGAGAACAGCCACGCGTGCATTTATTATAAAACAAGGTACTGTTGACTGCATAGTATTACTGCATATTGACGCAAAATATCTTAAAAATCCTTTAAGTACTGCTATTATTTCTAAAGCTACAGTTGCATGTAAAGTGCAACGTATATTTTGGGAACTTTTAACTGCTATATCCCGAATATAGAATAAGTATACCAGCCTACACAGTAGTCACTTTTTCTTCTATTGATAACTTGGTCGGATTATTCAGACTGTGTGTCTTTGGAGCAGTAGTGACTGTTTTTGTATTTATTTGTGTTATTAGTATAATACACACAGTACCAACACAAACCAGAGACCACTGCCACAGCCATGACAACACCTGCATTGACGAGACATGTGGAGTGATGTGTTGCATCATAAAACAGACACAACAGTGAAGTATAATGGGGAAATCACACCCTATAATCAGACCAATAGATATGTGACCTGTGTCCTGGGGTACAGGGTAAGTGGTACATTCACCAGCATGTGGTCACTGCTGACTACTCCCTTCACTGTAACACAAGTACTGAGTAGGTGAAGGACATGCACATCAAAGGACATAATACCTTCATGGTTCCCAGCGTTCATCAGACCAATAATGTAGTAGAATGTACCCTTTTCCATGTACCTACCCACACATGTTCCAGTGATGTGTAACTGAAGTGTACCACCTTTGTCACAGTGCACTGTCACACAGCTTATTGTACATCCCTAGATATTCTTTCAGGGGAATATATATATATATATATATATATATATATATATATATATATATATATATATATATATATATATGACACCAGATTCCTGTTCACTTTATGCACACACACTGCATACATAGGTGTTTGACATTTAAGGCATGTATATAATTTGTGACTGTGTGAATTGTGCCACAGAAATATGCCATGCACACAAGGCAATGCCCATACTGTCACAATCAGGCAGAGCAGTCTCTCTCTAACACCTCCTGCAGATATTACAATACCAGCACAGTGTGCATGGTTCCCTCAGAGTCCAGATGTATCATACTAGTTGTGCAGTGTGTGTGTGTGTGTGCGCAGACTCATTTATCATTCCACATTACATATGTTATGTCAGAGGCATGGGATTAGTGGTGGTATTATTCGGATATTGTCCATGATTGTGTTTGTTCTTGAAATGTTTGCCATGATCCTTTACCTGTGGCCGTCATACTGGAAGCTTCTGCTGAGAGTACACTCATATTCAAGTATATCAGTTTGCACAGCTTCCCAATATGCACCTAACCTCAATCGTATGTCACATCCCTGATAAATGTCTTCTGCATTATTCATGTAAGGATGCTTATTTCACACATACATCCTCCCCATTCTTATGTCACCTTTTGTGACAGTCACAGACAACACATTTTTACTTTACAGTCCATACTGTACCATAAAGATATGTACTGTGTTGCTGCTACAACCATCTTCCATTGACATGCTCTCCTCTGCTGTACATGCAGGAGTTGAACCTGTACTCTTTCCCTGCGTTCATTCCTGGAATTCATATGTGTGTCCCTATTCAATGCAAACACTTCCCCGAGGGATCATTTTACATGGCAGTCCCATGTCCTGTTACAGATCATTAGCTAAGCTTTAGTACAGAATGCCAGGAATGGGATATCACAATACTATGCACTGTAGGTGGACTATCCAGTACTGTGTTTGGACCATATACTTCACATTCATACATCTCACCTGTCCAGATATTCCCAGGATATCCATATGTTTTCTTATCAAATATGTTGCTTTCTGCCATATCACTGAGATGATCTCTGCACTGATATGACTCAGTATTACAGACATTTGGGTGCATACCTCTCAACTGTCCTGATCTGTACAGAATGTCCAGTTTTTGTTTCATATTTGTGATCTTTTCCTGGCAAATCATTGGCATGTTACTGGAGAGTGCAGTCAGTAACTGAGGACTGAAAATCTGAGTTTCAAACTTCATGCTCTTCAGAAAATGTAATGTACAGCTCATATATTCCACCAACTTTATAAATTTGGATGTGGAACATTAATCTGTCCAGATTTCTGGCCCTTTGTCCCCATCATTTTTAGGGCTTTGTCCACAGTTCTCACTCTAAGATGTTGGGAGTGTTACATTCAAACACATTCCCATGTGACATCTCTGTCAAATATGTCACTATTACTGGTTATTTGTCCTCTCATTCAGTTGGTGTCTGTGCAGATTTGTTGCCCTAACAGAATGACAGCTATTTGTACAGCCATACCTCTCAACTTTACATATTTTTTTCAGAATGTCCAGATTTTGCCTTATATTTTTGGTCCATTTCTCATACAATTGTAGTTTTCTGGCAAATCACTGGTAACTTATTGAGGAGTTAAGTCAGAAAAAAGTGACAGAACTTTGAGTCTCAGACTTCATACCACACCTCTCAATTGTCCAGACGTTTGCAGAATGTCCAGATTTTTGGCTCATAATTTTGGTCTGTTCCTCATAACATTTGTGTTTTTTCTGGCAAATCACTGGGAATGACCTGATGGTTGAAGTCACTAAATAATGACACTTTTGAGTTTCAGATTACAAATTCTTCAGAACATTTATGTTAAAATAAATCCCGTTACTCTAGCAAGTTTCTATAATACAACTTACTACCATTAACTATACATAACGTACAGCTTACTTACTCTAGTAGCACCTACAATCTACCCCTCCTTTACTGCTCCCACATCTTTACCAACCTGTGCAAAACTGATCAAAACAACCTAGAAAGCTGCTATAACAAAATAGTTAAATTTGCCATTAACTTACCCCATACGTCTCGCTAATGTTACACCCTTCATCAACTTAAATGGATTGAACTACCTAGCCTATTATCTTTCAACCAACTAACCACCACTCACAGTATAATCCACAAACCTAACTGCTCTGCTCTCATTGACCTAGTTCAACAGAACTCCACACTAGATCCTTTAGATCATCTGACAAATTAATTCTAAAGGTAACTAAACCTAAACTTCTATGGAGACTCCCCCTATTCAAACAAAATAGCCAAACCCTGGAACTCACTCCCCTAACACATTCTAAAAGAATTCAGACAATCAAGTTCAAACTACTCCTAAAACAACACTTTAATGAACACTGGCTATACTTTTGTACAGTCCCTGGATAATTCTTACTATCGGGTGTTACTCTAACAGAGTATATACTCTAACCTTTATTCTTCTGCTTTCCTCCTATGAAGTACTATCCTCTGTACTACTGTACAAACGCTTATTTTATTCCAGTTTTTTTATAATTCTTGCAAATTTTTAATTATGCTTTCATATAAAATATTATTCTATTTATCTAAATTTGAATCCCACTATGCTGTTTATCTAATCCAATGATTATTCTATTTACTTTGCTGTATCTTGTCAGTAATGTTTTTTCCTATGTACTTTTTGTTCAGAGCTTTTCTCCCAGGTCTTCACTGAAAACGGGCTACATGGCCCATTCGGACACTACCCAGTGAACAAATATAAATAAAATAAACTTTCTCAGTTTATAAGAGCAATATTTAAAATATGTCCCTATTTTTGTGCCTTTGCCCCCCCCCCATTTTGTCAGGCTATGTCCAGATTTCTTGCAGTAAGAGGATGAGAGGTATGCCTCATACCCCTCAGAAAATTTATGCAAATGCAAAACTTGTCATTCTATCAACTTTCTAAGTTTGTAAGACCAATATTTAATAAGTGCGTCCCTAGTTTTCATCCTTTGTCCCCACATTATTTATGTTTTCTGTCCATATTTCTTGATCTAAGAGCCCTGTTGATCATTGTGCCATTCTGCTCAAATGTGCGGACCATATGTGCTCTTTACACAGAACTGATATCAGTGTTCGCTTACAAGGTTTTGCAGCCAGCAATTCTTTTGTAAGCTACAAAACCTAGCTTAGGGGTGCTGCACCTCATTAATATGCAATGTGTGCTGCCGCACATTGAGCACCATTGCTGTAACATGTCAAGTCTGTGTAGGGTCTGTGTGAAGCCTACACAGAGTTTACTGAATCTACATAATAGTAAATGTTGAAATAAAATCTAAAAAAAGGATAGTAAGAAAAGATATGCCGAAATTTTGAAAGAACTCAGAGTTGAAATTGAAAAAGGAAGTGAAATGGTAAATAAGCGAGAAATAAAATTATATGAAAACATAGGTAAAGGGCTAAGTTATTAATGTTTAGATAAAATATTTTAAAAAGGAAGAAAAAAAAAGCCTGCCTCTATGGTTAGGAAAACAGGTTAACATCAGAGAAGGAACAACAGATGCAACTTATGATCACAAAAGGGATTACTGTATGCTCTCAAGAGCTCCCAAGAAGAAAGTATGAACACATTTGAGAATTTTGTTTATAATATATATAAAAAGTAAAATGAGTAAGATAAAGTATGGAAAGTTATGAAAATAACACATTAGGTAAAAAATAGGGGAAAAAAGGGTACAGGAGTTAAAAGAAATAATAAGGAAAGGAAAAGCAAAATCAGCAGCAGATCTAGATGGAACAGGTTATATTTGTTTATAACTATACAAGTATAGATGAAATCATATTTTTACCATAATCTAAATGAATTGTTGATATAGTGGATAAAAGAAATCTGGGATGAGATGAAAAATCACATGAAAAAAAGGATGACAGAAAAAAATATAAAGAAATGAGAGTAGTATCCTTAGAAAATGCTTATTACAAACCTTTTATCAGAATTTTGAAAACAAGAATGCAGAAGGTGCTAGACCAAGTAATAAAAATAGTGTTTCTGTGTTACAGGTGAAGTCAAAGAAATGTTAGTTATTATTAAAGAAATTAAAAATGTAAAAACTAGAAGGAAACTAAAAGCAAGAGTAGTAACAATGTTGCAAGAGGTTTTTACAGGGATAGTCATAAAACAATGTACATGAAAGCACATATAGGTGAAAAGACAGAAAAAGATAAAAAGAAATGCTGGGTGAATTATGGGGTAAGGACAATGGTCATGGGTGGCTGGGAAAACAAGTAAAAATATAAAGGGGATTAAATCAAGGTTATGTGGCTGTTTCTCTTGGGAAAGAATTATATAAAGCAAAGATGTTATGGGGTTAAAAATGCAGCACGAGTTGAATGTTGGGAAAAAATTATCAATATGCATGTCATATAAAGATATCTTGCTTATAATTGCAAGAAATATTGTATAGATGAATGAAGTAATAGTAAGAACTGAGATTCAGTTAAAGTAGAATGTTAGTTAAACAGATCTAGAAGTAAGCAATATGGCAAAGAAACAAACATACCACAATAGAACAGCAGCAGGTATACTAGGAATAAGATTTGGTGAATATAAAGGAACAATGAAAAGAAAAATTTGGTGGTAGTAACAAAATTGACAGTGTGATGGAAAATATTTTCTGTGCCTTCCTTTAAAAAGGTATACATGTTAAATGTGTGCATATCATATCAATTTGCACACTTAAGATGTAGTTTATGTGTTTCTGAATAACATGGAAAAAAGAATAATAGATTTTTTTCAATATTATTTTGGGTACAAGATTAATTTCTTTAAGAAGGGGTATTTATAAAAAGACGAAGATTATATTTGAAAAGTCTTTTGTATCTGATATCGCTGCAGTAATCAAGATAATTAAAAGGTTAATGAATAATAAGGTGGTAAAATGCTGAATGTGAGACAAAAGGCAATACAGACTAAAAGGAAAAAAATAGAAAAGACAAAAACAGGCAGAAATGAAAGAACCTATGAATAAAATAAAGGTATGGAAAAGAGTGTGATAAATGTTACATTAGAATGGAATGATAAAAAATATAATGGATATAGATATGTACAGAATTAAGTGAAGTAAGGAAATATTTGACAATTTTCTTGGACCATGTTTTATATTCTTTTTTCCCCCGTGGAGGTTATGGTTGAACAAGTTAGCTATAAAAAGTAGTATATGAAATATAAAGTAATGAAAGAGAGAAAATGTAAAGAATGCAAAGTGGAAGAAACTGCAGAACATTTTCCTGAAATGTATCAATACTAAAAATGAATACAAGTGGAATGGATTTGAAAAAATAAATATGGAAATTATACTTTATGGGATGTTTGGAAAATAAAGTAGTGAAACGTTGGACAAGGATTTGTTTAATGTTGTATGACTATTATGGAAAAGGAGTTGTATAAGCTTATTATACAATATCAATGCAGATGAAGATATGTTGGATATAAAATGGTTATTATGGAGTAAGGGATGTGATGAATCAATATATTTTCTATTAAGAAAATTGTATTAAGATTATTGTGTGATATTTTATTTGACTTTTCTAAATGAGATTATGATAACTGAAGATAAAAGAATGTGAAGTTGTTGGTGTAAGGAGTGTAAATAGTATATATTTGATGTGTTGCAACCAATGCAAATGTCCGCATACAATTTAAATAAAATAAATAACATGAAAGATGCAAATAGAGCAACTCAAACTCTTTTTTTCAATCAATGCTATGGGGTATTTTATATCCATCTGAGGTACAACTACTCAGGCCAATGGAACTACAGTTCAATGTCTTTTGCTGTACTGCAGTGCCAGTATCAAGTGTCTGATTTTGTAATCAAACCTACAGCGTTTTGATTTTCTGGAATCAAAGACAGGTGTACCACTTCTTCAGACATTGAAACTACTTTCATTATATAGACATAGAAAACATGGTTTTAAAGCGTATTCCAAATATATTACAATATCGGTCCTTTGCATGCTTCAATTCAAAACATTTAACAGAATCACTAGACATTTCCATACAGATGTGCACTTAAATTCACCATATTCATTGTACTCACTCATCAAAGAATGCAGTTGTTATATCTAGCATTTCTGTGAAAAATACTAATAGCTTTTAGTATTTGTGCAACAAATGCTATTTAAGACTTAATAAGATATTGGGCACCAGTTACAGCACCTGCAGTAGAGCAACGCTGTCTGTACATTATGACAAAAAATATTATTATAAATATATTTCTGTGTAGGAACTATAAGCCACAGATTTTAATGCAACTGTGCAATATTATTATTCCTGAGAGATAACATTGTTTCACCTTACTATTAACACAGCTAAGGACTAGTAACATAACATGCACAGTCATGTTTTAGTCTTAAGGTGTAACTTTTGTTTTACCATAAGGCACACATCATGATAGAAAGAATCTTTAGACTTTTTTCCAGTCAATAAACAAGCAAAAGAATGCAGGCAAGTGTGCCTTTTTTATTTTACTGCTTATACCATGGCCACTTAGTATAAACCTCCGTTCATGCCTTTGAGTAGTTTCTCATTAAAAGTGCATTTTGTGGTAATGAAAAGGAACCCTGCAAGCGACTAGCACTAAATGAGAAGACATCCTGTAGATGTCTAGCACTCTGTCTAGAATAAGTTTCAATTCCTTGTGCCCAGTAGCTGCTAGGATAAGATCCAGCATCCCCATGACCCTCTAAAAGGTCAAATCATGTTTTTAGAAAATAAATGAAAGAATGACAGAGGAAGAATGCACCACCATCAATATAAGAGTAGAAAAATATAATGGAGTTGAAGCTAGTGAGCTAAATTCATGCATAATGTAAAGGACATAACTTGCTGCAATAACTTTCATTACATGCACATTTACTTTCAATTCTCTTTAGATATGCAAAATAAGCATTATTATTATTAAGAAAACAGATTATTCAGAATGTCATGTTTGCATTAGATTGTAATTAACTGCATTGTAATATATTATAACCTGCTTTTCAGATTCATGATAAAAGACATTCTGATAATTCACTTGAAGTTCATGTGCATTACTTTTGTTGATCAGAGAGAACTCACCAGGAGGCATGCTTATTTTTGGTTATGACCAGAAATGATTTATATGGTCACTAAAAGTTTTCAGTCATGCCATATGCACATGAAAGCTGAGTTAGTTAAATCCAGATGAAGAGGACAGAGTTCACTTACAGCCTATAGTCAAAACTTAGCTGTGGTAGCAAAATATGTAATTATGCAGATGTGAAAATTATATCACTGGTTCCATAGCGATACGCTGACTTGACAGTTTAAATGAATGGTATTCAGACAACTTTGAACTTGCAAAAGGTTATATATTCATTTTTTTTTGTCTGCCTATGTAACTGATTGTCCAAACTGTCCACTAATTATTCTGAAGCTATTTAATGCTGAAAGAACTAAATTTTGAGAGTAATGTTCTAAAAATCATAATTGGTTTACCTTACCCTTGGACACAGCATCATATTCTGATTAGGTAGCCTTTATAATATATCCGCCTCTATAGCTTTTTCTCTGTTAAAGATATACTCCTCCTTTGCAACACCATAATCTACTGTCTTAAGAGAACTGTGGTGTTACATAAAGATCACTACGAATTAAAATGGGGGTATGGAAAAGACAATCAAAGATCATCAAATAATTTGTATTAATACACATGGCCTCCATCAGAAATAATGGGGAAGACATGTTCATTTCTAACAGATAACCGGGTATACATTTTTTGACTAGAAATATAAGATGGTCCTACATCACTGGATCAATTTTTCAGCCTAAAACTGTAAGATGCTCCTTAGTGGTGCATATTTTATATGCTACAAATTGTTCCAAATAAAGCAAATATGACCCACATTATATTACTGCATGAACAATTTGCTGTTTTGTTACAATACTGCTCTGTCTGCACATAAAGACAGAACTATGAAGATTACTGACCCACTCATAAATGAAGCCTCCAGCTGTCAATTTTTCTGTAAAACCGTGGGAGGGTAGCTCAGCCCTTCCTCTACCATGTTAATAAGTACAAACTTAAATTGCAGCGGGGGGGGGGTGGGGTAATTGCTCATGCCCATTCTGAAATAATGCTGATAGTCATGGTCTGTCAGTCTGGCAGACAGGCAGTTTGATAAATGAAGTGTCACCTGTTAATGAATGGTTACATATTCTCAGCCATCTGTTGGCAGTTTCTTCACCACCAGCAAAGTGGGATTTATTTGATGCACCTAGCACTAATGATGAGAGGAAGAAAATGACATCATGTCTGAGGAAAAAAGATGTCATTGTTACTTCTAATAGAGATGAGGAAAATACTGCTTTAAAAATTAAAGCAGAACAGCAAACCATATCTCAAGGGTGAGGTACACGTAACTACATTCAAAATGCTGGCATACATACAAGGAGCCTTCTATTTAACAGAGCATTTATTTCTTAATCAAAATCTGTTTAATACTTCATATTTTTTTATTTCATTTTACATTTGTTAACCGGGGTAGTACACTGATCACAATTAGACGTTATGTACCTACCATAACGTTCCATGTTAGTTGTCTTCTCTCACCTTCTTTCTTGCTGGATGGGTTCGGAGCCGATCCTCGGCTCCGACTCGGCACTTGCTTTAGCTTGAGAACTCCTTTTACCAGCTCGAGGCAACCCTATATCCCATGATGCAAGGCGGAACTACCTCAGATCTCGTTTGGTAGCTAACCTACCCTGCTAAGGACTAACCTAACATAATTAGGAAAACAAGTTCATAAAAAGAGTCCTCATATGAAGGCTCAGGAGGAAAACAACCTGATAGGAACTCTTCAAGATCTGTCCAGGCCAGGGGGAAGGAGGGAGGGACGCAAGAAAGAAGGCGAGAAGACAACTAACATGGAACGTTATGGTAGGTACATAACTTCTAAATGTTAAGTTGTCAATCTCGCCTTCATTCTTGCTGGATGGGACCGCGTCCCTAGCACCTGTATCCCGGGTGGCTCAATGGAACAGACTCTTGAGAACTGTGGAACCAAAACTGGCCCTATCTCTGGAGGCCAAGTCCAACTTGTAATGAGAGACAAAGGTATGAGGCGTGGCCCAAGTAGCTGCTGCACAAATAGTATCAATGGGTAGTCTATCCTGAAAGGCTGCAGAAGTGGATAGACTCCTGGTTGAGTGTGGTTTTGGTTTAGAAGATAGCTGCTTGCCTCTGAGAGAGTACACAAAGGAAATGGTGGAAGTCAACCATCTGGATAAGGTCACTTTAGAAACTGGAAGACCTATCCTGTTTTCTGCATAGGAGACAAATAATTGGTCTGATTTTCTGAATTGTTTAGTTCTATGCAAATAGTACCTGAGCTGACGATGGACATCCAAAAAATGAAGCTTCTGTTCAGCTCTGTCGGAATAGTTTGGGAATAAGACTGGTAGATCTATAGATTGGTTAATATTGGTTTGAGACACAACTTTGGGGAGAAAGGAAGGGTTAGTTCTTAATGATACCCTGTCCTTATGAAAAACCAAGTAAGGGGAACGAATGCAGAGAGCTTGAATCTCGGAAACCCTTCTTGCTGAAGTGACAGCCAGTAAGAATATAGTTTTCCAGGTCAATAACTTCAAAGAACATGAAGCAGACGGTTCGAAGGGAGGTAGCATCAAGGATGCCAACATTAAGTTTAGATCCCATTGCGGAGGAGGATGCTTTATAGGTGGCTTTAGGAGAAAAACTCCTCTCAGAAAGGCCTTGCATAATCTATGAGACATAATGTTATTGTCATGCAAGCCAACATGATACTTGGAAATAGCAGCCAGTTGTACTTTAACTGTAGATGACGAGGATCCTGAATGAAAAACCTCCGCCAGGAAATCTAAAACAGAATGTACAGGAGCAGTAAAGGGATCAATATTCCTGGAATTTGCCCAAATAGAAAAACGTCGCCACTTGCTAGCATAAACAGTCCTAGTGGACGACTTTAAGGAAGACACTAAGATGTCTCTGACTGAGTCAGAGATGATCGGAAGCCTGGCTAGGGAAGGAAGTGGAGCAACCAAGCAGCGAGGTTGAGAGAATGAATGGCCCGGTGCTGCTGACCCGACTGGTGGATCAAGAGATCTGGAACTGGGTCCAGATGCCAGGGCTGCACCAGAAGGTGACGATGCAGAGACGGAAACCAAATTTGTCGAGGCCAATAAGGGGCAATGAGAATCAACTTGGCTCTCAAAACGGTGGCTTTCTGAATGACTTGTGGAATCAAGGGAAAAGGAGGAAAAGCGTACAGAAGTCCCCGGGGCCAATCCTGGGTTAGAGAGTCTCTCAGGGGTTGGCCTGGAAGGGGAAAGAGGGTGAAAAAATCGGGGACTTGTTGTTTTGAGGAGTAGCAAAAAGATCGCAACAAGGAGTGCCCCACTTCAGAAAAATCTGATCCACTACAGATTGATTGAGAGACCACTCGTGAGGCATCAGAATGGATCTGCTCAGCCTGTCCGCCAAGAGGTTGGACCTGCCGGGATGTGCGTTGCTATCAGAAACCGATGAGAGGAGATTGCCCATTGCCAAAGTCTGAGAGCTTCTCGACACAACGGATAGGACCTGGTCCCGCCCTGCTTGTTGATGTACCAGACCACGGACATGTTGTCCGTTTGTACTGCAATAGTCCCGTGGGAAGAAAGTCGTTGAGGGCCTGCAACGTTAAAAGCACCGCTCTCATCTCCAGGACATTTATGTGCAGATGGTATTCTATGGGTTGCCACGTCCCGTGGACCATCCTGCCCTGATAATGCCCCCCCCACCTGATCAGAGAGGCATCCGTAGTGACTGTGGCAACTGGAGGAGGGGAAACAAAAGGTCGGCCCTGATGAAGAAGAGGGGAAGATATCTACCAATTCAGATGAGTTCTACACGACTGTGTGACTAAGATTTCGTGCCTCATCGGGAGACTGTGGTACGACCACTGCGTGAATAGCATCCACTGCAGAAGACACATGTGGAAGCGAGCCAGTGGTAGTAGAACAATGGCCGCAGCCATAAGACCTAGAACCTTCAGTATAAATCTGGCTTTGACCTTGTTGCTCTGCAATAGAATCCGAACAAATTTTTGGATGTCCAGAATTCTTTGATCTGTTAGTCTGGCTAACATTTTGACGGTGTTTAATTCTGCGCCTATAAAGGTGATAGATTGGCAAGGCAGCAGAGAAGATTTTTCGAAATTTTCTGAAATTCCCAAACTCCTGCAAAGCTGTAGAGTGTAGTCTCTGGTCTGAAGAAGCTGACACCTGGTGGTGGCGGACAGGAGCCAGTCGTCCAAATAAGGAAACACCTGGAATCCTTGACGTCTCAGATGAGCTGTGACCACTGCCATGCATTTGGTAAACACTCTGGGGGCTGAAGTGAGGCCAAAGGGCAGGGCTCTGAATTGGTAATGACTGTTCCCTAGCCGAAAGCGGAGAAACCTTCTGGAGCGCCTGTGAATCTTTATGTGATAGTACGCGTCCTGAAGGTCTATAGAGCACATCCAGTTGTCCTTGCCCAGAAAGGGCAGAATGGACTGAAGCGTGACCATCCGAATCTTGCCTTCTTGACAAATCTGTTTAGACTGCTCAGGTCTAATATTGGTCTCCAATCTCCCGTCCTTTTGGGGACCAAAAAGAATCTCGAGTAGACGCCGGATCCTACCTGGTCTGCTGGCACAGTCTGGACGGCTCTTTTTTCTAGGAGCTTTGAAACCTCCTGTTCTGCCAAATCCCTTTGACCGGGTGAGATGTCTGGAAGGGATTGTTGAGGTACGGGATACCTTTCGAAGGGAATTTTGTAACCCTCGGATATGATCGACTGTACCCACATATCTTGTGATAGGGAATGCCAGGCTACTGGGTACAGCGAAATCCTTCCCCCGACTGCCTCCAAGGGTGGACAGTCGGGCAACACCTCAGGGATGCTGAAAGGGCTTCTCAGGAAGAGACTCCCTGTTGCCCTGGTTCTGAGGACCCCCCCTGCCTCTAGGGCGGCGTCTATTATTGTTACCCCCTCTGCCTCTGGGGGTAAACTGACCACGTGTGTCCGGTGTAGCTCCTTGGGCTTTGCGGAACCACATCTTCCCCCCCTTCTGACCCTTGGGATATGGTCTAGAAGGAGTGGAAAAATGGACTCCAACGGCAGAAAGAGTTTTACCGTCCTGCTCACACCTGGTCAAGGTATCCTTCACCTGAGGTCCGAACAAAGCCGAACCATCAAAGGGGGTATTAGTGAAGGACGCCTTAAAGGGGTCCACAAAATTACAAAGCCGCATCCAGGCTTGGCGTCTAAGAGCAACTCCTGTGCCTGCGGCCCTGCTCGCTCCATCGGCCGCATAGGATATGAGCCGCATGGAGGAGTTGGATAATTCAGGATTGCTAGCTGTGAGGCAATCTTTTCTTGAGCCCCAGCAGCAGAAGGATCCTGGACCACTTCACCCAGTTCCTTGAGAATATCTCTTTGAAGCCTGGTGAAGTGACAAAGGTAGTTCAGCGAACGCATAGCAAAGGTCGCTGAAGAAAACATCCGCTTTCCATACCTGTCCATGGTCCTAGAATCCTTGTTAGGAGGATGGACAGGTACTGAAGGATCCGCCAGTTCCTTCTTAGTGGCCGCCGCCACCACCATAGCATCCACAGAGACGCCCTTAGGGGCCGTGATAAACTTGGATGGTCTCCTGGGGACAGGTTCCACAGAATCTGGAGCCGCCCACGCCTTCCGAGCCACTACCTGCATAAGTGGGTCGAAAGGCAGAGACACCCAGGAGGTGGAGCGTCGGGATCCAAAAGCCTCCAGGTATACCAACTCATCCTCGGAGGGATCAATGGATGGCCAATTCCCCCTCTGTTTGAGGAGCTCAAGGATGTCTGAAAAGGAGACATCCTCAGAGGGGGATCGTGGAGAACCCTCCGACTCATCTAAGTCGGTATCAGATGTAGTAGACTCGGGGGAGTCTGTGTGTTTCCTCTTATACGTCCTCTTCCGAGGGGGTTCACCTGCCGGATCAGGAGAAACTTCGGAAGAGGAGGAAATTCCCAGTGGGGAAACCTGGGGCGATGGATCCCTGGGCCTGAGAGCAAGAGGCTGGCAAGAGGAGTCTACAGGCACCGAAGAGGGAGGAGCTAGAGGGATGGACCGTTGACCTGGCTCAGTAGCCAGGACACTCCTCATTACCTCAAAGGCTCCCCTCCCCGGGAGGCCGGAATATCCCCGATCCGAGGATACAGGAATTCCCGGCTCCACTGAGAGGGAAGGCTCCGACGCCGATGTCGGTGCCGAGCTTACCAAAGCCGAAGCCCGAGAGGGAGGCGGGGTCGGACAAGGGTCCGATGCCACTAGCCCCTCGGAGCCGACAAGGAAACCAGGCGACCGGATCCCTCCAAGGAAGGCCTCAAGGAGGAGATCGGAGCCGAGGGAGCGGGCGAAGGATGTATCAGCTCCGGCGCCGAAACAGTCGCTGTCCCGAGAAGCTCCGGCTCCGAACTCTGGTGTGGAGTCGGAGGAGGAAGTTCAAGGGGTGAGACAATAGCCGAAATCTGTTGAGACGGGCTATGGAGCATTTGGACCAGTGCCTGCGACTTCAACAGCCTGCTTACCACCCTCTCTAAGTCGTGGTCAGACAGCCTGGAAGATCTCGAAGATCGGCTCCGATGGCTCCGCTCCGACAAAAGAGGAGACCCCGGAGCCGAGTGGATACTCTGCAACGAAGGGGACCGAGATCTCTTTCGGGACAAAGTCATCAGAGCCGAAGTCCCCTGAATTCCAGATGGAGCCGAAGGTTTCTCGGCTCTGATGCTGGATAAGGTGTCAGCTCCAGCCGGAGCCAACAAGGCCACAGTAGACCGGGTGTCGGAACCAGTCGGTGCCGAACCCACTACTTTGGAAGCAGATAGATCGGTTCCAGCCGGAGCCGATCTCGGCTCCGACGGAGCCGGAGCCACCGGAGGAGGCTTGGATACTGAAGTCTGAACCTTCGGTGGCTTAGAAGGTTTACCAGACCCTGTTTTAGAGGGAGAACCTTCTGGCTTAAGTAAGCCACGGAGGATTAAACTTATTCCTCCGTTCCTGCAGGACTCTCTGGCTAAAAGAGTGACACAAAGCACAGGAGTCCTGCAGGTGCAAAGGCCCCAGGCAGTAAACACAAGAAGTGTGACCGTCTGTCAGAGACATTTTCTGACAGCACGAGTCACACTTCTTGAAGCCTGAGACCTTGCCTTCCTTTGACATATTCCTAGGAGGAAGTCACACACAAACCCCAACAAACACACACAATTAATCCCCTAACACACAAACACACAGGTAGGGATTAACCAATGGGGTTTAGGCCTAACTAAACTTTTATACTATTACCAAAGGAAATAAAAAGTTTTGAATTATAAGGGAATAGGGTGGGCTATAACACACTACAGACTATAAAAATGGAAACAAGGGGGAAATAAATCCCTAACTAAGCTTTTTTTTCTTTTGACAAAAAATTACTTACCTCAGCTGGCAAAGGAGACCTCTTTCGCTAAGCGGCAAACGAGATCTGAGGTAGTTCCGCCTTGCATCATGGGATATAGGGTTGCCTCGAGCTGGTAAAAGGAGTTCTCAAGCTAAAGCAAGTGCCGAGTCGGAGCCGAGGATCGGCTCCGAACCCATCCAGCAAGAATGAAGGCGAGATTGACAACTTAACATCTAACCATTTGCAGGTACTGCTTGAGTAAAATAATTTACAAAAAAAAAAAGTGCAAGAGAGAGGGAGTAAGCTCAACATTTTAAAGACTAAACTTAAAGTAACAAAATTAAACAAAAACTGTGCAGTAGAAATTAATAGATATAGAAACAGTTGCGAGAGAAATGCACATTTTGCAATTGTACATATTTCAAGTTTACATTATGGAGGAAATGCAGTTGGGTAATAAGCATCAGGGCAAGAAAGGGTGCGGTAGGTAAAGTTAAGAGGTCTTTGTTGTTTACGAGATAGTAAGGCTAGAGGTTGAGAGGCCATAACATGATGTGGTCTGCTGAGTGGCAAGTACACTAATTTTCTGTGGAGGAATTTAAGTTTAGCTCTGATAGTAGGGAAGGGGGATTGTAGTTCCTTTATATGGGGGGAGGGGAATTCCCATATTTTAGGTGCAAGTATGAAGAAAAAGTGCTTGGTGCAATGCAGCCTACTTTCTAGGGGGTTGGAAAGGAGGGGCTGTTTTTAGGAGCATTTGAGGTTGTGGTGTATGTGTGCATGCATGTGTGTGTGTGTGTGTGTGTGTGTGTGTGTGTGTGTGTGTGTGTGTGTGTGTGTGTGTGTGTGTGTGTGTGCACGCGCACACGTGTTTATTAGAAACTGCCAGCTAGTGGTGACCGTGTTAAGCTGGACAAGCTTGAATATGAAAGATCCTAGTATTAGGTCTATTCTATGCTGCAATTGGGAATAATCTGGGTTTTTGAGTGTGCTCAAGAGAGAATAATTTAATGAATAAAATAAATAATAAAGATAATCTATGTAAGAGATGTAATGTAGAAATTAATGCTGACTGGGCTCATATGTTTTATGACTGTATAAAATTGAAAGAATACTGGAAGTCAATTAATGAATTTTTGCAGGCTCTTTTTACAGATAATTTCATTATTTCTAAATCTCTTATATTATTCAACACACCTGTACCTCAAAGTGTTAAAAAGGTTAAGCTTCCCTTGTTATGCTCTATTCTAGCAGTGGCTAGGAAAATAATAACTAGAAATTGGATTTCAGATACACCTCCTTCGTTCAATGAATTTAAAAATGTTATGAATATAGTGTGCCATATGGAAATAAACACAATTAGGACTAGAACAAACAGAAAAACATCTTATTTTATTGTATGGGATAATTTACAAAATTTGTTAAAAAAGTTTTAATTTCAATAGCATGGTATTTTAGTTTAATTAATTGATCTGATTGTAGTGGATGTCTTTGTAAATACTTTAGTTTTGTTGAATATTATAATACCTATTTTAATTACTTGTATAAAATTGTTATGATATTTCTCTTATATGTTAAAACAATAAACCTGTTTTGAAAAAAAAAAGAGAATAATTTAGTGATATAGCAACAGAATTTGTTTTCTATGTCTGTAGTGGGGAGAGTTCTTAGAGGCTGTGATTATTATGATTAATACATATTTGAGTCGAGGATAGAAGGACTCCTTTGCATATAGCAGCCCTGGGTGGTTTAGACTAGTAGGGTGAGATTTTCCTGGCCCGGAAGAGAAGTAAATTCAATTCTTATCTGTTCTTATTCATGCTTCACATTTTTATTTCCTCTCCATTTAATATTAACATTGCTCTGTGATGTATTCTGTGCAGTATAAACCATTGTCTTCTTAATGTCCACTCATATGTGCTTATACGCGACTGCTCTTCCACATTATATATATATTTTTTGTAGCATATGTCTGTGTGCCCTTCCCTTACTTTTGCTGTCTTTTACCTTTTGTGCTCTACCCCTTTTCTCTCTCTCTCTCTCTGTTGTTCCCTCCTTTTTCTAAACATCCCTTCCTATTGTCTCTTATACTGTGTACTTTATTACTGTTTTTGATTCACTGCTACCTTTACACACTTTGTTTGCATTCATAATACTTCTTTCTAATGTGCTTGTTTACTGTCATTAGACTGAAATGGGTCTGTTTGGATTACTGCTCTACCCTGTTTACCAAATCAAACAAATATATAAACATATAATTTCTTCTGAGAATAATATTCCCCTTATAGTAAAGTGAATGAAGCTTATTTGCAATGATCTCTCTGAAAGTCTTCCATTAATTTGTTGAAAAATATTTTTTATACTAAATTTCTTAATCTGCAACACATTCTTGCTTAGCAGCCTCATCTCCTGTCAACCTATTCATTTGCACTTTTTAATGGCAATGTGTTAAGCTATCATATAATTATTCAAGGTAGAGTCCAATTATATTAGTTACTTGGCCAGATTATAAGCAATAGCATAAACATTCGCATTTCTAAATATAGATTTTTCACACCATTGTTATGAATCCCATTACAGAATGCTGAATTTACTTTTTTCTTTTTCCATTTTGTTGACATCAACTAACCCTACAAACTCTAATCTCATACTTTCTCACTACTTATTGCTAAAAGAAAATTTATATTTAAAAGAAAATTAACAGATCGCTGTAAAGGTGACACCAAAAGAAACAAAAAACTTTAAAAAATGCAAATGCAACAAAAGGAAAATTCATTCTATACATTAAAATTAAATTAAAATGAATACAAAATGCGATGCTTAATACTGTAGGGTTTGTGGCCGCTACCCACTGTTTTAAATATCACCAACTCTGAGTTTGCACCATAACTGAAATTTATGTATCATAGCATTAAAGGGAATACTTGGAGATGTACAAATATAAGAAACAGCAGGCTTTACAGTGTAGAACAATCATTCATTATCCTGCCATAAAACAACCAACCATCCCCATCAATGGAGGGGCAAAAAAAAAAAAAAGATGCGAGTAAATAGCTTTAAAAGACTGTTTCTATCATGCAGATTAAAGATGTTACTCTCTTATTTAATTATGTAAATATGTAAACATCCATAAAGTTACACATGCTTATTAATATACTCACAGACTCATACCTACTAGATTTGTTAGACAGTGATATCCAAATTCAAATGTAATTAAGGATATGCTTAACTATTTAGATAACTATGGATAGTGTTAATGCTGTTTTTACACTCTATCAAAAGACATATGGAGGAAGATGATATCTGATCTAGACTCACATACTATGTTTCATTCATTTAATTTCATTATGTGAAAAGGATATTTATTTTCCTTATCATTTGCTGGAGAAAGCTGTATTTTTACATAATCCAGTATTTACCTTTTATTCCTTATATCATGCAATTTTATTTTATTTCGTTGTTATAATTTATTCCTTGCACCATGTAATTCTGATTGTCATTTTACTGTTGCTCCTGTCAGTCTGGTTTGTGTTTGAAAAGGGACAACTGAACATCCCACCCACCCAGTTAAATAAATATAAATCAATCTATCAATCTAACTTTCATTCCATCAATCTATTTATGTATATATTGCCATAATATACACAGAAGGCTGTCAGAGGTTCATAGGTAAGTAATAGGCTAGCTGTCCTTGCAGGTCTTTTTAAGCTTAGCCAATTTTCCTTTAAAGGTCATCGTAAACCCCCTTTTCCCCTCTTTTTCTACATAGGGTGGGGGCTGTCCTGTCAAGTGTTGCCACCTCTCGAGCTAATGCCACTCTGTTACCTTTTTTTGACAGTGATGTCAGACTGTTGCAGGTCTTCACTCACACAATTCATCTCTTGTCCTCTGCCTGTCTGTCCCAAATCTTCATCACCGCATTGTAAAACAATTTTCTTGCACACACACCCAAACCAACATAATCTTTTCTCTTTGACCTTCTCTACCATTGGACCTACTGGGCTTCTGCTCTGATGTCCTAATTTCTTCATCTGTCCCATAATGTGCATCCAACCACCTATCTCAGGCACTTCAGGTCCATCACCTCTAGCTTCAACTGCTCTGCCATTACTGCCCAGGTTTCTGTACCACACAATAGTACTGGTAGGACCACTGCTTTTTATACGTGCATTTAAAGCTTCTTTGACACAGCCTACCCCTGACACATTATACCTGTTAGCTACAGACTCTCTGATTCTGGCTTTGACCTCCTTATTAAAGCTACCCTTTGTCCTCAACCACTCCTCCCAGATTCCTAAAGCTGTCAAGCTGCTCCACTATTTTCTCTCGTATTACAATTTTTAGTTTCTTTGGCTGTCATTACAACTGTCTCAACTGTAGTCAGTTTCAACTCATGTGCCATCAAATTTTGCATTCCATTCCCCATATTCTTTATTCCTGTTGCACCACCCATGTGGACCCAGGCAGTCATTTCCTGTTTTGTCTGTCCCAATATGTAAATATGACAATTGTTTTTTTTTGTTTATTCATATTTGTTTACTAGAGTATTGCACTAATCTCAGTGCATCATTTGCAGCTGCAGCCCGGTGAATAAGATCACATAAGAAATTAATAAAACGTACTTATAATTAAAAGGTTATGCTAAAAAAATAAATACATACATATTTAAAGATGCAAAAATATGCTAGAACATTTAGTTCAAAAGGCAGATTACATCATCAAAACATGGATGGAAAACTTGAATTATTCTTAGTAGAGGTTTATGGGTAAGATACAGACATAAGTGACAAGGCTTTTGCTAGAGGGATAGGAGGAAAGTGAGAAGAGTGGCAAGAAATGAAACCGAAGGGAGAAGAGAGATAAAAGGTTAAAGAGGCATGCACAGTGAAAAAGATTAGAAAAGAGAAGTGTGAGAGAGAGAGAGAGATGCAAATTAAGGAAGGAAGTAGGATGAATGAGAAGCAGTAAGGAATGGGATTAGAAGTGTCAGGGTTCATATAACATTCTCGCATGATGTTGGCCTGCATCATCTAGTAAATCCTGCAAGTGCCATCTGAATATACTCTTTTCCTCACTATCAGAACCCTGCTTGGGGGGGGGGGGGGGGGAGAGATGGGCTGAAATTATGAATACTGCCCTATCCTTACATTGGAGTCTAATTGCCTAAACCTGGTGGACTTCTTTGAGACAGTTACCAAGGCTATAGGACGAGGGGAATGTGGTCCACACAGCCTACCTAGACCTCGCAAATGCCTTTGACACCATTCCCCATTCTGGTATTATAGACAAGCTCACCAGCCTGAAAATAAACCCCTACGTCACAAGATCGGTTGCCAACTGGCTCACAGACAAAACCCACATGCTAAGAGTTGCGGGAGCTAGGTCTGACTCTAAACCAGTTACAAGTGGCATTCCCCAGGGCTCAGTCCTAGGACCCCTCCTGTTTGGCATATACTTCTCACAGGTACAGGCAAGCAGAGGAGGACTATGGCTGACCAAGTTCGCAGACAACTGCAAACTAGGGGCTATAAATGACTCTCTGGCTGACACAGACATCCTCCAAAAGGGTCTCACTGAGACAGATACCTGGTGTCAAAACCATGGCTTCAACCTAAATGCTAAAAAGTGCATAGTCATCACCTCACAATGCACTAGCAGTGCATATAACACAACATCCGACTCATTCCTTCCTTTTTAAAAGCAATTGAAACTATTATCCAGACCAATAGAGGAGGAAACGTCCATAATTGAACTGAACTATGTGAAATATCTTGGATAATTAACATGAGAGCAAATCGTCCCCTTGGACTAAACACTATAGTTCCATTGAAGCCCATATTAAAAACTAGAAGGAATACTATTACAACTCAAATCCACTAGACTTCTAATTTATTTACATTTTTATTCATTTTTCCTTTTAGCTGACATTATGACATAATAACTATGTATATATTTCGGTTTTGATAGGTTCATCATATACAAAATAAGTTTAATAAGTATAATAATATTCAGCTATTAAGTATTTATTAATTCTGATATGGAAAGTACTTTAGCTCTGAATATTGCTTTCCACTAAGGAGGTGTGCATGTTCTTGCTTCATAATAGTGATAGTTTTGCAACAGGTATATTTGGACATTGTTTTCTATCAAAGCAGTGAATAGGGACTTCATTTCATATTTAGAGATTATTTAGTGAATAATAGACTCACTATTTATATAGTAAAAGGATATAAAATTGTAATGTGCAGTTATGCATTTTTGTGCTGACTGAAGCAGTGGTGACAGTGACCATGCTTTTGGCTGTGTCAGTAATATTTTAATAGTTTGGTAGTTATAGATGAGAAATGTTTCATATATCTGGAAAAGTAGATAACTGTTAAAGAAGATCATATTTAAAAATTCCAGAAAGGCGACCTGCTAGTTAAAGTTAATCATAGTAAGTTCATATATGACAAAGAAAAATAAAACAAATGCTTTTGAAAACATTTTTAAAAAAGCTAGTATTACACTTTGGCCACTGGATGGCAGCAAAGTAGAAACAGGGAAGCCATGCAGTAATAAAAATAATGGAAATAAATGCTTCTGAAAAATCTTTAAAAAGCTAGTATTACACTTTGGCCACTGGATGGCAGCAAAGTGGAAACAGGGAAGCTATGTAAACTAAATCCATTGGAATGATATATTCGGCACTTATAGCCAGTCAAAAACTAGGCAGAGAAGTGCATATTTGCATATAGCTGAAGTAGGATGGGCCAACATAGTATATTAGCATATTTTTGGTGCCAATTTTAAATCATAGCTATTGGCTACTTAGTAGTGCAAAGAAAGATTACTGGATATTCTAAAAGACTAAGAATGAATCGACATGATTGGTTTAGAAGTCAATTGATTTTAAACCTTATTGGCTAGTTTTTAGTATAAATATTAAGCATTGCTATCAAAAGATAACGATCTGAAGAAGGCTAAATAGCTGAAAGCGCTTATTTTATCACTATGGAATTTTAATGCTGTTTACTTTTTTCCATTAAATTTGCTTGCTGTTTGACACAGAACTTTTATCGTGGTGGATTTTTGCTGTGGTGGAATACCAGAGGTTTTTACTTTGTATAGTCATCACCTTTGGAAAAAAACAAAGTACCCACAAATTACCACATAGGTGGTAGCCTCATAAATATGGAGGATGAAATAAGGGATCTGGGGACACAAGTAGACAGTAATCTCTCCGTTGATAATCACATTGCCAAAGTGGTTAGAAAATCCTTCTATGTGGCCCACCTAATCATAAAAGGGTTTGCATCCAGTTCAAAAGAGGTCATTGTGCCCCTCTACGCATCACTCATCAGACCCATCATAGAGTACAACTACCCCATTTGGGATGCACCTTACAAGAAACCTGCAACAGCTGGAAACACCACAGAAGTACCTCACCAAGAGGATTACTGGCCTAAAACAGATGCCCTATGCAGCTCGAATGAAGAAACTCTAGCTGTACTCGGTTGCATACCGCTTACTCAGAGGTGACCTCTGCCTGACATACAAGGCCATGTCCAACACAGAATTGATGGACATGCTCCACCTAAAGAAAACCATATCCCCTCAAGCCACATGCTCTATGAATCTAAACCTCACCACAACAATAAATAGCACATGCTGGAGGGATAGATTCCCGTCCCAGAGACTTCCCGTGCTCTGGAACAAGATTCCAATCAACATTAGGCAGAGGTCCTCACTAACACTCTTCAAGAGAAACCTTGATGAGTGGATGGAAAACAGGAAGTTTACCCCGGGGATCACTTCAGTGGCTCTGCTGGACAGAGGCACAGGGAACTAATCTAGGGGGGTGGAGAAAGCCAACATATTCCAGCTAGGTTTATAAATGCCTTTGGGCAGATAGCATAGTACCTACCTATGAACCTATGAGTCTGCAATTAATTCGGATGACATCCCTTACTGTCTTCTGAAGCCTATCCCTCAACACAATCCCATCATTTCTAGTTTGTCTTCTCCATGAGTAGTACAACTCTGGATCCCAAGCCAAGCGTCTTTGCTGCACTGCCCTTTCAGCTTGTATTGTGGACAGACAGGATGTCCAGCCTCCACCATACCATCATGTTATGCACTTCCAAGCTGCATCCTGTCAATGAACCTATATTAAGTGTAGCAATCCTTAGTTCAAGCCTAGCAGATTATTTGGTTTTATATCCAACCTTGGTTCAACAGAAGTATACCAGGTAATCTGTATTGGGCAGCTGGAAATCATCCAGCCAGTAATCAACTGACTCTGGGCTTTATGTCGGCCATACTCTGGCCAACAGAGTCATATAGACACCTCTCACTATTAGCATGGGACCCAGGGGTAGGTTTGAGTAAGCAGGGTCCTCAAATCAATCACCATCAAGCACCCATTTTTTGGGAACATTAGTCAAAGCGAGTAATCACATACCACTAATTTCTACATCATTTACTGGGAAGCTCAGACACATCATGTAGTCTGTGATCTATGATGCCACCATTTCAGGTATGGAAAAATAACCATCATTGAGATACACGCTCCCAAAATACAATGCCAGACAGGAAGAAAATACAGCTGTGTTAGAACATGCCATAAGAGAACATGCCCTTTTTTTCACTGCTGCAGTATTACTTACTGAAGTGATATCCTACTGAGGATAGCTGTAAGTTTGTCTAGCATAACATAGCCTTAGGAACTCCAAACACTATACATCAGACATATGTCCTACATCTAGGATGTAAGGTGCATAAGTGATGTACAGACACCTTATCCTTAGAAATGAATTGCCCCAGGAGAACCAGAGCAACCCAAGAGGAACAAAAGAAAGTGTATTTTCATTAGGGGAGAAAGGAGGATCCCTCAGCCACAGGGCAAGGAAACAAAAAGAAGGCTGAAGGAGGGAGGGACACAATACTGCAACTGTGAAAAGTGGGAGATCTCCTGTTATAAGTTTTTACACAACTGTACTATGTCCTTCCCTATCACTGCTGCAGTATTCTTTATTGAAGGGAAAGTACAAAAGCTATGCTATAGGTTGGGAACAGGAAAGAATCGAAGAATCCTCAAAAAAATCATGAAGGATAGCCCTAGCAATATCAGCTGTGGTCCTATACTTCATCCAGTTTGTAGTGTTTAGTAAAAGTATGCGCAGAATACCAAGTAGCCGCTTCCAAAATGGATCCAGCATCCATATCCTTGGAAGAAGGCACGTGAATAGGCTACCTCCTTGATAGAATGAACACAAACAGAGGAAGAATAAAATACAGAAATGGCCTTAGAAATCCAAGATGAGTTAGTTCTCTTAGACACAGCCAAACTCAATTTCTTGGCATGAAAGGAAACCAACAGTTTCTCAGATCTTCTAACATATTTAATTATATCCAAATATCTGAGCTGTCTATCCAAATATAAAGTATGCAAAATCTTCTCCCCAGACTTCTGTGGTGAAGGAAAGTGAATGAACTGATTTAAGGACAAGACACTGACCACCTCAACATAAAATGAGGACTGGTATGGAGAGAAACTATCACTGTGAAAAATCAAAAAAAGGGGGAACTGCCACGACAGACTGGAATTCACAGACCCTTTTGGCATAACTAAGAGTCACCAGCAAAATGTACTACCCAGTACACAATTGAAAAACAGAGGAAGTTGCAGATTCAAATGGAGGCTCAGTCCAAAAATCAAGGTCCCAAAATGGTGGAATGGGCATTCTTGGGTACCTAATGTAAAAGGCACCTTTTTGAAATTTTTTAGGTACAAACCGATAAGAAAGTGATATATCTAATGACAGACAAGCAGAACTGGCTGCCAAATGAGCTTTACCAGATGAATACGCCAGGCTGCAATTGAATAACTCACACAGATAAGAGAGGAGTAGGAATAACCTCTATAAGAGAGTCCTGTTCATGCCTGTGTCACCAAAGACAAAATCTTTTCCATTTAGTAACACAGAATTTTTTAGTAGTTGGTTTTCTAACCTCTGGCAAAACCCAAACCATGACCTCAAAAAACTAGTGTCAAAAATGAATCAAAACCTTATCACCCACAGAGTCAAAAGTAAGGTGAGCAGATAAGGGTAAAATAAGCAAACTCTTGTCCTACAAAGGGAGATCCTACCCGTGAGGAAACTTATGATGACCGTCCCTGAGCAGATGAAACAGAAGGGGAAACCAGTGCTGTCTCAGCTAAAAGGGAGTCACCAACAAGATTTTGGGTCTGCCCCACATCTCATCTAAGACACTGGGAAACAGAAGCAGAGGGGAGTGAGCATAAAACACCCCCTTCAAAAAAAATGGATACCATGGAATCTGTATTAAGCTATGACTAGAGACACTTAGTAAAGACTGTTGGACCTGTAGAAGGACCAACAGGCAAAGCAGAGAACTAATCATGTGAGGAAGAAACAGAGAACCATGAAAATGTCCGGAAGTGGGAGTGAATAGGAATATGAAGATAAGCATGCTTCAGGTCCAGCAAGATCACATAGGCCTGAGGAGGTAGGAAGGGTAATACAGACTGGAAGGATTACATTTTGGAAGAGGGCAACCTCAGAAAAGTAATGAGAATGGAGAGATCCAGAATGGGTCTCTAAGAGCACTCCTTCCTGGGAACCATAAAAATCCTAGAATATAATCCCTGCACCTGTCTGGGAGAGAGGACCAGGTTGAATAGTTCCTTCAGTCAAAAGGTCCTGAAGAACTGAAGGAAAATGAGGATTGCTGGCAAAGTAAAGGCTAAGGAATACCTGAAAAGGGTGGAAGAGATTTCCAAACCATGAAGTAACTGTTTTGTATTATGGAAAGAACCCATGACTCTTTGGTGTCTGCTGCCAGACGGGGTAGGACAGAGTCAACCAGAGGAAGAAAGGAATCTGACTGATTGGTAGAGAAGGGTACAAGTCAAACAGAAGATGATTTGTCTGGAAAAGAGGGGTTTTGACCTCTAAAATCCTGAGCGGGTTTTTCCAAAAACATCCTTTTGGAAGATTTCTTGCCCATCAGTGGAGGCTTCTGCTGCTAACACACAGTGTTGGAAGGATCATTCTTTTGAAACTCAAGGATAAGGGAAAGAAAAACCTGTCTGATGTCCATCACAACCTTCCCTTCTCTTTTAAGTTTTGAAATAAGCTCAGCAGCTACAGCACCAAATGAATTCTATGAGCCCAAGGGAAAATCCAAAAACTTGGCCTTTGTATCATCAGAAAGAGATCCTAACCTCAGCCAGGAGTACCTGTGCAAAACAGAACCTGATGCAGCAACCCTTGAAGATGCATCAGCAGCATCATAACTGCATTTGATAAAATGGTGAGCCACGTGACAAGTCAAACTCAATTCAGTAATAGCAAAAGTAAGATTCAGAAGCAAGTACAACAGTCAAAATCACCTCAATGTTTATACAGAAGAGCCAGCACATACCTCATCACATGGCTCTAGTAGTTTAAGGCTCTGAAAGCCATGGTGGCAAAGATATAAACTTGTTTCCCTATACCTATCCATAGCCCTACTGTTATTGTCAGAAGCACGTAACTACGTATGCCCTCAAGTAACAGCTGTAGTCTGCCTTTAATAATCTATACACAAGCTATTGCCATTTTGGTGGGGAATAACTGCTTCCTCGTCCACATTAATCAATTACAGTAGTGCAATATAGATCTCAAGATAACAGTATTAACAAAGGACTTCTTTCTCACAGTTCTAAATGAAATTCATTGTTTCTGACATGCCATTTATAGATGAACACAGACAGTTCCACTTATTTCTATAAGAAAGGCAAATGCAGAGTTAAAAAATGATGTATTCAAATAAATTTTCAACTCAGCAATACATGGGATCTCATTTTCTGGTAAATCTCTACGTTACTGTTTGTTTACCCATACTAAAAGTGCTATGTTGTTGCTGCATACAGGTGAAGCAAATACACAAAATAATAACGATTTGTAATTGGTTAGATGCAGAGAAAGTAGGTGATTTTAATCCATGGTGATCTGCTAACTCTGTACAATTAAATTTCCCTAATATATATGGGAATATTATACAAACAGGGTTTTCTTAAATCTTATGCAAAAACACTGTGGCAGAATCTAAATGCTTGTGCTTCATTTTTACTGAAGATTAATTTTTAATGCATTATAATTAATATAAACTATTACTGTTAGAATCTAATGCCATCTGCAAGACAAAACAAGAATCAATTTGCCTAACAATGCTTTTTATGTAGTGGTCATTCTGTGGTCTGATTTCCCCACATAGAAAAAGAAATACTGGTGTAAGCTCTTAACTGCCCTTAAAATCAAACACCATTTTTGAGAGATTGAATGTAAGACATGTATATACATGCTGCTGCCCGTAATCCGAGCAGCATATCACCATACCTCATACATTTTTGTGAAAATTTATACTGAAGTCACCATTGAAGCAGAAGAAAAAAAAAACAAATACAAGAAATTTAATGTAAAGAACTTTGCATACAAAGATACACAAACATTTCTTAACAATACACAATGCATTCTTTAAGTTTAACTACGTCTTGCAATCTGTGTAGCTATTTCATTGTTATAATGTCTAACTTTCCATGCAGTTTTCATTTCCATCTACAATTCTTTGGCTCTTTGATATAACCAAGACCAGGGTTGGCCTTACTCATAGGTGAGCTAGGTGATCGCTTAGAGTGCCATGCTTGCTGTTCTTGCAAGGTACTCTTTCCATGTCTGTTTATTTAGAGCAATGTTTCTTTGCTTTAAAAAGTAAATATGTCTCAAAGGAAGAAAAAACATTGTGCCTGGGAAAATGGGGCAATTCAGGGGGAGGTGTTCAGCTCCAGTTGCAATGTAAATCCATGTCATACCCTCACTTGACCTAGTTTCCTCTCTTCCTAACTTTAATTTTCCCTAATAACGCATTTCCTTCTTGCACCTGTTTTATAAGGCTTTTTTCCTCCCTTTCCTATCACTTCCATAGCATACATATATTTATATATATATTTTTTCTTTTCTGGTGTGTGTGTGTGTGTGTGTGTATATATATATATATATATATATATATATATATATATATATATATATATATATATATATATATATCCAGAAAACACACACAGTAGCTAAACAAAAACAAAGCAGCACATACACCGATTCCAGGTAGAAAAACGAGTCTGAAGACACAAGCATGCTTAATAGTTTCTTTTTACTCTGCCATCTTTATAACAATGGAAAACAAGTGATCGCTTAATCGGCAGCAGACAACAACCATAGACTGGTAACCCAGGGGGCAAAAACGGTTACCGGTCTGGTATTAATCCTTAAGATTTTATCCAGCGTAAGGAGAGATTCTGCTTATAATGCTGGAAGTCGCACTTAGAACATGGAATCAACATGTTCATTAATTCTGTTCATTAAAAAAGATCATTAAAAGTATGAACTGGAAAATGTACAGCAAAAATGCTATACTGAATGACTATATTAATGAACTTGTTTTTAATTTGTAAAACATTTAAGTCTCAAATTTTCAAAATACCATGTACAAGGAGACTCATTGACTTCATCCTGAAAAACAGACTATATAATGCTACTGGGTAACTCTTAGGAAGAATGAACAATGATACCATACATTAAACGAGAAACAGAGCATTTAGATGACTATTCTAAATGTTTGGCAGTACGCTTTACAACTTGGGTAATTCTTAACCTCAGATGCAGTCCAACAAAGTGTCATTTGACAGGCCTTGCTTTGTATTGGTACTGTTTTCTGAATGTCAAGAAATTAAGAAGCGATACTCCCCTCTTAATCTTCATTTTCATGAAGCAAATCTTTGATATTAATATCACACAAGACCACCTTTTCAGTCTCCTGGAGTTTCAATATTTTGCCTTTTCCAACAGTCTTCTTTTAGTGTCTCCTTCAATCCTGGATTAATTTCTGGGAAAAGATCTGATGTTTCCATCTGTTTGAAAACTTCTAAGAAGAGTGAACCAACTACATGCTATCATGGTATGCACATTGCTTGGAATTTCTAATTGCACTTACAATAATCAAAAGTCATAGTGACTCTTCCTGACTTTACTGTCATCATAATCATTAACCAACATTGGCATCTTTTACTGATAGATGACAACATCAGATCTCTTGTTGAGACTCGACCCAGGATAGCCTATAGGAACATGCTGTCCCTCAATCGACTTCTATGCTATGATAGACCCCATAGTTCTCAGTTAGACATCACTCACAGGAAAGGAACCTTTGCTTGCCAATCCTGCAACCAATGCAGACACATTTCTGGTTCTCACGGTCATACATACACACACCCCATCACACAGAGAATTCATGTCTTTTAAACATTATGCTACTTGTAAATCCACTAATTTAGTTTATTTGGCCGAGTGTCAACTTTGCCTTAAATTCTATGTAGGAATGACCACAAGATCTTTGCGTGAGTGCATAAGGGAACACATATATGCCATCAACAAGAACAACACACTTAACGCCCTGGCCAAACATACAACTGAGTTTGGGAACGTTCATAGTTTTAAATTCCTGGTTTTAGAATTAGTTCATACAGATGCAAGGTTAGGGAATTTACAGAACAAGGTAGAGGAAAGGGAAAACAAATGGATCTTGAAACTCCAGGCACACAGATTTGGGCTTAATGACAGGCTTTGTCTTAAGCCTTCATTAGCAGCAAGGTCACTTAAACATTAATATGGAGTACTTATACATTGTACCCCATTTTTAAATTTTGAATTTTTATGTTCTTAATAATTATTGTTATGCAGTTTTTGTTTTTCCCTATATTCCATTTCTAAGGGCATGTTACTTTTGTGTTAACAGTTATGTTTCTTTTTCTTATGTTTTCATTGCCCTTTTAAATCTATGTCAAGTCATGTGATTTTAATATATTTAAAGATGGTTTTTTTGGTACTTTTTCATGTCTGATGAAGCGTTGCAAGCCGACGCGAAAGCGCTCACACCTGTTTCTGCAGTTTTTGCTTCCATTAAAGTGGAGTTATCTTTATGAATTTGTGCCTTTTTCTTTTTACTAAGGAACATTTTGGAGACTTCTACTGGTCGTGGTGCACTCTATACCTTTTTTCATTTTATTGTGTCCTGTAAACAGAGTGCTTTACCTGGCAGCTTGAGTTCTTCTTCTATTTTATTTGCTGCTGTTTTTATTCTCATTACTGCCAGGACATGGCTGCTGTACCTACCGAGTCAGCTTTGGGTCTTGAAGCTAATGAACTGTTCAACTTGAATGGACTTGTTGACTTCGATGTCAACCCATTATTAAAACTAACTGCCAAGGACCTTAACACTGAAGGTAATGCAGCACTGTGTTTCAAGAATAATATGCAGATTATGATGGCCACAAGGAGTCTTGAAGGTAAACTCCACAAACTTCGTAATACGCAATGGCAGAGACTTCATATGGAAGCCTGCCTTGAGTTTAAGTTAGTTCCGAGGGGCTTAAGGATTTTAAAGATGCCCACTTTCGGAAATTCCAATCCGGAGTTATTAGCCAAGTGGCAAAGATCTAACATTGAAACTAGTTTAATATATATTAATATTCTTATTGAACATTACGATCTTTTAATCAGTGAATTGAAATGTGAAATTGCCAAGATTTATAATGATTTGACTGACCTACTGAATAACGAGCAACTTGACACCGTTTTGAATGATTTAAAGCACATGATCTCATCTCTAGACATTAAATGTCTAAGCGACAAAAAAAGAAAACTACAGAGAGACTTCCTTGATTTCAGTAGGTCTCATGTTTTTTCTTGGCCGAGAGACCTACCACCATCAAAAGCTGAGAATTCCAATACACGATTGGACAATGTGCCTGTCCCTCATTCGTCCATTCAGCAACCACAAGAGTTAGCCACTCCCGCACTGCTGACGTCGGCTGAAGGAGTTACAGTAGTGGAACAAGCCACTACCACGATATCCGCAACTGTTGAACAGCCGTTAGATCAACGGCCTACAACTTTTTTAGTTGAAGCGGAGATACACAACGCGTTTGACTCTGAGCAAACTCCTGTCTCAGAACAATCTCATCCTGCTACCAGACGCAAACAGGATACCCGTGTTAAACAAGTATCCATTGACACATTTATCAGACAACCGGCCAGTGAGTTATTTGCCTTAGGTGAAGGCATGCCTTCTTTTCCTTTGCCCTACAAACCTCAAGAGAGGAGGACTTGGTCGCCACAAACGAAGGCAAACAAAAGGAAGAACACGGACGACCCTACACCACCTGTGAAGAAGGTATGGCGAACAAGGATTTGAATGACTTCATGCATATTGACAATGACTTTAACAATGAGGTTGATTCTGAACACTTAGTGATTAATATTTCTAATTATTGCTTAAACGCAGTTGAAACTGCTGTCTTGAATAAGGGTCTTGCATTCATCCCTTCTGGTTGTAATGATGTGACAGACATTGTTGTCGATGTAAAGTTATTCACCAGGAATTTAGCACTGAAGTTGTTATTTGGTAAAAATGATGATCATCATACAAATAGCGTTACACCATTTAGGAAACCATCGTCATTTATACCGCCACAGCACCCTTTACTAGATGCATTTGAACAGGCAGTTGAGAGAGACCTGTTTGATTTATATAACGATCAAAGTGCTAAACCAGAGTTTTATAATCTAACAGTTGCAGAAAGGCAAGCTCTTAACAATTTACGACAGAACAATAATATTACTATTAGACAAGCTGACAAAGGGGGAGCTGTCGTTATTATGGACAGCTCCAAATATGATGATAAAATGCATCTTATGCTTATAGATAGTGAAACTTATTTATCTATACCAGGCTACAAGCTGAATAATCTAATCAGAGATGTACAAGCTATGCTCTATGATTTATTGTTATCTGGTGTTATTGATAATGAGCTATACACCTATTTTTTGGTAGATAAGCCCCTGATACCATCTTTTAGGGGGCTCCCAAAAATACACAAGGATCTCTCTGATCCGCCCCTACGTCCTATTGTATCCAGTCGAGGTTGGTTGACTGAACCTTTGTCAATCTACCTCGACAAGATGCTTAAACCAATAGTAAGCAGTATTACTTACATCTTAAAGGATACCAACAGTTTTATACACAATTTGGCTAACTTCAATGATACCCTTTCATGCTTAGACAATGTATTATTAGTAACTTTAGACGTTAAATCGTTATTTACTTCCATACCGAATGATCAAGGCATGGACTATATTAGGGCACTTTTGTCACGCAATCAGTTAGCCTCACGAACCATCAATAGATATTTGTCTCTCTTAGAGATTGTTCTAGAGAACAATGTACTTTGCTACCAGAATCAATACTTTCTACAAACAAAGGGCGTAGCAATGGGCACCCCCTGTGCCAATGCCTATGCCAATTTGGTGCTGGCACAGTGGGAGCATAATTTTGTATTTATTGAGGATCCTAGCGTTTCCAATCACCTGAAGTTTTACAACAGGTTTGTGGATGATGTGTTCCTCCTATGGGATGGGACGCCCTTCCAACTCTTGAAGTTTGTTGAGTATTTAAATAAGTCAACTGATTTTCTTGCTTTTGATGTCAGTCATTCCCCAGTCAGCATAGACTTTCTTGACATTAAAGTTATCATGGGGTCACATGGTTTTGAAACTGAGCTTTTTAGAAAAAGCTGTTGGAGAAATAATCTTCTCCATCGAGGGAGCATGCATCCACCACATATCTACAAGAATATTGTTAGAAATCAAACCACCAGGATCTCTAGGTTAACATCTGTAGATACATCCTATCACAAACACAAAACTTGTTTAGCCAGAAATTTCATCTCTAGAGGCTACAATAAAAAGTTAGTCAATCAGGCTATCCTTGAAGGTGATGCCAGAAGATCTAATGAGGGTGCTCCCCTTATTACCGGGCCTGTTTCTCTTACGGGCCACCAGCCTTCTACTACAACCACTCACAATAGAATCATTATACCTTATACAAATAGGAATAATCATATACAACGAATCATTAACCAACATTGGCATCTTTTACTGATAGATGACAACATCAGATCTCTTGTTGAGACTCGACCTAGGATAGCCTATAGGAATATGCTGTCCCTCAATCGACTTCTATGCTATGATAGACCCCACAGTTCTCAGTTAGACATCACTCATAGGAAAGGAACCTTTGCTTGCCAATCCTGCAACCAATGCAGACACATCTCTGGTTCTCACGGTCATACATACACACACCCCATCACACAGAGAATTCATGTCTTTAAACATTATGCTACTTGTAAATCCACTAATTTAGTTTATTTGGCCGAGTGTCAACTTTGCCTTAAATTTTATGTAGGAATGACCACAAGATCTTTGCGTGAGCGCATAAGGGAACACATATATGCCATCAACAAGAACAACACACTTAACGCCCTGGCCAAACATACAACTGAGTTTGGGAACGTTCATAGTTTTAAATTCCTGGTTTTAGAATTAGTTCATACAGATGCAAGGTTAGGTAATTTACAGAACAAGGTAGAGGAAAGGGAAAACAAATGGATCTTGAAACTCCAGGCACATAGATTTGGGCTTAATGACAGGCTTTGTCTTAAGCCTTCATTAGCAGCAAGGTCACTTAAACATTAATATGGAGTACTCATACAATGTACCCTATTTTTTAATTTTTATGTTCTTAATAATTATTGTTATGCAGTTTTTGTTTTTCCCTATATTCCATTTCTAAGGGCATGTTACTTTTGTGTTAACAGTTATGTTTCTTTTTCTTATGTTTTCATTGCCCTTTTAAATCTATGTCAAGTCATGTGATTTTAATATATTTAAAGATGGTTTTTTTGGTACTTTTTCATGTCTGATGAAGCGTTGCAAGCCGACGCGAAAGCGCTCACACCTGTTTCTGCAGTTTTTGCTTCCATTAAAGTGGAGTTATCCTTATGAATTTGTGCCTTTTTCTTTTTACTAAGGAACGTTTTGGAGACTTCTACTGGTCGTGGTGCACTCTATACCTTTTTTCATGTTCATTAATTCTGTTCATTAAAAAAGATCATTAAAAGTATGAACTGGAAAATGTACAGCAAAAATGCTATACTGAATGACTATATTAATGAACTTGTTTTTAATTTGTAAAACATTTAAGTCTCAAATTTTCAAAATACCATGTACAAGGAGACTCATTGACTTCATCCTGAAAAACAGACTATATAATGCTACTGGGTAACTCTTAGGAAGAATGAACAATGATACCATACATTAAACGAGAAACAGAGCATTTAGATGACTATTCTAAATGTTTGGCAGTACGCTTTACAACTTGGGTAATTCTTAACCTCAGATGCAGTCCAACAAAGTGTCATTTGACAGGCCTTGCTTTGTATTGGTACTGTTTTCTGAATGTCAAGAAATTAAGAAGGGATACTCCCCTCTTAATCTTCATTTTCATGAAGCAAATCTTTGATATTAATATCACACAAGACCACCTTTTCAGTCTCCTGGAGTTTCAATATTTTGCCTTTTCCAACAGTCTTCTTTTAGTGTCTCCTTCAATCCTGGATTAATTTCTGGGAAAAGATCTGATGTTTCCATCTGTTTGAAAACTTCTAAGAAGAGTGAACCAACTACATGCTATCATGGTATGCACATTGCTTGGAATTTCTAATTGCACTTACAATAATCAAAAGTCATAGTGACTCTTCCTGACTTTACTGTCATCATATATGTTGTAAGCATAATATCGGTTTAATAACCTATTGTCAGTTTCTAAGTGTGTGATTTAGGAGTAATGAAGAGCAAATGTTTTAAATTCTGAGACTCACGTTTGCACGCCCTGGAGAAGTGAGACTGAATCTGCAAAGATTGGGACTTAAGACTATGAATGTTGTTGCTTGGAGTATTCCCTTTTCTCTGAGGTATGGTGAACTCCGCGTTTATATATTTAAGTAAATGGTGACTGGGAGGTGCATCTCCCACAGTGGGTGGTGAAGAGGGGCCTGCCTCCTTCAAAAAGTAACTTTAAGGGAAAGAGCAATTTTTGACATTCACTGCTCTTCATTTCCACTGTTTTATGTTTCTTTTTTTTCATAATTTCTGGAATCATTGTGTGTGTCAGATTTACAAAAGGGAACTATCATTAAGAGGTGATGTATAGGATAAAATTCAACAGACACTAATTTACTCAATTAGCGATGCTATGTTGTGCTATATTCAGATAAAAAATATAGGAATCTTACTATATATCTGATTATGTCATTATGGTAGCTTTATATATATTTTAAATATATTAAAAGGATGGACAAAGACCTGAAGGAAAAGGGGAAAATACTCTGCTATAATAATTACAGTTATCTATTTGATTAGTCACTTCAAATGGTTAAGAGCAACAAACTCTCCAAATTATCATCCAAAGCAAAAAAAAAAAACACAAAATATACTGCACCAACATTTTCTCTAATCATGAACAGACTATCAACAAGTAATGTTGTTTCTTTGTCATTATGAAATAAGGCAGAAAAATCTTACTTCAGTTCGTACTCCCCTCTTATTAATCTGTGAAGGTTACTCAAAAATGATCATTTTTCTGCTCATCTCCTCTCAGTATTGCAGACATTTTCAGCTTTTAGCACTGTAACATAAAAATATAAACTATCACTTATTAGCATACAGAATACCTAGCTGGAAAGATGGCATTTATTATGTCTCACTTGTGAAAAGGTAATCACAAAGCATTTATTATCTAATTAAATATCATTTTATTGATTCACACTAATCTTGAAGAATGCAATTTTTACACATTTATATGTATTTTTCTATGTTATCCTAACCACCCATCGAGTTTAACAAGTGTATGAGGTTTCCGCATAACGTTTTCTGAGATAATAGCTCTCCTATGTTTTTTTTTTTCTAATTATCATCACATCATCCAAATGCACGTCTGTGCTCATTGATTTCCCAATGATATGATGTAAATGTGCTACATCACTCTGTGATTCAAGTAAAATTAGGAAGATTACATCATTGCTGAGCATTACCTCAGCAGTATAGGTGTGATTTTTTGACTCTTGACATCTTGGTTATTAAGCCAGTAAGCAATCCCTAACTAGTAACTTTTGAGAAGGTTTCTATATTAAATAGCATTTATTGGCCTTCCATATTTGCATGGTAGTGCAAGTGAAATGAAAACAAAACAAGTTCAAAATCTTGCTTTTATTGATGGCACATTTTTACTAATTACTCTCTTCAGGCTAGATACAACATTGCAACTCCTCACAGCTGATATGGTGCTATTCCATGACAGACCTCATCCATCCATCTACTACCTCTTCTCCAATGTTTGCACATGGGTCAGGGGTGTCACTTCAACATTAACAATCATCTAAAGTCAAGCTTCAGACCACTGGGTGGCTAGCCAGTTGTCCCATGCCAGACTGATGCTTAGAAATTCTTTTCAAAAACACTGATAATATATATTTCAAAATAGTGTATATGAAAAAGTAAAAATAATGCTGTCCTTGAAAATAATTCAGCTAAAGCATTGCATACTTGTCTGTTTACATCGCAGTATGTATAGTTATAAATCTTCAAAGCAGTGTGTTTAATCTCTATACATAAAGACACCGGTCACTGCTGATGTTAAATGTAGATTTACAACTGCTTTAACATACAGAGCCTAACAGCTTCAGTTTCCAAAATTACACGTACTACCTTCAAACAGATCATTCCTTATCAGTACCACCATACAAATAAAAGCTGTAAAGCTGTACATAGTAGTTTGGCTTATGTACTTTGGATAGTCTATGCTCCGTGACATTATTTACAAAACTAAGTATTTGGGGTTTACAGTGTGTCGCAGTAAAAGAATGTTCATGAAAATGAATGGCCCCAGAAATCTACAGTCAACAGTTACGCTTAAAGCATGACTTACTGAAAAGGAATCATTTTCTAAATGTAGGGATCAAATTCATGAACTGGCATACTTCAAAGTGATACCACAAACCAAAGTCTATAGTGCTAGACATTTATGTGGGTTCTCCCAATTAAGGTTCTGTAAAAATACCAGCAATGTGATTTAACATAAAACAGTCATTAAGGAAAATTGCTATACAGAAATGATATTCTATATCTTAAGGTAGACCTGCGAGTATTAGTTTTGGAGTGTGTGATAAAAAATATTAAATAAATGAAGCTTCATTACAGGCAGCAGATGCACTCCTTGTCATCAACCATCTGTTCTTTTGTCTGCTGTTCTGCTGGGCATATTTCCATGGAAATGATGGTTCATTTTGACTGCAATTTTATATTAATTTAAAATAAACTGAAAGTGTGAGCACAGCTCACTGCTTAACATTTAAGAAATGTAAACTTCTAAGTAATGCTAACAGTATTTTAAAGGTACCTGGAAAATCTCAACAAACAGTGGTATTCTGAGAGGGCTTTTCTGTAAACAATGAAGAGGTTTTATTGAAGGACAGAATACAAGTGGTTTTAAATGTAGTCATTTGTAAGGGCAATTAACTTCTCATCTAATGGCAGTGAAGAGAGTAATGCCAACTGTTTACTCCTCATGGTTTCAGTATTTGTATATAAATGTGCCACCATTTACCATTACATTTTCTGTTTTTTCTGTTTTAATGCACAGGTACAGCATGTCTCTAACCATGGCAACCACAGCTGTTACAGTTTATCCCTACAGACAGGATAGGTTAAGCCAGTTCAGCAAAATTGTTCAACACATTATGTGAGCAGTAAGGTATGTCAAGCTATGGCATAAAGAGATAAAACTCCGGCTATGATCAAGATGATCTGAATTTAAACAGTGGCTCGGATGTTGGAAAACATGACTGATGGAGGATGGGAGTGAGGATCCAATGTCAACACACTTATTCTGGGTAAAATGGGTGGTTTCAGTCTGCCATTTACACCAGCAAAAGGATGCTTGCATCAGTGAAAGGCACATGACAAGGAAATGTGGATTTATCATTACAAGGGTGGCAATGGTAATTCTCATTAGTATGTTACTGGAAGCATGGTACACCATTACAGTAATGCAGATTCCCACATAAACCATCCAAGGGTGGAGTTAGATTAATTAAAACAATGCCCTCATAGCCAGCACTGGCAGAGAGATGTGGCACAAGCCACCTCCACGGCTGCCTGCATGATGCCCACTGGCTGGTTCATTCCCTTATGCTAGAATGATCTTGTGAGGAAGAATGAATGATATCAAGATCAATAGGAAGAGGCTTGAGGATGAGCAGGGATAGAGGGAAAAAGTCAAATGGAATGCCATTATGTGCTCAAGGAGCAAGTATGATCCTAAGAACAGCAAGAATTAAAGTGCTCTATCTTGGCCCTTTCATTCTTCTCTGAGGCACATTCATCTCAGAGATAGTGCAATGTAATTAGAAGTTCTGCGTGGGGTGCAACCCCCCATCATGAAGGTGGAAGGCGGACTTGCCTCACTGTGTTAATGCTTTTAAAGTGAAACAATGAGTTTTACACTTTTCAGTTATGTTCTAAACACTGCTTGGATCTTTGTGGGTTTCAGAATTCACATTAAATAATATCAAAATTCCAAAATGTTCTTATGGCTGGTGCTATAGTGAGATAAGATGCCAAATGGGTAATGCTAAGGAGCTCTGTTCTCTCTAATAAAATCCATACAATGTACAACTCCAGAAGTCAAGGACAGTTTTGATATATCTGTTGCTTTAACAAGTTAGTCTCATCCAGTTTTCTGTCACTTGAGAATTGCTAGCCCTAAAAATCATTTCTACATTGTTGTTTACTGGATATTTTAAAATATGTAAAAACTCCCCTCCTTTGTACAAAATGGCACACTGCAGCTGGCATTTTAAATAGCACAGTGTGAAGTCTTGCAAAACAAAGATTGCTTCAAAGCAACTAGTGAACAATTTCTATGAATGTAAGCAATATAGTAAAATCTAGTATTGAATAATGCTGGGTCATATGATAAGGCTACAATAATCACAATACAGAAATGTTGCGCTACAGTTAATCAGTAGGAGTGGCGGCTTGCTCCTGTTATCTATTTTTTAGTCTCCTTAAGTTCAAGTGGTCACTTGTATGCTTACCTATATACTGGCAACAAAATAGTCAAAGGACAGGATTCATATTTCACAAATATGTTCACTGTTCATAGGCAGGCTGCAGAGCTTCAGAAATAAGTTAGTAGTTCAGAACAATTCCCTCTAGGTTTCCAAAGTACAGATTAATCTTATTAATGAGGTATTCCACTGAGGATCTAGGCCAACTGCTCCATCCCTTGTGGGAAATAAAATGTCAAAAAAGGCCTAATTTGCAACCTTGAGACATGCTTTTGCATCATATGGTAAAAGGGAAAATATTCTATATTCAGCTACAGTAAGAGCATGTTAGTTGAACTGATCTTTTGAAATACTTTAACTGGAAATAGCATCTACTGTATCCAATACTCCCCATCAATAAAGAGCTGGATTATTTTGACTAAGAAATGCAACCTTCACTAAGAGCTGTGAGGGGATGAGCTGCAATATAAGCTATATATGTGATATTAATGGTGCAGAGAAAAAACATTCAGCACAGATACTTTACATTTGTAATTAGGTATGGAAACCCATTCAAAGTACCATGAGATAAACAACTGTGCTATTTATAAGTAAGATGAATATGAGACATTGGTCAATAGGGGCCATTTATAGAGAGAGAGAGAAATAAGGAGTAGATACAAAATTAATAAAATATTAAGTCAGTTTGGATACTAATAATCCTGAGAACAATCATTTCATGCATAACTTGTTGTTGGATCTCTCTTATACATTCCCTCCTATTTCAGATATGTTAATGCTCACTTAATTTCTTTCCTGCATTCCACCTTATTTTGAATCCTATCAAATGTCTTAAATTACAAATCAGAAAGCATGACACAGCCCAAGTCTGCATTATTCCAGTAGTATGGAATATAAGTGTTCAGGTGTGCATTTTTGAAAAATATTTGTGTGCTTATTCTCTTGAAACTACTGTCATTTGCCAAATGTGTCATTGCTGCAGAGGATATAAAAAGTGTACACACCCCTTTTTTATAATCCAAAAACCTGGCATTTTAACAGTGGTGTGTACACTTTTTATATCCACTGTAGATGCAGCTGTAAGCTTGTCACCAGATGTCATCATAAAAATGTTCACCCTGTTTTGCATTGCCTAAATCTGTACAGATAGCTGCTGAGTATTAAAGCATCTCAATTAGCTTAACCAAGAAATATCTTCACTTATTCTATCACAACCCTCTTTGCCCAGAGTAAAAACTTCATCATCTTCTTTACCATCCATATTTTAATGTAAAATGCTGGGGTAGATTTTGTTCTGTACCCATGAACTATATGCATATATAAATTATAAATATACACACATATATATATATATATATATATATATATATATAGACATATATATAGACAAATTACAAAATAATCACAGGATGCAGAGTGGTTGTAGTAACTGGCATTGTATTTCAGAAAGGTGGGAAAGGCCATATGTGCTCAAACAGGTGAAAAAAGCTAGTGTGATATACATGCACTCACACAAATATTTTGTGTGTGTATGTATATATATATGTATATATATATATACACACACATATATATGTGTGTGTGTGTGTATGAGAACTGTTTGTAGTTATATTTTTGTTAAATATTACTTGATTTACATTAACACAGAATTGTAAATACATTAGGAAATATGATGTTGGGAACAGCAGCCCTTCAAATGTCTCTTCACTGCAATGATCACAATACCTCATGAGTCAACTTAACCCATCTATCAACATAAAATATTTCTGCTAATTCTCCCAGAGTGCAGCAAACTGATATTGTGATGCACTTTTAAACAGCACGTACAATCAGAGCATATACATAATTGCTAAGCACCTGCTGAAAATGAGTACATAAAAATAAATGCGTCAATACTAAATGCAACTTCTCAGCCCTGTATGAATTCTTGTGTCCATTTGGCCATTGAATAGCAACTCGATACTGAGAGAGACCAGAATGGCTCATTTCTCAAAGACTTGTAAATGTGCATCATGCTGATGGGCACTAAGGAGAAAAAAATCTACAAATGTCAAATTTATAGATATTTTAAAAGCAGAATTGAGGATCATTTTTAAAATCTCCTGTGGCCAGACCTTTTATTCAGCTTAAGCAGGATGAAAATGCATCATTAAAAGTTGAACTGAACAATAGAGTCATGCAGCAAACAACTGCTTGCGATGTTAATTTTGTACTTTCTTGCATCAGTAAGGTTTTTTTTTTTTTTCATTTGCTAGTCATGATTTCTGATGAGTTGACAGTTGATTACACAGAACTAGACATGGATTTTTTTTTAAATATTAACATTTATAGCCATGTATCCATTTGTAGCACAGTAGTATATTGACACAAAGGGGGCACTCAGCTTATATATATATATATATATATAGATATATATATATATATATATATATATATATATATATATATATATATGCACACATACACACACATATATGTGTGTGCATACAGCATGTATATAAATATATACATACATATATGCAGAGACAAAATAAAACATGCTTCTCTTCAGCCTGGGGAACAACATAAATCGGGATATGCAAACATTCACAGTACTTACTGAAAAAGGTTCTTTCTAGTCCTTCCAGCTTTAGCAGAGTTTATCTCACAGGTAATTCCCTTCTTTAATTCTCACAGTTAGATGTTGCCCATTCAATTCTCAGTTAGAGCGTCTTCTGTGTGGCAACATGCGTGAACGGGCGTTCCTTCGTTGAAGGTTGTGCGTTAGGCCCAGCAAGCCAGCACGTAAAACTCTACTGCCAATCATTAGCGGACCGGAGTTCCGCTGTAGCGACCCCTAACCGGGAAAAGCCGAAAGACACAAACAAACAAATTCTTACAACACATTAGCAGAAACACTTTCCAGTAAGAAAACGAAAACAAAAGTGGCAGGACACTGCTGCTTGGCAATAAGACTTTTAATAAAATGACCTTTAAAATACAATGCAATCCTAAGACACAAAGTAAGCGCTTTCGGGTTACACCCTTCATCAGACATCAAACATTTGGCATACACTGTTTTTAAAACTAAACAACAACCAATGAAAATCAGCAAGTTTTAATGATATACACGCCTACTCAAAAGTGTAGGCTTTAAAGGAATGACATCATTGAGACCAGGAGGTGTATGTGCCATAAGGTCTATTATCCATTTGGTTTCTGCCAAAGCTGTCTGTAATTTAATATCCCCCCACCTTCTGCTCAATCTAACATTAACAATGACTCTAAATAAAAAACTGTGTGTGGGGTGTTCATGCACATGCCTAAATAGTGCATTACTTACATCCCCATTCCTGATACTGCCGAGGTGTTGCAGAATTCTCACCTTGAACATATTAGTTGTCATTCCTACATAAAAACTTAAACATTTCGTGCACTCAGCCATATAAACCACATTGGAAGTCCTGCAAGTAGCCCTACCTTTAAAAACAATCTTTTTGCCTGTTGCTGGGTGAGAAATCTACCTCCTTATTAATGTAGCCACAAGCTTTACACATACCACAAGGGAGTGTCCCTGCTGTACTCTTGAAGGACCTGTCCATTTGCAAACTTTTCTCTTTACATAAGAGGTCACTTAGATTTCTATTCCTTCTATATTGGAAACATGGTCTGTTATCTATAAGACCTTTGAGATTCATGTCACTGGTGAGAATGTTCCAGTTATTTTTTAAGATATTACAGATATCACCAATGTTGCTCCCATAGGTGAACATCACCCTAGTACCTCTCTCTCTTAAATTGTCCTGCCCATTCTCAATAGATGTCAATTCTTGATGTCTATTCAGCCAGGGTTTATATTTTGTCTGCCTATATACCTTACTCTCATCTATGGCATTCCTAACCAAGTTCTTCCCATAACCTCTCTGTTCAAAATATCCTGTGAGATTACATAGTTCTTGTTCAAATTGTGTCTCATCTGTATTTATTCTGGAAACCCGACTCACTTGTCCTTTAACAATATTGGGAAACAGGTGGCGAGGATGCATGCTATCATATGATAGCAAAGTATTTTTCCAGCATTCTTTTTTATATAGGCTTGATGAGAAACCTTCATGTGTTTGGGTTACCCTGACATCTAAAAATTCTATGCTGTTAAAGGATGTTTTGGCCGTAAAATTGAGAAAGGTAGTGGTGGTATGTATGTAGGACAGAAATCTTATTAATTAGCACGGCGAGAAGAACTTGTTTTGCGCTGTGTTTGATTTTTTGTTCTATACGCCATGCATGCTGCTAATTTGTTGGGTGAGTCGAGCAGTTCCTATGCCTCCGTTCCAGCCTTTGGAATAACTAATGAAGGATGGTCCAAGAAGCTTTTCACGTCATCATCTAATCCATTACTGAATTTGGGTTTCAGTATGGTGAAAAACAGAAATGAAGATAGCTACATACCGGTACCAGTTGATAAGACCTTTGAGGATCTGTTAAAAGATTTAAACTTCAAAATGAGTAAATTGCAATGCCTGCAATGGCAGAAATATCATTGTGAGGCATGCCTCGAGTACGGCATCGTACCCAGAGGCATGAGAATAATGTGTATGCCGGCGCAAGGAGACCGGTATCCTGACTTGCTTGCTAATGGCAGGCGTTGAATATCAACACAAGTTATAAATATATGGAATTGTTAATCAGTTTTTTTACTCCAGAAACCGAGGGGTTAAGTGAAGAGGTGCAGCTTTTGCTACACAGACTAGAAACTGAATTTACTGACAGCAGAAACATGCAGCGATTACAACAAACCTGTGTAACGTTTCAAGATAATGCGGAGAAGCTACGGCTTGATAAAATTAATAAAATAAAGAGAGACTACGAGGACTTTTCGAGGGGCCATATTTTTGTTTGGCCCAAACATCCACGGTTACCAAGGGATCAACGAGAGCGTGCCGAATGGCCAATGGAGACACGCCCCGTAGAGGGACGTGCGGAACTTGTCAGAGTCACTAAGGAAGCTTGTATAACAGCTATGGACACTTTCTCCACCTCTAACTCAGCTCTTCCATTAACGCCATGCATGCAGGAAGGCGTTATAGTGGAACGAGAATCTAATAATTCTATTGACTCCCTCCAGGGCTCTACTTCAGTTACGAACACGGGCAATATGGTCCCGAGTTCTTCTGGGGAAACACCCAGGTGTGTCTCAGGAGCAGCTACGGCCTTTGCAGGAGTGGAATCCATGAAAAGTGTAGCAAAGGATCCAGAAGTTGTTGATATGGGCACTGGTGCGTGACCCAAGGTGCCACAGGGGCAGAAGCGTTTTTTGGAACAGCTACCAGCGCCCGTCAAAAAGAAAGGGGCCTGGAAAAGATCACAGAGCGACGACAGAGAAGTGGGGAAAAGGAGGAAAACCCTACAGTGACTCTTGGGGCTTCTACTGACATTGTGTATAATTTATCCTCTCATATTTTAACGAAGGATGAATTGTTCATTCTGAACAAAGGACTAACTTTTGTGCCCAATAACAATTGCACACTTAATGAGGTAACTATGGACATCATGCTATTTTGTAGAAGTATTATGTTAAGATTGAGGTTTGGAAATGATACATCTGGCTGTCCCACACCTAGAAAAGCTAGTGGTTTTGTACCGCCGCTTTCACCCACTTTAAATTTATTTTTGAATGCATGTGAGAGGGACTTAGTCAAATACTATACTGAAGGGCATTTCACTAAATATTACAACTTAACTCGTGAGCAGACTAAAGCCCTACATGATCTAGCCAGTAATGATTCTATAATAATAAAAAAAGGCTGATAAGGGAGGAGCAATTGTTGTAATGGATGCAGATTGGTATAA
>NC_056749.1:168392096-168482096 GCF_019279795.1 Protopterus annectens
ACAGTATAGGCAGACACCATTATAATTTTACATTTCTGTGTAACACTAGTTAATGGCTTAATGGCCACAATTCTTTGTAGCATGTACTCATACCAGGGGCCATACCTCTCAACTGTCCAGATTTTCACAGAATGTCCAGATTTGTGTGTCATATTTTTGATCTATTCCTCAAAGTTTGTAGTTTTCAGGATTTTTGAGGCAAGTCAGTAAGTACTTATTTCACTAATTAATGACAGTCATGTCAGTTTCAGATAATAAAGACTTCATAAAACCCATGGAAACAACATTTTTTATTCTAGCAACTTTCTAAATTTATAAAAGCAATATTTAAAACTTGTCCCTATTACTGGGGCTTTGTCCCTTTATTATTGTTAGCTTTGTCCAGATATTTTGTGCTAAGAATTTGAGAGGTATGACCAGTTAAGGCTAGTAAATTAGGTAGATTCGAGCAATTCTAAAGGACAAACTACTGCTATGTTCAATCAGTGTAGTTATTTGCAATCTTTGCAGTTTTATTAGAAAACTTCCTCAGTAGTGTGAGCTTTAGTCTTGGGATCAATTTCTGATGGGGAGATTTGACTTTATAAAGAATTTCTAGCTTATGATTGGTTTTATTATATTTCATGATGTATATGTTAACTGAATTTTAAAATATGTTCAATTATTTCTAGTACTATTGTCAACAACAACAAACATTTCTACTATTGTTACTAACTGATAACATTGCTATGTTTGCCATAACTTGATTCTTCAGTTGGTGGTGAGTATCCCATAACTAAAGTTTTACTTGGGTTTAGAAGTAGTTTAAATTGCTCTAAGCAGGTTTCCATAAAGGAATGATGTAGGTCAGCTTGACGTCACTTGGCTAAAGAGGATGCACATAATTGGCTGGTGTCATGTGCGTTACATTTGCTGAGGGTGATGATGTATACATTTTAGTCATAAATGTATTAAAGAGTTTGTTTGTGTCTTTCGGCTTTTCCCGGTTAGGGGTTGCCACAGCGGAACTCCGGTCCGCTAATGATTGATAGTGGATTTTTACGTACCGGGTTATCAGCCCTGATGCACAACCTTCAGCAAAGGCACGCCCCATTCACGCACGTCTCCGTGCAGAAGACACTCTAGCTGGGAATCGAACGGGACGTCTTGCTATGAGGCGACAATGCTACTGCATCACCACCACTGCAGCTCATAAATGTATTAAAGAGTAAATGTGTTAAAATTGAACCTTGGGGCACACTTACAGACTGCACTCGCTGGCTGACATAATTTGGAAAGACCTTCTTGAGACTAAATAATAGCATGGGATACAAAACTGTACTAAATGCTTTGGCTAAGTCCGACAAGAAGGATGCACCCATTCAACCATATTGTTCTATTTCATGAATGCAGTGTATACAACTCAGTAATGCTGTCTCTTCTCTGTGATATAACCTGCAGTGAATTAATAATATGCAGAATGTAACTTGTTCTCTGCTTGGTAGTTGATCAACTGCAGGGGAACACGTTCAAGTATTTTGCATGTAGTGGACAAGTTGACAATATGCTTTTAGTTTGTTAGTTCAACATATTTGACACTGAACATGAGAGAATAACATGAGTGTTTTCAGAGCCTGAGGGCTTTAGCTTCTTGAGGAAGCAAAGATGCAGTAGAAATACTGGGAATACAATGGCATCTGCAGCTATTTTGAGATATTCTACTACAAGACAACTATGTAAAGTTAGTTTTTTTTTTTTTAATCATGGAAGTAGGACTTTTAGTAAGTGAGAAGGCAGGACTGATGCTGATCATATCACAATGAAATGATGGGTATACTAGCTTCATTAATAGAGTCATTTGTGTAGCATGAAGTTTGCATGATATGCTCAAGTCTCCATCTGTGAAAGGGCATAGCTGTGATATTTTTACTTTGTATGTATTTATTCATCGATTACGGTTTTATTGTAAACTACTATAGTAGTTCGGAACAGCCTTTAAGATTATAATTTTAGTCAGGTCTCAAAACTGATGATATTGCAGTAGATCGTTTGCTGCTGTTTTCTAAATGCCAGCTTTTCCATGCTTAACTCTATTGTCCATAAGCTTTTTTCTGATTTAAGCAATAGTGAAGGTTTTGATTGGAATCGTGTCCTACAGTAAAGTGGTAGTGAGTTTAACATGAACTGAAATGCTTTATTGAAGTGATTTACTGTAGTATCTAAACATACTGTTTTTTCACTGTTTTCAGTGCTATACTGAGGGAGAAGCAAGAAGGCTGTATTGCTCATTATTTCCTATTGGATATATCTATAAATTCAGGCATGTTTCCATATGGCATATACTATGTTATCATCACTAACGTCATCTAGAGTAATTCCTACATAGCTAATTTAACTGAGGTGTGTTGCTAGTAACCAGTACCAAGGTATGTTCTTTTCCAGTACCTTTATCAGTATTGCTGGTCATAGGAAAAAAAAAACTGTTAGTTCATTTAGATTGTTGGAAACATAAAAAATCTTATGAATTAGCTTGGGACAATCAATATCACGTTCACCTAAGATTATTGGGTACTTGCGTATTATTGCAACCAGATTTTCGCAGTTGTGAAATTCACATCCTGGAATCGAAACAACTTCAGGAAACACTGTTAGCTGTTATTTGAAAAAGTTATTGCCGAAAATTAAGTTTGGATTACCTTCAGGATGACAAACATTTGAAAAACCCTCTTCCTGTTTTGCGTGTATTACACATGCACGCTTGAATTGTCATAGATGCTCTCTTTCTGACAAACGGAAACTCTGGCACGGACTACTAAAAAGAAAGCTAGTTACATGTATGAATCTAAATTTCTGAGAGTAATAACCAGATTTATGTAACCTGATATGTCAAAGCAAATGATGTGTACTGTTCATAAATCTATCATGGACATCTTCAGGTATTGGTTAACAAGAGAAGGGGCTGCATGTCTGAAACAGTACAGTCAGTGACAGCTCTGTCACTATTAGTGAGTGCACCACTACAAACTTCCTGCACTGAGTGCCCCCCACCTACTGCAACTTTGGCACATCAGATTTAATAGTTTATTACATTAAGAAATAAACACTATATTATCACTCTCTGACTGCATATCCTATGTAAAACACAACAGATTTACTTTACTTTAGTTCCTGCTCCGACTTCTTTACTGCACTGCTCACCTTTACAAAGTCTATATTGTGAAAAAAATAAGCGACATGCTGTCAGTAAAGTGCATAAACAAACAACACTATGTTGTTATCATTTCTTGGATAATACTGCAGAAAACAAACTGGAGTGGTAAAGAAAAATAGAAGTTATGTTCTTACCATAACGTTCCATGTTAGTTGTCTTCTTCTCGCCTTCTTCTTGCTGGATGGGTTAAGCTCGAGTTGGTTCCACCGGCTCGAGGCTCCCCTTATATCCCACAATGCTAGGCGAGAGTTACCTCAGATCTCGTTTGTAAGCTAACCCCAGCTTATAACAGAAACAGTATAACTGTGAAAAACAGAATCCACCTCTAACAACAGGAAGAAGAAGGGTGACCTACATCCTGAAACAAGAAATATGCATAATAGCATATAGCTAAGAAAGAGGTGGTAGAAAGAGAGGTCACGATCACAACTCCTCTAGGTCTGTCCAGGCCAGGGGAAGGAGGGTGGAGAAGAAGACAACTAACATGGAACGTTATGGTAAGAACATAACCTATATGTTAAGTTGTCTATCTCGCCTTCATTCTTGCTGGATGGGACTAGCACCTTGTCCCGGGTGGCCTAACGGAACAGACTCCTGAGAACAGTGGAACCAAAATTAGCTCTATGCCTAGAAGCTAAATCCAACTTATAATGGAAATAAAAGTGTGAGGAGTAGCCCAAGTAGCTGCACAAATGGTGTCAATAGGCAGTCTGTCTTGGAAGGCTAGAGAAGTAGCCAAAGCTCTGGTGGAATGGGCTTTAGGCTTATTAGGCAGTTTTGTGTCTAATCTCATAAACAAGGGTAATCAGAGATGTTAGCCATCTGGATAAAGATACCTTTGAAACTGAAGTCCCTTTCTGCTTTCCATAGGAGACAAACAGCTGATCAGATTTTCTGAATTGTTTCGTCTGTCCAAGTAGTACCTTAATTGACGATGAACATCCAGACAGTGTAATTTTTGTTCAGACCTATTTGAATACTCGGAAAAAGACAGGAGGTCAATGCATTGGTTTAGATTTGATGTTGAAACCACCTTAGGCAAAAAGGACGGGTTAGTTAAACTCTGTCCTTATGATACACAAGGTTAGGAGAACGACAACTGAGTGCTTGAAGTTCTGAAATTCTTCTAGCTGATGTGATAGCCACCAGAAAGAGAGTTTTCCATGATAATAACTTTAAGGAACATGAAGCTGCAGGTTCGAAGGGAAAGAATCAAAGAAGCAAGAAGTAAATTTAGGTCCCAAGGAGAAGGAGGATTTCTTACAGGAGGTCTGAGAAGAAAAACTCCTTTCAAAAAGGCTTTGCAGAGTTTGTGGGACATTAGGGCGGATTCAGAAATACCCACATGGAAATTAGAAATAGCTGCCAATTGAACCTTAAGAGTAGATGGAGATGAACCTGCATGGAAGAGTTCAGCAAGAAAATCGAGGACTAGTTGGATGGAAGCGGTGAAAGGATCTATGTCCTTTCCTTGTGCCCAATATGAAAATCGTTTCCACTTACTCAAATAAATCTTCGAGTGGAAGATTTATGGGAAGCTATCAAAATATCTCTAACAGAGTGAGATAATTGAGGAAGCCTAGTTGGAAGTGGAGGAACCAAGCAGTGAGGTTCAGAGAGGGAGGGAGCGATGAAACTGACCCGACTGATGGATCAAAAGATCTGGAACTAGGTCCAGATTCCACGGTCGCTCAAAAGAAATCGATGCAGAAAGGGGAACCACACTTGTCGAGGCCAGTAAGGAGCAATGAGGATCAATGAGGCCTTCTGAGCGATAGCTTTCTGTATTACTTGAGAGATCAGTGGGAGAGGAGGAAATGCATACAGAAGTCCCGGGGCCAAACTTGGACTAGCGTCCCTGCTGGGTTGGCCTGGTAAAGGGAATAGAGTGAAGTATTCTCTGCACTTGCTGTTTTGGGGAGTAGCAAAAAGATCGCAGCAAGGCTGACCCCACTTGAGAAAAATCTCTCTCACTACAGAGTCTTTCAGAGACCACTCGTGAGGCATGAGAATAGCTCTGCTCAACTTGTCCGCAATGTGATTGGACTTCCGGGATGTGCGTTGCTATCAGAAACGCTGAGAAGAAATCGCCCATTGCCACAGTCTGAGTGCTTCTCGACACAGGGGGTATGATCTGGTTCCGCCTTGTTTGTTGATGTACCACACTACAGACATATTGTCCGTCTGGATTGCAATCGTTCCCAAGGGAAGAGAGTGTTGAAGGGCTTGCAACGCTAAAAGCACTGCTCTCATCTCCAGAACATTTATGTGCAAGTGGCATTCGTTTGGTTGCCATGTGCCCTGGACTGTCCTGCCCTGATAATGCCCCCCCCACCCGATCAGGAGGCATCCGTTGTCAGAGTTGCAACCGGAGGAGGTGTAACAAATCGTCTCCCCAACAGGATCTGGGGGGAAGACATCCACCACATGAGATGCTTTTTGCACGCTTGATCATAATGGTGTGAGACATTGGAAGTTCCTGGTATGACCATTGAGAAAAGAGCATCCACTGAAGGATCCGCATGTGGTATCTGGCCAATGGAAGGAGGGTATGGCGCTGCCATGATTCCCAACACCTTTAGAACTAACCTGGCTTTGGCTCTGTTGTTGTTGAGAAGTAGTGATACCAATTTTGAATGTCTGATATCCTTTGGTTCGTTAGTGTTGCAGACATGTTTACAGTATCTAATTTTGCGCCTATGTAGGTAATAGTACGACAAGGCGACAAAACAGACTTTTCGCAATTTATTGAGATACCCAGTTTTGACAGACGCGAAAGTGTAATCTCTGGCCATCAGAAGGAGATGCTTGGTGGGAGCTGTGAGGAGCCAGTCGTCCAAATATGGAAACACCTGGAATCCTTGTCGTCTCAGGTGAGAAGCTACCACTGCCATGCATTTGGTAAACACCGGGGCAGTGGTGAGACCAAAGGGCAGGGCCCTGAATTGAAAATGACTGGTTCCCAGCCTGAAGCGGAGGAATCTTCTGGAGCGTCTGTTCATTTTATGTGATAGTCGTCCTGAAGGTCTATAGAGCACATCCAGTTTCCTTTTCCCAATAGGGAAGAATGGATTGCAGCGTGACCATCCAATCTTGTTTTCTTGACCGATCTGTTCAAGATACTGAGATCCAAAATTGGTCTCCAGTCCCCTGTTTTCTTTGGAACTAAAAAGAACCTTGAGTAGATTCCGGATCCTAGTTGGTCTGCTGGCACTGGCTGAATAGCTCTTTTGCAAGCAGTTTTGAAATTTCCAAAGCTGCTATATCCCTTTGAGCGGTGGGACATCTGGAAGGGATTTTTGACTGATTTGGAAAAGCGAAGAAAGAGAATAGAATAACCTTATGATGGACTGTACCCATTTGTCTTGTGTCAAGGATAGCCAGGCTTCTGGGTACAGTGACAATCTTCCCCGACTGCCTCGAAGATGGGCAGTCGGGCAACACCTCAGGGATGCTGAAAGGGCTTATCGGAGAACGTTTCATTGCCCTGGTTCTGGACCCCTCTGCCTCTAGGGGCGTCTACCATTGTTGTTCCCCCTCTGCCTCTGGCGGGAACCGACTCTGTCGTCAGGCGAAGTCCCTTGGGATTGTTTACGAACCACATCTTTCCCCTTCTGGCCTTTGGGGTAAGGCCTAGAAGGAGTAGAAAACGGACTCCGGCGGCAGAAAGGGTCTTGCCATCAGTCTCGCACCTAGTCAGGGTTTCTTTCACTTGTGGACCAAAGAGATGATCCATCAAAGGGGAGTTCGTGAAAGACGTCTTGAAAGGTTCCAAAATTGCATAGTCGCATCCAGGCGTGCCTACGTAAGGCTACCCTGTTCCTGCGGCTCTGCTCGCTCCATCGGCCGCATAAGAGAGGAGGCGCATGGAGGAGTTGGAAATAGAATTAGGATAGCCAGCTGCGTGTTCATTTTCTCTTGGAAACCCGCAGCTGTAGGGTCCTTCAGCATTTCACTCGCTTCTTTGATCAAGTCCCTTTGAAGACGAGTGAAATGGCACAGGTAATTCAGCGAACGCATAGTAAATGTCGCTGAGGAGAACATCCGCTTCCCGTACCTATCCATGGACCTAGATTCCTTGTTAGGTGGATGGACAGGCACTGAAGGATCAGCCAGTTCCTTCTTTGTGGCGGCAGCTACCACCATAGCATCCACAGAGACTCCTTTTGATAAAAATTCCTTGTCTGATGGAGCTGTGATGAATTTGGAGGGTCTCCTGGGAGTGGGGTCCACTGAATCAGGAGCCGTCCATGCCTTTTTAGCAACCACCTGCATGAGGGGGTCCACCCAGGAGGTGGAAGGACGAGAGCCAAACGCCTCAAGATACACAGATTCGTCCTCCGAAGGGTTGAGGGCTGGCCAATTTCCCCTCTGTTTAAGGATCTCCAGAATGTCTGCAAATGAGACATCTTCAGAAGGGGAACGGGGAACCCTCAGAATCATCAGATCTGTGTCGGAAGTGATAGACTCAGGTGAGTCAATGTGCTTCCTCTTGCACTTCCTCTTCCGAGGGGCTCTTCTGCCAAATCAGGAGAGGCCTCGAAGAGGATGAAATCCCAAAGGGAGCTCCTGAGGAGTTGGCTCTCTGCGGTCCGGGATGAGGGAGTGAGTCGATTTACCCTGAGGCAGCATAGAGGGAGGGGCTGGAGCCGACTGTGGAGTAGAGCCAGGCTCTAACACACTCCGCATGACCTCAGCACCCCTGTCAGGCAGAGCCAGAGGTCCCGCTCCGAGGAGCTAAGACCCCCTCGGCACCGACAGTGATGGCTCGAGGCCGATGTCGGAGCCGAACTCACCAGCGCCCGAGCACCCCAGAGGGGGAGGGGGGTCGGACAAGGGTCCGATGCGACTCACCCCCTCGGAGCCGACGAGGGAAGTCCGGCGCCGAGGTTCCTCCATGGCAGAAAACGCAGCCACGGAGCGGGCGAAGACAATTGTCTCGGCTCGGTGACCACAGTCTCGGTTCCGACGACCCGCCTCCGAACTCAAGAGAGTCGAAGGAGGAAAGAGTTGATGGACCGGGGCAGGCACCGACTGATGAGTCGGGCTCTGAAGCATCTGGGCTAATGCCTCAGACTTGAGTAGTCGACTCACCACCCTCTGAAGGTCATGATCGGACAGCCTCGATGACCTAGAGGAATGAGACCTTTGGCTCCGTTCAGACAGCAGGGAGATCCTGGAGCCGAATGAACGGAGCCAAGAGAAGGTGACCTAGACCTCTTTCTGGTTGTCGGCTCCGAAGATCTTGTCGGAGCCGACACGGGTACCTCGATAACCTCGTCTCCGGCCGGAGCCGAGGAAGCCACAGAAACTGTGGACTGAGTCTTATCGGCTCCAGCCGGAGCCGATAAAGGCAAAGGTTGAACAACCTGAGGTCTCGGCTCAGAAGCTGGAGCCGAAGACCTCGATGCCTTGGAGGGCTTCCCTGTTGAGACAGACAGGGAATCCTCAGGCTTCAACAAGCCTCTCAGAATAAGCTTGTTTTTCTTTCCTGCAGGACCCTGGGGCTGAAGCCATGGCAAACAGCACAGGAGTCCTGCAGGTGCAAACCCAGACAATAGACACAAGAAGTGTGAGCGTCTGTCAGAGACATTTTCTGACAGCACGCATCACACTTCTTGAATCGAGACCTTTGCTTCTTTAGACATAGCCTAACTGGTGAACACAAACACACACTCAAACACACCAGTTATACCCTGTCAAAATAACTACTTTAGTAAAAATACTAAAAATAAAGTACAATAAACAGTAGTTTAAACTACACAAACACTCCCTAGGGAAGGGAAGGCCCAAGGCCCAAGGGAAGAACTAAAGTTCTTTTAAACAAAAACGGGAAAAATTAGGTCGGGATAAAGTTCAATGAACTACACTAATTTGATAATAATTAAACTAAAAAGGGGTAAAAGAGTAACTTTTAATAGAAAAGCTTAAACTCACCAGGAACCGGTAGAACAACCAACCTCGAAGCTGTAGCGGCAAACGAGATCTGAGGTAACTCTCGCCTAGCATTGTGGGATATAAGGGGTGGAACCAACTCTCGAGCTTTAGAGTGGCCGAGTCGGAGCCGAGGTCGGCTCCGAACCCATCCAGCAAGAATGAAGGCGAGATAGACAACTTAACATCACACTATATAACATTTTACCAACATTAAAGAAAATATTTCATCACTAGGAAGCAACCAGTACTGCCGTGAAAAATCTGGTTGCGATAATACCCATTATTGTTTCAAGAAATGTATTTATAATTATCCAGGATTATATGTTCATTAAGAGGTATATAAAGTTTTGTTATGTATATTAATTTTTGTGTGTTAAATTTACGTGTACTTAGTCGTATTTCATCTTCATTTATAATTAGCATTTGTATGAGGTGCAAGTTATTAATAAAGATTTGTGAATATATAATGGCTACACCACCACCAGCTTGTTCACTGGTGCATTCAGAAGGCATTATTTCATAGGTGGGAGGCAGAATTTATATATTTTGTGTTGGATTTCTTTCATGTTGCTGTAATTGTGATTATGCCAGGTCTGTAGAGCATATCCAGCTGTGCAAGTCCGTTGTCTAATTCTGAAAACTATGAAATATGACATCTCTTATTCTTGTAGGTATTATACAGAAAGAAGAACTGTTCAAGGTAGCATTATGCTTGGCAAGTCATGAGTTATGATGAATGTTTCCAAATTTTAAAAGCAACTTGTGATTACATTTATGCTAGTGTTTACATTTATGCAATAAGGTTTCTAGCAATTTAGTTGTATTTTACAGCATGGGCAACTTGCTGACTATGCGGTCATGTTTTTAGAGATTCTTCATATTCTGTGTTCTCTTTCAGTATTTGTGTGTGCAGAGCCATCACAGTTTATTAGTATGAATGTGAATATATATAGATGTGTTTATATATATACACACACACACACACACACACACACACACACACATATATATATATATATATATATATATATATATATATATGGTTTTCACTTCATAATCCCGAAATGCCAGAATCAAGAAATTCAGCATTCCGAGATTATAAAGCCAAAACCTTACAACCGCAAAAGTTTAAAACACCGAGCAGCACAAACACGAATCTCAGAACACCGACCGTTATCAGAATACCGAAAATGCCAATGATACACTTTAACAGATAACAGATCTCCCATGTCTGTGATGAACCCAAAACCAAGACCAGCACACCACCACTCTGAATACAATACAGGGATACACTATACGCCATACAGCACACACATCAACAGGTGCCACACTTGGAACGGAGTAAGACCAGGACACGAACGGCATGCAATACACATCCATAGTGCTGAGAACCACTAATATAAATGGAAAGGTAGAGCTGGAACCACTGCCACCAATGTAAACATGCCACACACCACTTGTAGAATGCAGGACTGTCATGGCTCTCCTATACACAGAAACAGTATGCAACTCACATAACAGCAAACCCCCCCACGTCCAGAGTTGTTGTACTAGCACTGTGATGTAGGCATCATGAATAAGCCCAACTCACAGTTTCAATAACCTTGATATGGCCATCAGAAAGCCCAATGTACCGTATGAGGATCTATTCCATAGCACATGTTCGAACTGAGTATGCCACGGGATTACCTTTCTCCTTTTAGGTGAGGGTGCTGTTCCACAATGTAACCGTACCCGCAGCTCTTCAACCCGGTCCTGCTCCCGGGCCAATACTCTCATTAACACACCCAGATCAGTTGCTCTGTGTCCTAACAGGCACTTCAGCCTGTGATGCCACGCCTCCATGCTATTCTGGGTACGATGCAGGAAAAGCATGATCAGTGCATCCACATTCCAAAAACACACAGGGAATAACAGTGGGAAACTGCATACACCAGTCGTACGGGTGCAGAACTTCCACTGCTTACCCAGCACATAATCACTGAAATGCCAAACCAGTTCCTTTCCCTCGGGTGGAAACCCTTTTGATAATGCGTGGAAAGCACTTTTAATGGCATCCTCAGTGACAAATGCTAGTGCAACTAAGCACTTAACATGTAGTTAGAATGATTAGTCTGTGTTGTATAAATGCGCCAACCCCAACTGCTGCACTTTACACCATATGTTCTGGGTAAAGTGGAATAAACATCCCTTAGGGGTTACACCTTCCAAATTAAGCGTAATGCTGCATCGTGCTGAAACCCTGAAATCACTTAAGACATATTTAACATTAACATCAAACCCATGCTCATCCATTAGTTGCAGCACACAGTTCCACATGAAGGTGTAGGACTTTAAGGATTTTTATGTCATGAGACAGTACAACAATGGCACACTTTTATGGAAACCTCCATAGGTAAGCAAGCCATGAATGCTATATAGCTGTCTGCACATTATAGTCTTATAAAAGAATGTACCATCAACCAGCCATATGGTTGCAGTACTGAGATCTAGTACATTTTGCACAGTTGAAAACACAACCACAATTGTCTCTGCGGATGTATCTACCATGGATTTATTTACAAACACACCAGACTTTGTAGGCAAGTCCTCAAACCTAATGTCCTGCAGGTGTACTACACTAGGGGCTGCACCCTTATGCTGCTTCCTACGAACCCTTCCTAGCTGCTGGAGCAACGCTCCACGGTTCGGTTGGCTTGGGCTAACTACCTTCGATGTGGAAGCTAACGCATCATTCACTAGCAGGCAGGAGTTGTTTCTTGTGATTTCTGCCTTCCTTTTCAGTTCAGCACACATCCTATACCACTCTGCAGCAACCGGGTCACCGGCATGTCTATGAACTACTGTTTTTATCAGCTTCTCACCACCAGGCATACTGCTAGTGATGACTCTACCTGTGTATTTTTCTGAGTGTTTTAGCCTATAGCCCCAATACGATTTCTCCTTCAGCACCTTTTCTCTGTTGTAAATATATCCATCAATTATGAGTATGGTGCCTCCTTTCTGGGACAGCAGTGTGTTGTATATGCCTCCAATAGTTCCAGGTGCACTGAAACATTCCATCTCTGTGTATGCATGGTAGTGATGTGCTGCAGACTGGAAGTGCCTTTTAAATTGCACTACTGTCGGTATTACAAATTTTGTGCTTTAAACCGTTCCCACATGTGAGGTTTCGGTGTTATAATCTCGGAATGCTGAATTTCATGATTCTAGCATTTCGAGATTATGAAGTGAAACTATATATATATATATATATATATATATATATATATATATATATATATATATATATATATAGTGTGTGTGTGTGTGTGTGTGTGTGTATAGAGCCATCACAGTTTATTAGTATGAATGTGAATATATATATATATATATATATATATATATATATATATATATATGATATAGCACATTTTAGTGCTTATTTTCAGCCCATGTTTAATGCTTTACTAAGGTGAGTTCATTCTGGATAGCTCTCTACGGGCATTAAATATCAAAATGGAGATTTCACAGCTCTGAACCCTGGAAGGACACTGCTAGTTATTTTCATACATTGTGATCCAGCACTTGCAAACTGCACTGCACATGTCCTGCCTTTCAAACAGTTTGCTTTCCACGTTAACACATTTGAGTTGAATTTTAAAGAAATTATCTTTTGTATGACATGAGCATGATGAGTTGGGCATCATCTACAGCCTCCATAACTCTTTTGAGAACATTTACCAGATTAGATAGGATCTAATCTTCACAAAGTCAAAGCGTTAGGAGTCAGGTCAACCAAGATCTTTGATATTGCAGCTTATGAAGTAAATTATTACACATTCTATGGCTTTGCAGATGAGGCTGGTAAGGTTGATAGGTCTGTAATTATCTGGGTCATCTGTAAGATGACCCAGCGTACATTTCATCATGGACAAAACAGATAGCTAAACTTGGGCTAAACGGTTTAACAGGTGGGTCTGAAAGGTCATAATTAACACTATTAATTAAGCAACTAGGTGTATTGTCAGGTCTCACGGAGGAAGCAATTTTGGTAATTGTTAGCAGTTTCAGGAAACAGACTGTAGAGATAACTGGGGAAGTAAGGGATTCAGACATTTTAGTATTTGAATAGAAGTCTCTGGGTGAAGTTGGCAATAAATTTGTCTGAAAGGACAATGGTAATATCTATTGGGTCAGAACAGGAGGTGTCAGTATGAATAAAGGAATTTTTGTTTAAGTCAAGGAATCACATTATACACTGTATGAACTATAGGTTTATTAAGCACTTTCATCCTTCACGAAGCATTGGATTTCATTAGAATAACCATTTGTCAGTTATTCTGGTAAAGTCCATTGTTTAGTAAAAGACGAAAGCTCCTAATAAATTTGTGATTTATTTGGGGCATTTGGTTTTATGTTTCCACTTTTTTGTTTTACGTCAAGGGATATTTGGGCATATTCTACATTGGTGGTATAGGTGCCACAGTTTATTGAAAGGCAGTAAGACAAAGTAAGCGTGTTTTTTGCTGACGGACAGATCATTTATAACACTGAGGAATCCTACAAGGCCCATCATTGAACAAAGGTGTGCTGTAACATTCTATTAGTTGAACATCAATCCTACCTGGTGTGATCTGTAGTTCAGTAAATTCAGTGAGTATGTGTCTAGGGATCTGCCTGTAAGTACTATGCTCATTGAGCAATATGGACACAACACCACAATTACCATTGGGTCCTATGGCATGAAATGCACAATACCCTGCTATAGCTGCTATAGAGGGAACACTCTCTTTACATTTGCTTTTTCAATAATTATGTTGACTTTGAAGGAACAGTCTCTCTACATTTAAAACAAGTTTTGATAATTATGTTGACACGGATGTTTGTTAAATGCATGAGGGTCTCAAGAAAAGGCAAGTTATTGTTCACACTTATTACATTGAGGACAGCCACCTTAATATGATTCAATTTGGGTACTGAATGTCACTCTTGTTGGAATTCTCATTAAATGGACTTTGCTGAAAAAGGGACTGGAGAGAGTGGGTAGCAAAGGTCTTACCCAATATTTGGAAACTTTAAACTGAAGGGTATAGGCCATCTTTAGCAAGGACCGGTGAGCATTGCACGCCGACACATACTGAATCCCCAGGAGTGACACCAGCTATTTAAACAAATGTCATTTTCCTATTATAAGTCCTGCATTTGTTTTACATTTGCTGAAATTTTTCTTTCGGTTGCAGACACAGCTCTTTCATTTCTAGTGTTCTTTTTCTTTTGTTTTATTTTAATATCCATTCTCATCCTATTTCTACAAACCTTTTATACTTCACATAGTTTTCATTCTCTTTCTGCAGAGAACCCTCCCCCCTTTCAAGTTTATTATTATATTGCACTGTTCCAAATAGTTTGTAAAGTTATTAGAGTCTTTTTGGAGAAAACAGTAATTTCACTTTTTTACTCTGACATCTTTTCAGCTGGTCAAAGTCGGACAACATTTTTAAAACTCTAATTTTATTTTCTTTTTCAGAAAGCATCTGTTGCAATTTTATGCTTTATTCTGAGTACATAAAGACAAAGTCTCCCCCAGTTGCCTTGGCATATTATAGAGCTATACAATTCTGAATGAGTGATTTACTTATTCTTGCTGCTGGTTGGCCTTTGTTGTGCAGTCATATTTTTGAAAAGGTATCTATTATCTCTTCTGCAAGATTCCCTTCCTAATAACATTACCTAATTTTAAAAGCAAGTTTTATTCTCCAGTCATCAAAATCAAGTAAATTTCACTTTGCAAAGTTAGCACAGCTGAAATGCACTTATCTGCATCTGCTTATCAGAAATATTTTCAACAAAGCACTCTCATTCTATTGTACAATGGCACTGTTTATAACCAGACATAACACTTTCTTTTGTAAACCCAGCACATCTCAGCAGAGCCTAAAATCTGTTTATTTTCTATGAAAGCAACTTTTTGCATTGTCTATATTGCCACTTATTTTACAGCAAGAGAAATTTGTAACTTCACAATTAATTTCATCAGGTTTACATAAAATGTTCTTCATCTACAACTTTCAGAAGCAACAGCTAACAGGATCATATTGTTTCACAAACTGTCATAGAATTATGGCAATATTTTATTGCACATTACCTTTTACGATGCAAGTCTTCAATACAATACCAACAGATAATTTTATTTTCCAAGGCAACTTTAACTGCCAAGAAAATTTATTTTTAGTGCTGCAGAAAGTCCTAGTTATGGGCATAGAGTCATTACCTTTTGCTGTTCTTAGGTAATATGGTTTTCACTACTTGGAAATACTTGCTCTTTATTTATACCTCACATGCACTTTGCCACAGGTGTCTTACAATTGTTCACAAAAGAGAAATGGTTCAAGACAATAACTTTCAACCAGCAGACATTGAAAATATGTACAAAAGCCTTCAAAAAGGTATATATATATATATATATATATATATATATATATATATATATATATATATATATACACACACACATCCAAAAATCTGGAAATTGAATTGGAATAAAATTTAAATACTGGCTATTTGTTTATTTGCTTTTGTTTAGTGGAAAAGGAAATAAAATGCCAATTTTCAGCAGAGGCCTACGGCGAAAGGTAAAAAATAAGGATATAAACACATTTTTGACAATTCAAAAGAAAAACAGTCTATGCACATTGTCTGCTTTGAATTACTTTATACATAATCAAAAAATGTTAGCTATAATGCATACCAGATTAAGGAAATGCATGTTTTCATGACACTGAGTAAAATCAAAATTACTCTGTTAATACACGTGTTTAGTATCCACAGTGGACAGAGTTAGGATTGTATACTTCAAACTGTAGGTGTGGTACAGTTGCAATTATTTGCCAAGTAATATTTTAGGGTGGTTAGGATTGTATACTTCAAACTGTAGGTGTGGTACAGTTGCAATTATTTGCCAAGTAATATTTTAGGGTGGATTTGAATTGTTGTAGGCAATTTAAAAGCCTGATGTGGTTTGCACTTTTGTTCCATATCTTAGAAATGGTGATAGAGAATAGTGAGTCACTGTTATAATTATTTGATTTATAAGCAACAGTTAGTTGAGGTTCTGTGGGTCTTAATGTGCTATTTGGTACATGACATTGGATGAGATTGACAGGGAGAGTCTTCTAAGTGGATGTTGAAGTATTTTGTGGACTGAGCATATGGGAGAGAGTAATGTGTTGAGGAATTTCAAGCCATATGAGGGTACTGACCACCGTGCAGTGGTTTGTGATGCTGAAAGAATTTGCTAATTTCATTGTACATGCTTTCTGATTTGTGTTTGATGGAAGAGTTGAGATTTGAGAATTATGCTGAGGCATACAGGAGGGTAGGAAGGAGAAGGGAGCTGGCAGCTATTGTTTTACTATGTTAATTTTGCTCTTATCACTTTGTTCTATTGTGGTACTTTGCTCTGTAAAGAGAGACTAGTTTGCAATGTATCTCTTACTGCAGTGTCACTGTGCAGATCAAATTTTGTCTTATAAGTGATAACTTCTAGTAATTTTGTGTTACTGACATTTTCATTTGTTGTTGTTGTTTTACAGAGATAATATTAAGGTCAATGTTTTTTAATTTATAACTAGTACACAGCTCTTTATACTTCAAGTAGAAAGTTGGAAAGTACCCATAAACACATCTTTTAAAAAAGCAAAATGACAAAAATTATGGGAAAATAAATGAATGAAAAACATTTTTAACAAAAAAGCAAGCACTTGGCTTCATGTGTAATAAAACAGAACTTGTATGAAACGACTGAAATGATTTACATTAAACATAGTGGCTGTGCTTCCAATATACCCATCATGTTGAACAGAAGTTTTCAGTTAGCTATTTAAGACTAGTTAAAAGTAGATTAATAATTAAGAATTAATACTGGCAGGTTATGTAAAGGATATTACTTTGTTTAGTATATTAAGATCAGTTACCTGTATTATGGCAATAAGGGCTGACCTGTACCAATAATCCTCACTACCACAGTTTGAAGAAATCTTATCTTTTCTTAAAGAAACTGCTATCAAAGAGAGTAAATTTTAAAAAAAATCAGTATGTACCTTAAAATATTTATGTACAATCCCTGGATTAAAGTAAAATCTCTCTGATTTATTTCAGCAGAATTCTGCCACTTGAAGTTAGTTTATAGAGATTAATTGATTACATCTATTGCCCAAATCTTTCATTATATTATTTTATCGTCTTTGGTGTGTCAATAGTTGTCATTTTTCAATCTATATATAGTTTTTAAATTGTCTATTTCTTTGGGGCTCATAATACTGATACTTTTAACTATACCTCTCAATCTCATAACACAAGAAATCTTAAATCCAAAAATAATGGGGGGGGGGGGACGACAAAGACCTCAAAATAAGGAATTTTTTTATTTTGCTGTTATAAACCTAGAAAGTTGCTAGAATAAAGGGTGCTGTGTTAGTATACATTTTCTAAAGGATATGAAGTCAGAAACTCAAATGTTTATTATTTAATGACTTCTATCCTTTGCGATCTGCCAGAAAGCCACAAATATTATGAGGAATAGACGAAAAATGAGGATTGCTTATAACTGTACTATTTATATCATTGCTCAAATGTTTAACAAAATCAATAAAAAACATTTTGAAAAACAAATGCAGGTTATCAACGAGACAGTGCAAAATCTGTGTGCTTCAACTGTTTTGTAAATTCTATCATGCAGGGTCATTTACTTCTGCTTCTGAAAATGGAGATTTAAGATGCGTGTCCTCTTTCTTTAAATTATTGGTGCCACTAGAATGCTTTTATTTAGTATGGATTCCTGTGTACTAGACAACTTCAAACATCATGTGTGATGGAGAGTCAGAGAATTGTGCGTATAGGGGCATACGTCCAAAAAAGCAGGTATATCATGTGCAGGGGAAATCAGGCCTGAAAATAGGGACATTTTTCAAAAATATGGACAGCTGAGAGGTCTGGCTCAGTCAATATCTGACAGTGATGTACAAGATCTACAACTTGTCATGGATTTCTACACGATGTGCATTTATTTATTTTTTTTAGCAAGCAGGACTTGAATGTACATACACACACACACACACATAGCTCTGAAATAAAAATGCTTCTACCAGAACAGCTTTCTCGATTAGCTTCAGAAAACATTCATTTTTTTTAATAGCAGACGGTGATTTTTACTTTTCTTAAACATAGGATACTATGGAAATTAAAGAAAGTATCCCATTTAATTTATGTAGCATTTTTCACTGTTGTAGCATACCATGTTTCAAATTAACTTTAGCTATACATAAATAATTCACTCTGCCCTCTATTAAGTTTAGCTTTGCACTCAGCATGTTTCCACCTTTCACTACAAAGGCTTCCATTTACTTGGGTTCCAATATTTTTCAACACATAAAATAAATTTAATTTAAAGGTAACAGTGAATCCTCGGCATAGAAAGTCACAACATAAACAGAAGTTTACATAAACGTTACTGGGTTTACATTTGTGCATCAGTGCCTGTGAACTGTTTTAGAACCTTTAGCACTTCAAGAACTGCCTAAGCTTTAGCTCAGAAAACACAAATATGGTTTGTTTTTCCAAAATTTTGTCTCATTGTATCTTAAGTAATTAAACATTATTTAAATTGTGTGAGAAAATGTTGCAAGTAAAACCATGGTTTAAAAGGATGCGAATATCATGTGTTAAGTCTGTACATAAGAGCAGTGATCTGAATCATACCTCTTAATACAAGAAATCCAGACAAAGCCAAAAATAATAGGATACAAATGCTCAAAAACTAGGACAAAATTTAAACATTGTTCTTATTAACTTAAAAAGCTGTTAGACTAATAGATTTTCTTTTAGCATGCATTTTCTGAAGGATATGAAGTCAATCTCAAATCTTGTCATTATTTAGGGGCTTCAGTCCTCACTGATTTGCAGAGAAAACCACAAATTTTATGAGGGAAAGATCAAACATCATCATCTTCGTCTTTCGGCTTTTCCCAGTTAGGGGTCACCACAGCGGATCACCTGTCTGCTCATGATTGGCAGTAGAGTTTTACAGTGTCGAGTTGCCAGCCCGGCATCCAACCTTCCACAGAAGGCACACACACACACTCACACCTAGGGCCAATTTAGAGTGTCCAATCCACCTGCAGCATGTCTTTGGGATGTGGGAGGAAACCAGAGCACCCGGAGGAAGCCCACGCAACCACAGGGAGGACATGCAGACTCTGCACAGAAGGCACCCCAGCCGAGGATCGAACCAGAGAACCTCTTGCTGTGAGGCGACAGTGCTAACCACTGCACCACCACCATGGCCACATATGAGGCAAAAATTTGGGCATTCTGTGAAAATCTGGATAGTTGAGAGGTACAGTTAAAATACACAGCATGCTTCTGTTAATATGTAAATAAGCAATGCACCAGAAAATGGCTGCAGCCTTAACAATTCAGAGTTTACTTGACCACTCATGGAGGAAGAGTGTGTGCCTGGACTATTATTTCTAGAATCTTGGATTATACCCAAAAAACCATGGCAGATGAGGAGACATGTCAGATGTGTAACCAAACTTGCAGTCAGAGATGATTAAGTGCTGTCTGACAGGGTATTTAACATATTTTCTAAGACATGTGGGCATTGCTTTTGATTTCTCTGATAAGACAGTGGCAAATCTGTCAGATAATTAACTATGTTTGTTGTATGAGATAACACGTCATTCTATATGGGTAGCTGGTATGACAGTATTTCTATAAAGACACACAGATTAGGAATTCAGACCTTCGGACTTCCAGCTAGTTAAAGCAAGCATGAGAGAAGTAGGTTCAAGCAAGTGGTGTGACAGATGGGAATTAAGATGAGCAACCAGTGTTAACCTTGTTCGTAAAAAGCTGATTAAGTTAATTTCTTAGGAAAGAATTAGGAATGTTGACAAAAAGTACAAGAAAAAAGCTGAAATGCTATACTAGATGTTAAAAACAATTTTTAGCCATTTGTTGAAGGCATATTACTATGGGAAGAGTAAATGCATGGACATGGCCTGCAAATCTCTCCAGAAATAGGTGAGGTCTAGCATTTGTAAGTCTGCCATACTTATAGTGGCATAAATATACAAATTCAAGTCTGACAAGCATGGTCCTCTACTGTCATTGGTCCCACAGTCTTTTGCCAGAGAAATATAGATGTCAAAAGTGGTATCTTTAGCAATCACTTATTTTAGAAGGTAGTTTTTACCTCTGCTGATAGTAGCTCACATATGTTAGTATGTACATAAAATACATGGTGATGTTTTATTTGTTAGCTGACAATCCTATAAATGTACTGACACAGCTGTGAATTTTTCTATCATGACTTATGCTGTATTTTTAGAGAAGTGTAAATTGTAAATGTCTGGTCATGGCACAGGAGAAATTTTCTAACATTTCAGTCAAGAAATATTATGGGATTCTTAACATGAACTGCAAATGATATGGATTTAGACGAAACAGGCTCTTGGACGCTTACCTATGTATCACTGTTTCTTCTTTCATTGTTCCCTTGTTTGAAAATGTAATGTCATGGTTGAACAGTGGAAGCCAGTGATGCACTTTTGTAGTGTTTTGGCCTTTTTCTCTACCATGGTTTAAATTTGGAGTTGATATATATAATTGGATATTCAATGCTCCCCCCCACCCACATGAGCTGCATACGTGGACTTGCCACCCTGCAAATAATAATTTTTTTATATACATGTGTACATGGATATACATGTGTGTGTGTGTGTGTGTATATATATATATATATATATATATATATATATATATATATATATGTGTGTGTGTGTCTGTGTGTTGTCAACTCCACTGTCTCCAACCCATATAACATAGCTGGTCTCACTACCCTCTTGTAGACCTTCCCTTTCACTCTTACTGGTATTCATCTGTCACAAATCACTCCTGACACTTTTTTTCACCCACTCCATCCTGCCTGTACTCTCTTCTTCACCTCTCTTTCACACTCACCATTACTCTGAACTATTGATCCCAAGTATTTTAACTCATCCACCGTCACCACCTCTACTCCTTGCATCCTCACTCTCATTCACACACATATATTTTCTTAGTCCTGCTGACCTTCATTCCTCTTCTCTCTAGAGCATATCTCCATCTTTCCAGGGTCTCCTCCACCTTTTCCCTACTCTCACTACAGATCACGATGTCATATATTAAACCACGATGTCTGCTATTCTGAGAGGACGTCTTGGAGCTCGCACTATTGTTCGAGCCCCAGCTATTACACAGAGAGCATCTCTTACAGCGAAGCCGGCCAAAGATCACGTTAGTCCTGTCAAAACTTCTATTGGGCTTGCAGCGTTTTCTTTGGTCATTTTGATACCTTCTGGCTGGGTACTTGCTAATATGGAGAGCTACAACACACATGGCTAAGAACCTGCACCAGTAGACATGACCCAAAGTTGCAGTTCATTACAGTGTGTAGCTTGCCGGACCAGAATGCTTCCATCTTTGACCAACTGGATTTCCAGACTGCACTAAATTCCTGTTACATGTTCAGTTTGTTTACTTATGCTGACTGCATAAATATTTATTTCAAAACATTTCTGATCTTGGTTTGACTTCAGGCTTGCAGTGTTAGCCATCCTTATGTCAGCAAATTGACACTGAGCTTATAAAAGTAGTCTTAAACCATAAAAAAAAAAAAAAAAAAAGTGGGAGGGTGGCCTAATGGTTATGGTATATATCTTACAAACACAAAGTGCAGGGTTCGAGTCTCACAAGGGATAATTGGCTAGGCTTAAAATGTCTCACAAGGGCAGTTAGCTTAGTACTAACCTATGAACAAGTTTTAAAAAACAAAACATGCTGGAGGGATAGGTTCCTGACCAAGAGACTCCCCATACTCTGGAATAGACTGCCCATACATGTCAAGCAGAGCACCTCATTGGCCCTCTTCAAAAGGAACCTTGATGACTGGATGGGAGATAGGAAATTCACCCTGGGATCATGTCAGTCGCCCTGCTAGACAGGGGCCCAGAGAAGTAAATATTGTGGGAAGAAATTTCCAGGGAATTGTTATGGCTAGGCTTGCATAGGCCTTAGGGCCGATAGCTTAGTACCAACCTATGAACCTATGCAAACATCATACTCCACGGGGACTCCTGTCTGATCTCATCTGTCCAATTGTCCACCACCATTGCAAATAAGAAAGGGCTCAGGGCTGATCCTTGATGTAACCCCACCTCCACCTTAAACGCATCGATCACTCCCACAGCAGACCTCACCGCTGTCACACTACCCTCGTACATATCCTGTACCACTCTTACATACTTTTCTGACACTCCCAACTTCCTCATACAATACCACAGCTCCTCTCTAGGCACCCTGTTATATGCTTTCTCTAAGTCTACAAAAACACAATGCAACTCCTTCTCTGTGTGTGTGTGTGTGTGTGTGTGTGTGTGTGTGTGTGTGTGTGTGTGTGTGTGTATATGTATGTGTATATATATATATATATATATATATATATATATATATATGTGTGTGTGTGTGTGTGTGTGTGTGTGGTTAGTGTGTACTTCTAATCAAAGTGCACTTTCGCGAAACTCTGTTAACAGACTCACATCAGTTAACTGAATCACGCTACAGTGGGAATAAGAAAATATATCCTTCTCCCCACTGTAGTGCGATCTCAGAGTTAGTGTATCTAATTACTGGAACTGTGTCTGGCAAACCAGAATACGTTTTTGCAGGGGGTGGGGGCAAGCCCCCCTGCACCCCCCACGTGGAGGCTGCGTCCTGCACACCCCCCCACTACTTATATATACTAACTCCAAGACTGCACTACAGTGGAGAAAAGGATTCATTCCTTATTCCCACTGTAGCGTGATTCAGTTAACTGATGTGAGTCAGTTAACTGAGTTTGTGAAATTGCACTTTGATTAGAAGTACACCCATATATATATATATATATATATATATATATATATATATATATATATATATATATAAAAACAAAAAAAATATTTGCAGGGCAGCAAGGCCACGTACACAGCTCATGTGGGTGGGTGAGGCATTGAATATCCAATTATATATATCAACTCCAAATTCAAACCATGACAGAAAAAAAGGCAAAAACACTACAGACGTGCAAAGTTCCATTCCCTACTAGCAATCCTTACCCTGAAAAACATTGGTACAAGCATCGCCACAGAGACCTGGTAAAGGACAAGCAGAAACACACCATCACTGCAGGGTTTTAATGCTTGTAACATGTTTACGCATTAGAAGAAAACACCAAATGCAGCATTGTCTCCGTATTCTTACTAAAGGGTTTACCTCTAGACTTGTTAGGCGAGGTACCAATCTGAAACTCCTCACTCCCAACATTAGACTAAATCTCCCCCCATTATATCACATCTAAATACAGGAGCCCCACCTCTATGAATGCTCACCCAATCAGAGGCAAAAAGCCTAAATTTCATCCTTACTGATATGCAGCAGCTTGGATCCCCACCTTCCCTGGTCAAACTGGCTCATAGATCAGTCACATGCACCATAAGTCTGAAGTCTGAAGTAATTTTCTATACCTCCGATGCATAGGTTAATCTACTAAAAGTGAGTGATGACGTGTCAGTCAAAAGCCAATCCATTTTGATGACCCCACTGTACTGCCAAATTCTATGCACATGAAAATAGCTGCATAGATGTATCTGCCCATCTCACAAATAAATGCATCATCAAAGTAAAAAAAAAAAAAATCCTATGGAGGAACCCTAATTTAAACAGGCTCTATAGTTGGAAAAAAAATGATTGCACATACACATATATTTAACACTGAAGATTCCAAAAATGCTCTTGCTAAACCAAACAAGTAATTCTGGACACTGACCAAATCAAGTAAATACAGATATGAGGTAATTTTATTTATTCATTTACTGGAGATAATACCACCAAGCTAGAAGTCTCTTTCAGGGGAGACTCAAGATGGTATTTATACTATTAACGGAAATTTGGACAAGGCATTGGGGAACTTCGCTGCTCAAAACCCTGGAGGAAATGTGCAAGTATTCATATCCCTTTCCAAGTGCAGTGGCAGCTGGGAGGATGAAGTGTGATGTGGATAAAATGGCTGAAGACCTGGAGACACGCACAAACTCTGTGGAGTGGTTCAAAAAACTTATGGAGGATTTGAAGATTATTTTTCAACAAAATCTGTTTGCTGAAGCTGAACAAGAGGAGGTGATGAGCACGTCTTGTGTTTTCATAGCCTACCAGAAGGGAGAACTGTGGGATGATATACTAAAATACATGTTGATAGAGAGCAAGCTAGAAAATGAAGGAGATATTTCATGGGGAGATATAATGGATAAAAAAATGAAGAGAAGCAGCAGAATCAATCCTGAAAGATGGTGGAGCAGAAAAGATTTTTTTATGCAGAAAAGATGAAGAAAGGTGCTAGGGGAATAACAAAAGAGAAACACTAAGCAGAAGAGAATGTATAGTGAGTTATTAAAAATAAAGAGAAGGATTTTTCTATCTATAATTATTCTTCGGTTAAAGTTTCTGAGGATTTGGTTAATATTCTGGTTAAAGGTTTGCCATTTATTCCTACAATTAGAATGAATATAGCACAATTAATTTGTGACCTTAAAATGTTTGTCAGAAAACTAAACCTGCATCAGCTTTTCGGTGTACAGGGTAGCACTGTTAATGATTTTAAAGTATCTAGTTGCTTTAATCCACCACTACATATCTTATTTATTTTTGAAAAAATGTGTGAATTGGATTTTAGAAAACTGAGCAAATCAGAAGCTGATTATGTTTAATTTAAATAAGGAGGAAAATAATTTATTTAATTTATGTTCTGCAAAAGTCCATGTAATGAAACTGGACAAAGGAGGCGGACTAGTTTTTATGGATATTCATCATTATGATAGGAAAATCCAAACTATTTTGGAGTCTGATGCATATTCAGAAGCCTCCTTAAATGAATTGAATACAGCAAATCAGCGTATAAGAATTTATATGAATGATTTATTTATAGAAGGCAGAATAGACTTGCACATATACAATTACTTACAAACACTTTCACCAAGGACTCCTTGTATGTTTGGTGTCCCTAAACTTCATAAAGACAAAGGACCCCACACTTAGACCAATAGTGGATGGGAGGCCTTAATTTACATATGCTTGTGCTAAGTTCGAATATTCCATCATGAAAAAGTATGTTACAACAGAGGAAGTTATTTCTAAGGATTCTTGGTAATTTTTAGGCAAATTAAACACCTTAGATTATAGAACTGAGTATAATTTCCTAATGATAGATGTTAGGGACCTTTACACCAGTATCCCTCATGAACAGGGCATTGAGTGGGCTAGTATGAGAATGCGAGAGAAGGGTGCCCCAGAGCAAGAAATTTCATTAGTAGCAGAACTACTGGACATTATATTAACTAATAATTTTATATTTTTTAACAAGTACTATGTTCAAACTAAGGGAGTAGCAATGGGTTCCCCATGTGGTTCCAGCTACGCAAATTTAGTGATGTCACACTGGGAACATACATATATTCTAGGGAACCAGGAATTTCAAAATATTATTAAATTTTACACAAGATACCTGGATGATATCTTTATGCTAATAGATGGAAATGAGAAGACAGCAAATAGTTTAGTCCAATGGTTAAATACTACATCAGACTTTCTGTATTTTACATATGCTTTTGAAGAACATTCCACATCTTATTTAGATGTTGAATTAAATAAAAACAGGGAATACAACAACTTGGAAGCTAAGATTTTTAGAAAATCTACTTATTCCAACACCTTCCTGCACTATACAAGTGCACATCCTTTTCATCAGAAGCGTTCAGTAGTGAAGGGTCAATTAGTGCGAGCTGCAAGAATGACCACTACTGAACAGGATTTTTCTGATGAATGAGTTAATTTAAAAAGGATGTTTTTAAGAAGAGCATACCTGCGAAATTATTAGATATCCCAATAGAGGAAGTCAAACTTAAAAGAAGTATTGGACACTATAACCCCATATTAAAACAGAATAGACAAATGAATAATGTTGATAACAATATTGATCATAATTTAGTTATGTTATCAACTGAAGAACAAAATAAAGGGGTAAACTTTAATTTAGCATGCATTTTGACCTTTTCTATAGATATTAAAAATATTAAAAACATTATCAAAAATTGGAGTATAAAGAAGACATGTTCTTGGCATCCAAAATGGGTGACACTCCTAATTTTGTTTTGAGAAGAGGGTTAAATTTCAAGAACCTGTTAGAGAAGTAGAAAAAGATATCTACTTCCAAGATAGGTATGACTCAGTGTGGCAATTGTCCCTACTGTAGTATAATGGAGCAAGGAATTAGCACAAGCATTAATTGTCAAAAAATAGCTAGTAAATGTAAATTTAACTAACTCTAAGGGAGTGGTTTATCTGGCAAAATGCCAAGTGTGTCCATCATTCTATATTGGGAAAACATATTGTAGATTAAGAGATAGAGTGTATGAACACTTGTACAGTATAAATAAGCACAAAGAGGAAAATGCTTTAGCAAGGCACATATCTGCTTTCCCAGATCATAAATTCAAGGTATTGACCTTAGGGGTGGTCTCCATTCTCTATTATTAGAGAAATTAGAATTAATTTGGCAAATAAGGCTTAATGCCTACACATACCCTGACCTTAATGATAAATGTTCTTTTATGTGCTTACTAAAATTAAAAAGTTTAGAGAGGTGAATTGTTTATTCACATCAGTATATGTGCATGTAAGTATACTGATTTTCTATTTTTGTATATATACGTGTACATCTTCCTTATCATTGTGCATTGTTATTTTGTATAAAGGTATGCATGATAAGTGGTCAGAGAGTAGAGTATATATATTTATTTATCTGACCAGAATCAAGATAGTTCAGATGCTTGAAACACAGAATATCTGGTCTTTTATATGTTCAGATTCACAATGTCATGGTTTATAAATATATTTTTATACTTATATGTTTACATAACTTGTTTTTACATATAGGTACATATTTAGTTTAAAAAGAATAAGTTTTCTGTGGAAAATATTTTTGTTGGCTGGCTGTAAAACCTTTTAAATACCATAAATGTTTTAAACAACACAATTAAATACATTCACAATGGATTTGTAATCAAATGAGTTTTTCACTTTAAATATGTAATGAGTACGTCACCTGATCTTTTTAGAGTTGTATTTAAATCCATGAATTTTAAATTACATTTTATCTGAGGAAGTCCAATGACTCAGTTGGACGAAAAGCGCTTAAAGTGTGTTGCAGAGTTCGTACAGCTTGGTGGATTTTTATTCTATAGTGAAGGTTTGTTGTGATAAATTGAAATAAAGAACAACAAGAACTAGATGGGTATTAAGGTTGGTGCAACTTAATGGTTCCTTTGGGTGTAAAAGCCCAAGAGGTAAGAGATTTTATTTTTTATGACAACACACCACATTCTACAGAGGAGCAGTTGACAACATTCTTACTAGTAGCTTCACAGTTTGGTTTGGGAGCAGTACAATAGCAGAAAGAAAGAAGCTACAGAGTGGTGCGAGTTGCCAAAAAAAATCTTGCCACCAGCTTTCCCTCAATCCTGGATCTCTTCACAGCAAAAAGCATTAAATGTGCATCCAAAATAATGTGACCTCTCTTTCACCCTGCACACGACTGGTTTACACAACTATCTTCAGGCAAGAGATATCAGAGTATCTGTTGCACAACCACCAGATACATAAACAGCTTCTACCCAAAAGTGCTGGGACTTATAAACTCTGATACCAACCACCGATTATTTAGTCAGTAATCATTCACAATATGTAGCTCAGCAGAAAAGTGTGCAATATCTTTTTATTTATTCTTTTCTTATTCATGTGCAATTGCCTGCTGTTTGTGTGATTCAGATGGACAAAGGAAGACACTCTAACATGTGCAATCCTACTGTCATGCTTCTGTGTACAGTATTCCTCTTATGACTGTCTGGGGGGGGGGGCTTGAGTGTTTTTGTTATTATTGGTTTATTTATCCTTCTGGGGTCTTGTATCGAATATCTATTTTAATTGAAATGTTATACCATTGCTCTTGTTATCCTTGCTTCCTACGTACTCTCTGGTGAGTTGATACTCGGAATTTCATTTAGACAGCACTTGGAAAGGAATTTGCTTCTTCTGGAAAACAAAAACTATCATTTAGAAAAAAAAACATTTGATAAATTCTGTTTAAATGGGAAAATAGCATATTTAGCAAATGTATTTAAGCTTCCAATAATATTAGAAAAAATTGCAATATACAATGTTTTAATTCATAATTCATATGGGGTTCAAGACTGAATCCAATAAAAAGTGGACTTCTGTATGTAAATAAAGGAGGTGGTGGTCTAGGGTTAATTAATCTAATGGTATACATTGCTTCTTTAAATTTATATAATGTGTTAAAGTGGAAAAAAGAAGAAAGTTTGGCAGCAAGAATATTTACTATCTGTATAAAAAAATTGGAATAGAATAAGTAGTAGAAGAGAAAAAAAAGGTAAACATGAAGAAATGTAATGTTACCAAGAAAAAATATTAATGTGGAAAAAATTGATAAAACAGAAATGAAAAAAAAACTGTGGTACAAAAATGTAATGATACAATACTATTTTGTTAAACCATGGGAATAGCTAGCAGAAGAAAGAAAAATAAAACTATAAAAGTAAGAAATAAATGACGCAATAAAAAGGTAGAATGCTAAGATTTTTTGTGGAGACTGGTAATAGATAAATTCCAGTAAAAAAAGGAATATGCCATATTAAAAAAAAAATGAATATATTTATATTGTGAAGAGAAAAATACTGAACAAGTGCTTTTGAAATGTAAACAAGTGAAAAACGTATGGGAAAAGTTTTGTAAAGAAAATAATTTGAAGGCGTTGAAAAAGTGGATAAGATAGATATGCATTATAAAAAAATTTAAAAATATGCTAAATGAACTTATAATGTTTCATGTTATATGGGTTACAGGCAAAGAAAAGAAAAAATTATGTTTAATGGAAAATGGATTTTGCTAGAAATACTAAAGAGAATTAGATGGTGGCTATGGATAAGGAGTAGGGGTCAAATAAGGATAAAAGATTAATAGAAAAATATGACTGTACAAGTAGTAAAAGGAGGATAAGAAAAAGTATGTTTTGTAAATATTATGCAAATTTTGTAAATATGTAAATGATCTGTTAATATTGCCTTTTTTGTATAAATAAAGGAATCCTACTGTTTTTGATGCAACAGGATCTTTTACATACACCTGAGCTACCACCAACTCAGGCACACTGGGCCTCACTTTAACATCTTACCCAAGGAAGACATGGTCTGGAATGCACCACCCCTATTACGCTGCACTGCACAGCCTTTTGCACCAAAGTTAAGTGTGTTCCTGTTGCACCACTGAAACTGCATAAAAATATTGACACTGATGGTGGACAACCACAAATCCATCTTTAACTGCATTACAACTTTCAGAAATAATGCCCAGCACTGGGTGGAGCTAATAATAAAGGATGATATATACTCAAAATGACAATCTATTAGCAGACAAATAGGTCCATAGGTAGTTACTAGGCTAGCATCCATTGCAGGCCTATTTTATCTTATCCAGCTTCATTTTTTGTGCTCAAGTTAACCTATACTGTTTGATTAGAGATGGTCCTTTCCCATTCCAGTTTATAACTATATATTACTCCTAATGAAAATAACTGGAATCACGCCATAGATAAATGTAGGTCAAATTTCACCCTCTGTTTCTTCTAATATTCTTAGATCACATACCTGCATGAATACTCCTCAAATCTATGAGCAAGTCTTCAGGACATTATCTAATGACAAAAACAACTCTTCTATGGGTTGGACAACATACCAGGCTATCTAGTACTGGTCAGCCTGAAACATGATTTGTCAGACCCACTACAGATGCTGTTCAGTATCAGCCTTTATACAGGCTTCTTGCTGGAAGAATGGAGGACAGCAGCAGTCAATGTGCACAAAGGTGGGCTTCAGTGGAAATAGATAATTATAGTCCCAAAAGCCTAACCTGTCTCACCTGAAAAAAAAAAGAAAAAAAATGGAAAGGATCATTATGGAATTAATAAAAAGGACACAGGTAATCTACAGATTCTCAACCCAAGCCAGTACAGATTTGTAAAGTCCAGATTTTGTCTTGTTGACTTATTTAAAATACTTCCTGTAGCAATGGATGAGGGCAAGTTAGTACACTTCACACATCTAGACCTAAATGTTTCACACAATCCCTCACTTGAGAATCATAGATAAACTGCCTGAGTTGAACATAAATCCCTATATAACTTGTTGCATAGCAAACTGGCTCACAAACTGAACACAGAAAATAAAGGTGTGTCTCTACCACCTCTAAAAGATCTGTCACTAGCAGTATCCCTCAGAGTTCAGTCATTAAGTCACTCCTCTTTAGCATGTGTGGCTTGCTAATTTTACATGCTTAAGGCTGATGGAGTTTATAAATTATGGCAAATTCAGTGCCATCATAAACTTCCCAGATGATACCATGACACTCCACCAAGACCCATCTTAAATAAATAGCTGGTGTTAAAACTATGGACTAAAGCTAAATGCCAAAAAATGTATAATCTTATTCTTTGGCAAGCATAACTATTGTATTGACCACACAAACTTGAAAATCGATCCAGCAGTCAAGGATATAATAACTATGTCAACAAGAAACTGTCCTTTCATTGCCACATATCCACTATTGTAAGGAAGTAAATTTTCATTACAGAGCTTATACCTAAAGCTATGGTGTCTAGATTTAGGAATGCAAGCATTCAACCATACTATGCACTCAGACTGATCACTTTCAATTTGTACTTGTCCACACACTTGTCACAACTGTTATGACCACAATGCTTCCTCACCAAGAAAATCAAGGGCCCAAACCATAAAATCTATGGAGTCTATCTCGAAACCTTGTCTTTCTTCTCATCATCATAATGGCTACTGAGACGCAACACCTCCATCTCATTTACAGAGTATCAAATTACCCTACCTTGCTAGACCTATTACACATTTGCAAGTCCAATGGTGGCATAAAGACTCACTCAAGGGATCTCAATCTCTTCTGCAACATAAATAGAAAGTGTTTCAAGGACAGGTATGTATCACAGATCATTCTATGGAACCATCTTCCGCTCCACATAAAGCAAAGCACTTCTCTTGCTCTATTCAAATGTAATTTGGTCAAATGGATAAGCAACAGTAATATCACAATCGGTTTTGCAAGCTTGTCCCTCATGGATAGGGGCAACATGTCATTGTTCTACCTATTTCTGCATTATCTGTACACAAAATATAAAGGCCAGAAAACTACCATGGGAAAGGAAGGCTAAGCTTCTTAAGATCCTCTCAGATCAATAGCCTAGTTAGTACCCAAGAATGATGGAAACTATCAGTTTTACGGCACCATATCCATTCTTGCAACAGGAACCCTGGCTCCTGACAACAGGATAGAATCTTAAGACTTCTGAACTTCCACTACTGAAGTGAGCAGCCTGCTAAGCCACTGACGTTAAGGACACACCGCTGAAGAAGAGCAAGTTGTAGAGTAGACACTGCAGTTATTAGGTTCTTCAAACAGCAGAGTGGCAGCAGCATATATTAGAAACTATAAAAACTCAAAGTCTTGGTAAAAGTCCTAGTTCCACAAAAAGGTTAAAAAAATCGAGAGGGGAATGTTCTCGTCAGCAAATGTGACTAAAATAAACGCTAATTTATTACTTACAAATAAACAGATCAGAGTTACTTTCTATCGTGTAAAAAAAAAAAATTTATATATATATATATATATATATATATATATATATATATATTTATATAAATCAAAAAGTCTTTGTGCTAAGTCAGTCTGCACAAATATTGCACCAATCCAGGGAGAGAACCCATTTTTGATGAAGGACAGGTAAGTCAGATGGGTCTATATTACTTCATCGAACAATCAGTTCATTGAACCTCCATCTTGTGGTGGGGCTGTGATTCACACACCCCCTTCTAGTTATATACCAGCTCTGAGATTGCACTGCAGTGGGTAAAGGGCAAATTTCCAAATCCCCACCATAATGTGAGAACGGTTTGATAAACAGTACGTTCGATAAAATGCTGTCCAATATGCTATTTGATGAACTGATTCTTCGATGAAGTAATAGGAATTCAGGTCTGACACACAAGTTCTTCCCATGTAATAAAAAATTGTCTATTTCATCCCACTTCATGCTTTTTTGTGTGTCTCATCAGATTTTCTATTCTTTTAGTTTTATATTTAATTTTATTGCTTCTTTTGCTTCACACGTATAACTGAAAAAAGCATCAGACAGAGTCTGTTCACCCTTTATACTTACATCTGGGAGTAAACATGCTTTTAAGGGAAGTATAATGACATTCTTGTGAAAAATAACTGTTGGGAAGCTGATGTTAACCTTTTTTATGTTTAGTCACATATTAACCAACAGGCCATAAATAGCCTTCCCTAGATTAGATCAAACAGAATTCATAGAAAAAAAATGCGTGCTCTCCAAAAGTCAGTAACTAACATACTAAAACCACTTAAATAAGCATTATTGCAGGATGCAAAGTTTCCCTGCAACCCATGTAGAAAGTAAGTCTTACATATCCCAGACTTATATAAACTAACTCCTACTAGCTAGGCAACTAACTACTCGGTGATCACCCGTGAGTAAACCTTGTGTATAGTACATTTAACAAAAGTTAGCATTCAGTGCTTAAGGTACACAGATTGCTGTTTTTGCCATCAGCTGAAATTACTAGCCAATTTTTTTCTTACCCTACTCAGTGTGTATTACTAGAGGCAGATAATCATTAAATTTGTATCCTGTGTGACACTTGAAACATAATCGCTCAAATACTGGCATAAGGTAGCTCTAGGCAGTGTGAATACCATCATACTTCTGCACAAAAGTAGACCATGCCTAGTGGGACTAATCTCAACAACAAAACTGTGCAAATAAACAAGTGAATAAAGTTATACAAACAGGCTGGTTTTAATCATATGAAAGGTCTTGGTGCAAGACAGTACTAAAGCTAAACAGTACTGATCGATCGTAAGAAATGCAACCATGGCAAAATGTTTCAAATCACGTTATTATAATGATAAATTACAAACATTATGAAGGCATATGATACCATGCCAGAATGTAATATATGTCAGAAGTTATTCATAACAGCAGCAGTTTTGAAATGGGGAATCCATCTAGTGTCATGTCTGTCAGTACATTTAGTTCTGAATATGAGGACTGCTGTGCGTCAGACATTCAGATAGGAAAGTGATAAACGTACATCAGATGTTACTGCATACAATGTACTGCATCGCCAACAAGAGAAGGCACTGAGAATGATGACATACAAGGAAATGGACAGTAATTAAGCAGTGTTTATACAGATTTTTATTATTTTCTTCTCATTCTAAAACAAATCTAGTTTCAAGAAAAAATGGATAGGATGCTAGAGAGTTTTATGTATTTATTTTTAAGTTATTTTTATTCAAACACCATACAGTTTCAAATAGAACAAAAAGATGCTGGTACAAATCAAGTTTTATTTATTTATAATACTTTGAATTCTACCACTTTCTTTTAAATATGTAAGAGGGCAGATATCAAAAGCACAATATTTATCAGCATTATGTTGACAGATGTGAAATTAAAGGATATTGTTTAAATGGTAATCACAGGGTCCATAAAGACAGATGGATAGCAGTGGATGCCCAATGGCTCCCCTCTCTCTGCCCCTTAGCTCCTTATTTCCAGAGGGGGGTTGATCTCAAATTCCCAAAATGTCAGAGAACAAACCTGCCCATTTGTTCCCATTTAAGGTCCCACTGCTAATTTATTCCCTCTGGAGAAGAGAATCCAGGACTAGGGAAATGGCCTGTTTATGAGATTTGTGAAGGTCCTCACCCCATTTCTTTTACCCCCCCTCACACACCCACATATATAACCACCACACTCATGGTGACTGTCTGAAGAGGGAATGATGTATGCCCTCTCTAGCATCCTTGACTCAGTGGTAAGTGCACTGCTTAACAGCACAAGCCTGACTTGGCTACTTTCAGCCAGGTCACCTATCTTCACATAAAATGGATGTGAAGGTGTTGCTCATTCTAGCCCATCCTTCCATCTGGCCCCTACAAACTGTGTAACTAAGCAAACTGGGATCAACTGGGCCATGGTCATTACATCATGTCTTTATGGCCTTTCATTGGGAAAGAGCAAATGTATCCTCTTGTTAACTTCTTGACATTCATGTGGAGTGAAGCCTATTGAAAATATAAAGGCTACACCCAGTCATCTCTGAATGCTAGAGGAAGAGACTGAATTGTGACACTGTCAATGGTCTCTGGTAGTAAAGATGTTTAGACTGTGCAAGTTTAATACTAACTTGAGGTCACATTTCTTTTCAGGAAGTAAAGTGATTTAGGAACAATAGCTTGTCTTTGTTGTTGCTGTTATTTGTGTGTGACCTGCTGGGTATCTCTATATTTGATAAACACTTGCACCTCCTTTCCTGTTACAGCTTTTTATTAAAGGGAGGCAAGTGGCAAAAGTAGAGGGGGAATGGGCCAGGGTAAGAAAATGTTAAAATAAAGCCTGTGGCTATTAATTTACTCACTCATACATCCGTTTTAATGCTCAACAATGACTGCATATGGTGAGAATGTATTTCATAACTCCTACCTGGCAGAAGGTGTCAATGGTCTTGGCTGTGACCTCCATGAAATCACCAAGAACCATAATCACCTGTCAGCCCTGATGTTGACTGTTCAAGGAAATCTGTTGACTCAGAAGAGAATTCTGCAGTTAACCTAGGCTGCAATTTTTTTGTGGAAGCAAGGTCTCTGTTAACATCCCTACATCATTGAAAAAGGTCAGTGAATAGGGAATTGTGAAATTTTACCATAACAGTACGATTTACAATTCTGTGTTTACTTACTCCAATGACATCAATTTCCATAACTAACAATAAAAGGCCATACATGGTGACTCTACAAATGTCACTATGTCATTGTTTGCAAATAGGTAAGGTAGAGGCAATATTGCTGGTCCATGGTTTTACCAGACTTTGCTTCCCTGGCAAATCTGAAGCAGTCAGTAAAAGTTGAAATATTGAAGCCTGAGGTTATTTTCCTTCTTTAGGATCACTGTCAGACATTTCTTCTGTAGGATGATACATTTCATTGATGAAATCTCATAGCAGTTGATTCAGATAGTTAAACACCTCAGACTGAGCAGAGGCGCAGACAAACTCACACTTGCACTGTTTATCCCAAACCATGAGCCATGGTCAAAAAGAAGGGTTACTGGAGACTGAATATGGTTTCACTATAAGGGCACAAAGAAAACAGTGATGGAGCAATTTAAGAATCTCTGTCTACGGCAAACAGACTTTACAATCAAATATAATAAGCTCCTTCTTGTGTACAAGTGTTATGTGAGGGAACTTGCAAATAGTTTTGCGTGTCTTTGAAGGCTTCCACTCAGAATAGAACTATGTAGATGCTTAGTGGTCTTCTTTGTTGGGATAAAACTGTTTTACAAAAAAAGGGGTATCAGATGCTAGAGGATGGTAGTCATCACTGATGATATCTGCTGGTAGTCTTGGGAACTTCTATTATGTTTGGTTATTTATAGACTTTCCATGGGTTTCTTGCCTAGTGCAGAGTCTTTAGTCAAAAACAACATGATTCTCTTTAGTGTAACAGACCAGTCGTGAGATACAGAGTGGGTTATGAGCTAATGGCTAGGGAAATATAAATATGAAAGTTAAGTGGGACAGGACTTGTTATGGCAAGGGATACAGAGTGGAAAATGATGGTGTGTGCTCAGCAGTCTGCATAGCAGGCCCTGTCTGAGGCAATGTTGCTATATTTAAAACTTGGTTAAAGGCACTATGCTGTATATGGTATTGCAATACTGTTGGTATACAGTAAGTCTCAGTAAAAAGACAGGTATGCTCAAATATGTGGAGCCAGCACGTTAGACATACATTATATGGTGCAACATCTGCATCTTTCGGGCAGGCACAATTGTGACCAGCACTTTCTATAGGTGTCAGGTAAGACTGCCAGTAGTCTACAAATGGTCTGTCAAACCGATAGACAGTGTCTTTTTAATCAGTGGCTGCTGCCAACTTTCCACACCTAATTTTCAGGTGAGATGAGGATCCATCTCACTTAAAGAGGAGATAAGATGGAAATTGGAAATAATTGAGGTGCAGGAGACGAAAATTGTCCCTGTCAAGGAGGCGCATTTATAATGAATGCGGAGAGAAAATCCCTTGGAATGTGCCATCTCCTCCATTATTTTCTGCAGCCTTTTTTTTAATTTTCACCCAGTACCGTGTCAACCTGTTACATTTCATACTACTGTAAGATGGTTTCTTTTATGCTTTTGAGGTCATTTTTATGATTCCTTTATTTTCAGCTTCTGAGGCGGTAAATTATTTTGGAGTGATTTCTTCAGAACCTTCCAGATGCTTCATTAAACCCTATGCAGAAAGACCATCATTAGCTTGATGAGAGGAGACCATAACAGACTGATCACTGTAATAGTTTAGCAACAGAAAGGGTTTCTTTGCCAAAGGGGCATAGTTGTTATGGTATAACTACAAGAAGGATAAATACCTACTATGATATTCACTGGAAGAGACAAAATCTGTAGAGGAACGTGGAAAGAGTCCCAATCATTTCAGCTGGAAAAAGGTAGAAAAGGGTAATAACCGTAAGAGACACCCTAAACCAAAGCTAATTTACTTCACAAAAAAAAATTCTCATCGCAGCCTGATGCCATCCCCATATTTGACCAGTCTGTTCATGATTAAAACATGCACCTATTCTCTTTCAGCAGTGCATTATGTGAGTTGTAAATGGGATTTAGCAGACAGGGAAAGTTTAGTATGTGAAGGGTTGCGATTCCTATGGCATTAGTCCCAAATGTTCATAAAGCTGCACTTCTGACAAACCAGGTAAGAATACTAGTCCATACAGAAAACTGATTTACACAGACTAGTGTATCTTTATTCCTAATAGGAAATGCAAGAAAAAAAAATGCTACCCATTTAAAAGAAAGGAAAAGACTGCTCTTCCATTTTAATAGTAAAACCTGATGCCAAGGAACAAGATGGTGTTTTCTCTTTGCATTACTGACGAGTAATGTTCCAGTTCTGCTTAGTGCTGCTCTGTCCTGTATTTAAATTGGCTCCACTGCCCATGTCAGGACTGAAGATGGGACTTCACCTAGTTTCAGCAGAAAAGGCAATGAAAGTAATGACCTACATTGCATGATTTGTTTGCCCTTTTACTAGTGGAATTAAACCAGGTTTAGAAAGTGAAATATTAAAATAAGCCTTTTTTATTATGAAAGAGATGTACTCTGGCTTGATTTACTGAACTGCATTGATACTGCATGCAAAACCCCTTAGAACCTCTGCAGAGAATGTTTATTATTCTTAACAGCTTTTGACACCTTGTCAGGATACAGAGGTGATACAGAACAAAAACACAATTAAGTGATGACGACTTTCCTTACCACAACTCAAAGAATTAATTTACTTCTGACTGACATAAAAGTTTCCAGTATCTAGGAGCCAAACCCGTGTAAATGTATAGAAACATAAAAAACAATGCAATATAAAGGTCATAAAACCCTGGATTCTATAACAAGCGAATATAACTCAGTTACAAAAATAGTTAACAACAGAAGGAAGGTTGGAGGATACTGGGCTGTAAAAATATCTGTATAGAGATGAACAGCAAAATGATACTAGGTCTACTCCAAAAAACTCAATGTGATGTTAGCGCTGTAGTATACACAGCAAACAAGAGAAGGGCAGGGGATCTTGAAAGAAAGGTGCAAGTACTTCACAGGAACTAATCTTCTAGACAGCTATATCTTCCAGTACAAGGGATGTGAAAGAAGAAGGTACAAAAGAAAGAAAGAGAGAGCAATGTTGGTTTGGGAAAGATGCTATCAAATATTTTAATCTAAAAGACTTGTAGATACAAAAAAAAAAGTCTAACATGATGATGAAATTAGAAAGCACCAATAAATTCAGGAAGAAATTGAGAGATAATCCCTCTATTAGGGATGCAGGAACAAGTCAAGTACGAATAGATACGGACTGTGACTTAATCCCAAGGTAGAAAAATGATGCAGCAGCCATCTAAAAACAAATGTTGTATTTCATGATTAGTATTCTTACCATTTTTCTTTTAAGTTGCTGGTAAACTGGCCAAGGTGTGCTTTTTGTAACATTTAAAGTGATGATATAGTTTATACATGAAATCTCTTTTTTAAATGTGGCTGATTAATTTCTTTAAGCTTAAGTGTGTAATTAAGCAGGCATAGAAAATACATATTAAAAAATAGTACTGCAATATCCCAGATGAAGGTCATCAACAGCACTTTTTTTTAAATAGTCAAGTGTTTTTCTTTCTGAAGCATGTTTTAGTGTTTTATTTACTATCTCAATGGTTTCCCAGCTGGAAGTCTGCTTATATAAACAGATGTGGAAGGAGGAGTAGAAAGGATGAGGCAAGTAGGGTTGGGTTGCACCAGCTGCCATATTGTAGAGGGCATTAATCAGTAAATGAAATCTAAATAAAAATGAATAGTCTGATAGTTTGCAAGCAATCATAATCCTAGCTCTCAACCTCTTAGCACAAAAAATCTAGTCAAAATCAAAAATAATGGGGGGACAAAGCCTCAAAAATAGGGATGCATTTTAAATACTGCTCTTATAAACTTAGTTGCTAAAATAAAACATTTTGTGTTGCCATGCATTTTCTTAAGAATATGAAGTTTGAAACTCAAATTACTATTTACTGACCTCAGTCCTCACTGATTTGGCACACCAATGCAGAAAATCATACATTTTGAGGAAAAGACCAACAATATAAGGTACACATCTGTACAGCTGAGAGGTATGAGAATTGTTCAGTGACAGCTTGAACATTTTCTTCTCTTTTAAAGGCAGTAATGAGCTATTTGATTATTACATAATAAAAGCATATAAAATGTTTACTGAAGGAGCAGCTCAATGACTCATTAGGCACTCATCTGTGCTTTCAAAACAATACGACAGCTAAGCTATCATTAAATGATCATGACATCTTGCAGACTGCATGTGGATTGGGAGAAGAGGAGACAAACTTCCTTTCTACAGCTCAGCTCATGGAGAACACAAAATATGGAAAGGACCTTGATTTCTATCTGCAATCACAGCTTTATCAGGAACCAGCACCTGATTACACGATTGCACACTGTAGGCACCTTTTTACATCTTCATCTTTTGTAGTTTTTTTTTTCTTTAAATGGGAGATACTACTGAACATTGAATACAAGGATAATGTTTATATGTTGAATAAGGGCTCTACTATCAATCACAATGCTTGCCTTAGCAGAGCTCAGCAAGAAACAGTGCACAATGCATATGTAATACACTGACGTTAGCATTGCAAAGTAATTACAAATCTATATTCAACTTCCTCTAAGAAAAACACAGAAGATATATTCAATAGACTAATGAAAGGAGTAAAGTTTACATAAATGACTTATCCAGTCAGTAGACTTTCTTCTATGTGCCTTATTCAAGTAAGTCAGCAAATAATGCCTTTCATTATTCCAAGTTGAAATATTAAAATGTGTAGTTTTAATTTCTCAAGGGAGTCGCACTAGGAAAACACTTTACAGATCCAATGAAAATTATAAGAACAGTTATCAAAAACGTGAAGAACAAGCTAATACCTGGCAAGGTGAGAAGTGGTGTGCAAGTCAATGTACAAACACCAATCTTATTTTTACCTCTGTAGTACAACATAAAATTGACTCATCACCTGTACCTAAACAGCTTTAATCACTAGCACAGAGCCAACTACAGTAATTCCTGTCTGTTGCTAATGAATGTGTCCCACTAATAGGTTTATAGGCTAACAGGTGGTTGCTAGGTTTGCAGTTTAGGGGAACACTGAGCTGCCTAGCCCAAGTTCCCAGTTGCCCCCAAACACTAAGTGGTCTCAAGGTGATATGTTGGGTAAATGAGGGAATCAAACCTGTATCACAAGAACCACAGCTTTAACCCTCTTTGCCAACTGCCAGTTGTTTGTGCTTTTTAGCATACTCTACTATGTTAATCCTAAACCTAATCTTTTAACCATGTATTTCTTATTTAGATACTGAATCTGACAAATTCTGTTGCTTCTTTCATTAAGGTCATGGCCATAAATGCACCCTGTCTACCTATTTGCAAGAATTAAAAAAACTGGCTTTTAATACAGACAGCATTCATAAGCACATACAGCTGATCAGTCAGACCGCAGAAACACTGAGCAAGTAATCAAGAAATAATGCTCACCCTGGAGGGCTTTCATGGTTTTATAAAATGGTGTACTACTGCATGGTTTTTATATTTCTTTCAGTTCTGGCTATTCAAGCAAATATTACATACAGGATTTTGATACACAATAGTTTGTCTAGAGCAATCCTCTTAATACAGGATGTACTTTGTTAGATATATTTGGATGCTCTTGTTTTATGCAGGTTTACTTTCTCACTCGCACACCCATTTGTCTGCAGTCAGAAATGCTTACTTAATGGCTATTAGTCAGTTTCACATTCATGGATAAAAAGAGTGCTTAAAAATGTTTAAGATCGATTACATTACAGTGGCGATGAAACAGTGGCTGACCACTTAGCAATGAAGTCATGATAAAGGATAAGTTATTATTCCAGGGATAAAAATCCAAATGGGGATATTCCAGGGTGACTCTCTGTCACCGCTGATATTCTGCCTTGCCTTAATCCATTAAAATGTTTACTTAACAGCTTAGGTCATGGCTTTAATGTGGCTCTTAGAAAACAACAAAGTGCAAAGATCTCTCATCTTTTCTTGTCGGCAATTTGAAACTATAGCTCATCAGATGAGGACCTGAAAGCACAAATGCAAGTTGTCAAAACTTTTTCAGATAATACAAGAATGTCATTTGGTCTTGATAAATGCACAAAAACAATCTTTAAAGCAGGAAAACTGCAGCACCAAGAAAACACCAAGCCAGAAAGGAACCACAGGAGTAGTGCAAGAGTTCACTGTGTCTCGATTGCCACAGCTGATTCAAAAGGTAAATATAGAGAAGTAAAGCAGTATTTAGCAGAGAACCCTTTTTCATACAGAAATAGTATGCATTTCATACAGAAATGCAGTAATATTGCTGTTGAATAGCACTAGAGCTGATGCCATTACAAAATGACTACAATAGAGGAAAGATGCTAGTCTGGACAACATACAGTAAATTTGTATTTAGAATAATGTGTCCAAGTTTAGAGCACTTTAAGGCAAACCAGAAAATAACTACACTTAATCAGACTATATGACATTCTGTACTTATGGTTGTAAAACAGATGTAGTCACTTTCAGCTGTTCAAAGAATACCTTTTCTGTAATGCACACAAATTACAGAAACAATTGATGAGCATTTCAATCTTTTGAACTATGCATTGGTAATTTCAGAGAAAGGAGTAAAATTGATTTGTACGATGCCATGGGCTCTCTCACCATAGCATTTATTGTTTACTTTCCTCTTTAAAGACAACTTTTATTGACTGAAATAACTTACTAATTAACTAGTACTTGCTTAGGATAATCACAGGAGTTGTTTTACTGGATCACTGATGATTAATTATTGGATGAAGTAAGACATGTATATTTTAGAATTTCTCCAAACAGCATAACTAAATATCACATCATACCGAAATAAGTACAGTATTTAAAATCTTTTAAGACTTAAGTGGTTTAAGAGTGCAAATATGAAACAAGATGGCAGGCTTTTAGAGTGGGACAGCCAGTAGCTCATGAAGGAATACACATAAAACAAAGACCAGATGGGCTGTAAAATCACTTTCATACTACAAGTTCACTGTATGCCACCACTTGGGGCAGTAATCACACTCAATGAATTTAGTCATAGTGGGTATTTGCATGGACCGTGCTTGAGCATAGCTGAGACATGATTCAGAGAAAAAAGCTGTGTTTAGGTACAGCTGTTTCAATTAGTCTAAGAAAGCCTTATGCAAATGAGATGTAATTTAGGAGTTCTTCCTGCCTTTGATTTATTTATAGCTTCATTTTGATGGTGTGTGTGCTGTGCGCACAAGGTTCATAAAGACAAGTTGCGCCTTTTCCATCTACTTTACAATTTGTGATGATGCTTGCATTTGCTGACATTCTAGCTACCTCCCATTCTGAGGTGCTTGTCTCAGTTGTACCAAACCAGGGGCACCCAACGGTGCTCGCTGGTTGAAAAGTCTAAAAAAATAGGTAAAGGCTAATCAGTGTGAACTCTGATCAGAAAATTTGGTAGTTACGCATTATCGGAACCACATTTTCGCGGTAATACCGCTCACTTCCTGATGTGTCAATTTAACTATAAGTATATACAGAATCATACTGACAATGTTAACTTTATTAAAAATCATTGTTTAGGTAGGAAAGACCGTATAACATGTAAGGAATGACTACTTGTTTCAAGCTATGCTGTTTCCCTGACATCATGTCACTGGAAATGCATTTTTCACAGCAGTTATGTGCAACACACATTCCATGCCGCAAGCCGCTAAATGTAATAGACTCACACACCGACAGTTGTCCACTTGTCTACTACGTCTTGACAGCTACAACAAAAAAAGAAAAAGACCAAAAAAAAAGCTGTCAAACTTTGCAGCATACAGTTTATAAATAAAGGTGATGGCAGGGAATGTGGTGACAAGCCTTAACTCTTTTATTCTTTACTGGTACCTTTATCAGTGCTGACATGCAAGTACATTCTGACAGCTTATCAGTGCATTACCGATCAAGAAGCGGCGAGCGCAAACAGCAGAAGTACACCACTTATTGACATAACGGCAGCATCAATGTTAACATCTGCGCATGGGGATGCTAGCAGTATTACCACGAAAATGTGGTTGCGATAATACGTAAGTACCGAAAATTTTAGAAAGGTTTAGTGTGGACAAGGAAATAGTATGGACATTGGTCATTTTATATGACCCACAGATGGGATGCAGCTTATCCTTCATGGCTTGTACAACTTATCCTTTGTGGCATCCCGTCAAGTTCTATAGCTGTTATACTGCTACTTCTTTTACTCATCCCTTAGTAGCCTGTCATTGAAAATAATGCACTATTTGGCATGAGACTCACCAAGTACCTAAACCAGCTAAAGGGACTTCAGAATTTCCTTACCAAAATGATCTCTGGTCTCAGTGCAAATCAAGTGGCAAAGCAAACAGCCATTCTAAGCACCTAAACCTAAACTATCACAGCAGCTAGACCAGATGGCAGGACAGATACCTAACCCACTGAATACCCCTATTTCTGGAAGAGCCTGTCTTTTCCTGTCCAACAGTATACTTCTCTAGTAACCTTTAAAACCAGTTGAACAACTGGATGGGTGATCTCAAATTTTACCAGGAAGCTGTGGAGAGTCTTCTTAATGGGGGACACTACTGGGTGATGCAGCTGGCTTCATGCTGGTCTCTTTTCACCATCACTGCTGTTTGGGCAATTTTTCCATCTCTTTCAACTTTCTGGTCTAAAAGACTGCATTTGAGCTCGTTTCCCACCTTTCCTATAACTAGTCTAGTCCAGATACAGATTTGCTGTATCCAGGACTGTTTGTAAGCTTCTGAGCCCCCCCAAGCCTTTCTGTGCTGGAGGGAAGCCTTCTAGCTTATCAGTGGGAGTGGTAAGCATAGGTAGCCTATCTACCAAAAGAGGAGTGGTTTCTGGCCCAGAAATTGTAGTTTATTGGCCATTTCAGCAGTGTTTTCCATTTCTTTCAACTTTCTGGTTTAAAAGCCTGTGTTTGCACTTGTTTCCCCACCTTTCCTGTAACTAGTCTAGTCCAAATACAGATTTGCTGTATCCAGGACTGTTTGTAAGCTTCTGAGAGGTGCCAAAGTCTGCTCTTTAATTTTTCCCTTAGATCTGCTAGTTCTCTCCTCTCCTGCACTTTTACTAGCTTATTAGTTTAGCCCTTTACCATACCAGACTTCTTGTAGCAACTATTGTAGCACACAAAAATGCTACCAGCAATAAACAATCTACAAGGAAACCGCTCCAGTACTTATTATTAATGCCCACCCCTCCAGGCATGTCTAAAGGTCAGTTCCCTGTGCTTTCTCCTATTAAATCTGGTGAACATGGGCATCCTGAGTCAATGTAGCAACTGCCTCATGTACACTGACAACCCTCTCCTCCTCTTACCTTCCAACACTCAGACTTGCAAGAGATGCACTTATATCTAAATTGGAAGTCATGCACTCTCCAGCCAAGACCGGAATAGCTGGTCAAGAGGAGAGGGTAAACACTTGCACCATACCACATGGAACACACAGCCCTCCAGGACACACACCGGCACTGCCTTCACATAAAAACACAAACCACACACCCACTTTCATGGAAGCTCTCCATAAAAATCTACTCAAACAGCAGAGACCTCCAAGGCAGAAAAGCACTCAACACAATAATAATCACGAGACACATAACTCTCCTAAACTGTGTACCACTCAACCAAAGCCCCTAAGGCAAAACAGCATGCCCAGCAAACTAGTCATAGGTGACTCAATAGCGAGGTAACTTATGAAATGAAAATATCCAGGCTGTTATCCAAAATGGGTTGATTTTCTGTAGGACAAGTTTATTGAGCGCTTTCAGCTATGCAAAGCGTAGCCTTCATCAGAATACATTACAAAACACATACCACTTCATTAAATAATGTTCATTGACCAATCACAAACATAAAACAATTAATTAATAAGTCAACTGCCACTACAATACTCATTGACTGTTAGAAACATATTGTAGGTTTATATTCCACACAAAAACTATAACCAAATCATCACTGAAAACATGTTCTGTTTGAAAAAACATTCAAAAATCATCACTAAATTTGAGTGTAATATTTATTTCTTATTTATTCTTTCCTGCAAAACTGGGACAATGGAAATACTTTCATTTAGACTTTGGGGAAACATTGCTATTCTAAATTGCCATTGTGCTTCTTTTTTCTTTAGTGCATTCTTCCAGTCTCCCCCCTCTTGGATTTAATTTCACCTGTTCCACAATTCCAAATGAAAATTTTGTAAAAGATGCACATAGTAAGGAGTGTTTGTATAGTGCACTTGTAGTTTTTTTTATTTTTAATATCATTGATGTGTTCATACATCCTGCTTTTAAGTGCTCGCTCTGTTTTTCCTAAATAGAATGCTGTGCATGAATTGCAGAGAGTTATATACACAACACCTTTGGTCGAACAATTCCCATTTACAAATACTACCTTGCTTTTCAACCTGTTGTGTAAAACTACAGATTGCTCTTTGTGTATATAACAACATTGTTTACACATTCCACATGGTCTAGTACATCTACTGTTCACCATTCTGGACTCTATCTTACATTCTAGGAGGCTCTTAATATTGTGCCCTGTCTTGTTGACAAATCTAGGACCCTCTCCCAACTTCTTGTATATTTCTTGGTTGGTTTTAAAAATTGTCCAGTTCTTGTTAATTATCTCCCTTAATTCTTTAGTTGTGGAATTGTATTCTAGTACACAACCCTTTTATATTTGTCATTTTCCTTACTCTTTTCCATATTGTTGTTTTGTCGTCCTACCCCTAATAAAGGAAGATAATCAATACCCCACTTGTGTTGTACTTCTAAAATAATTTCCTCAACTAACTGTTTGGGGTACCCTCTCTCTCTTCAAACATCCGCTGTAGTTTACTTAGCTCATCTTCTAAATCATCATAATGGGAAGTTATTCTTGCAACCCTCACTGCCTGTCCGTTCACTATACTTCTTTTTTGAGCAGTAGGGTGGTTGCTCCCATAATGTAAGTATGTATTACAAAATGTTGGTTTCCTATATATACATGATCGAAATCCACCCATATCAATATTAATTTGTACATCCAAATAGTTAATACTAGTGAAATCATAGTTGAAGGTAAACTCTATGAAGTCAGTTGTTTCACCTATGTATTTCATAAAGAGAGAAATCTCTTCTTCCGTACCCTTCCATAGGACAAATATATAATCCAAAAACTTGGAATATAACTGTATTTTGTCCCAGTAGAGGTTGTTAAATATGTGATAAGATTCCCAACCCAAGGAGTACTATATTGGCATACACAGGGGCACAAGCTGCCCCCATTGCTACACCTCTTAATCTGCTGATAATATTTCCCCTCAAAGAAAATGAAGTTATCTAGAATCAAACTCAATTTCACAGATGAAGATAATCTTGCTGTGCTCCAACTTTGAAAAATTAAATAAAGCTTCTTCAAAAAATTCCAAGCCTTGCATCTTGGGTATCACAGTGAGTAAATCTTTCACATCAATAGTGAGGAGAATCAAGTTCTCTTGCCATATCTCTCTCATGAATCTTTGGCCAAGTGTTCACTGTCATTAATAACATGTTTGACCCAGAAATTTAATAGTACTGCTAATGGATGAGTTTTAGAATTGTTCGCTGCCACAATAAATAGGCCTAAATGGTGGTTTGCCTATATTTTTATGCATTTTGTGGATTCCGAAAAAAATGGGAATTTTAGGGTCCCTTACATATAGAAAATCATAAGGTACTTGTTCTATTCTATTATTTATTAGATATTCCTCTAAATATGAATACGTGCATAAGAAATATTAATTTGATTAGTGGAAACTAAAGCAAATGTTTCATCAAATAATAGATTTTGCATAATATCTGAATAATCTATGGATTTAAACAACACCCCCTCCCTTGTCAGAGGTCATAACCCAACAACTTAAATTCTTCCTTACTTAAATTCCATTTTACTTTCTTCATTTTGTTTCTCTCTTGAACCTCATACATTTCTTCCAATACTATTTTCTCAAAGGTATCTATTAGTAGATGAAGAGGAAGATTGAACACACTCCCTCTGTAAGGGATATCCCCTATTTTTAATTACAGTGAGAGTGTTGTCTGGAAACAAAATATCAAAATTCAGTTTTCTGGTATACAATTTAAATTCTGTAATACTGTCTACCATATTGGCTCGAGTTTGGGGCACAAATTTAACACCTTTGGAAAACAGTTTGAAATGCATTTCAGTAATGATTTGCTCTGTATAATTATATATAGTGAACCCATCCATGGTGTTCACTATGGGCTGTCCATCAGTAGTTGATATTAAACCACTTCCTAATGTTTGTTTTTCCTCCTGAATGTGTGTTAATACTGATAATATCCCCCCCACCTTCATCTGTCCCTGTGCTGTTCTTCGTGAGTGGTGAAATACTGGAAAATCCTGGTCATAAGTGCCACCGTAGTCTCCACCCTGCATATATTCTTCCTTATGTCCCTGTGTTTCTCTATTTGTCACTTTTTTATTACTGCTATAGTGAGAATTTGCTGAATGTATGATGTTATCTATTGGGTAGACTCTCATTTCTTTATATTGACTATCTCGTTCTAATTTTCTTTTTTTCTTTAAAATAGATTAATTCTTCTGTCTACCCTATCAAACACCTTAAAATACAACTCTATGTATTGTGGGAATAGCAAATCCTTTGAAATATTCTGGTCAAGTAATTCAACTTCTTTGAATATACTATGTCTCTGTTGCTCATAAAAAATACAGTTTTCTTTACAATATTAATTCCTGCTTCATCAAAAATATTGTAAAATTAATTCAGAATAGAATCATTGTATTTAATCCCAAACGGAAACTTGTACATACGTAAACCCTGTGGAAGAATTTGTAACCTTAAACATTCATTCAAATAGGCTGTGTCAACTTCACAAGATTTTAGTTTAAACAGAATAACTAAGAAATAAATATTACACTCAAAATTAGTGGTGATTTTTGAATGTTTTTCAAGCAGAACATGTTTTCAGTGATGAATTGATTACAGTTTTAGTGTGGAACATAAATTAATAATATTGCTCTATGAGTAAATGAGTAGTGTAGCGATAATTGTTTAACTAGTTAATTGATTCATGTTTGTGATTGGTCATTGATTTCTATTTAATGAAGTAGTATATGTTTAGTAATGTATTCTGATGAAGGCTACACTGGTGCATAGCCGAAAGTGCTTAATAAACTTGTCATACAGTAAATCAATCCATTTTAGATTACAGCCTGGATATTTTCGTAAGTTATTTTATCTTCTTTTGGGTGTTTTTAGACTTTGGTTCAAGAGTGAGGTATACTGATGTCCCACTCACTAGGTTAAATAAGGAGAAAGTAACAGTCACCTGCCGATCCACCACATAACACACACACACAGGTTCCTCAACAAGAGGTACAAATATGACTCTGTCATTGTACATGTGGGTGTGAATGACCGGAGACGTACCTCCCTGGACTTCATGAAAAGTGACATGGAGGAGCTTTCGGATTATGTAGCCCAGGTGGGTTGACCCTAGCCCTGAGCAGCATTCTACCATCACCCAGAATGATATCCCAGTACAAGCAGAAAATGAATGATTTCAAAAATGGGCTAAGTTTCTGGTGTCATTCTAAGAGGATCCAGTATGCCTCCCTGGGATGACAAGATTGACACACCTCAATGCTTTGCCAGAGAAGGCCTGCTTGTCACCCCTGGGCTTCTGGATAATATCCAAGGCTCTTGCCACCCTGATAGTGCCTTTTTTAGGCGATGTTCCAAAGACCAAATTACCACTGTAACAGCTACAAACAAATGCAATCTGAGGTCATGCTGCTTAATGCTAGAAGTCTAATTCTCAAAATGCACTCGCTCAAAGCACTCCTTAAAATGGAGAACATTTACATTTGTGCTGTAACAGAGACCAGGTTTGAGACAGCAGAAATCACCCCTGCACCACCAGCTATAACTCATTCCATGCCTTTCGGCCTCAGAACTTGGACCAAAGCTCCAAAGGTGGTGGTTTTTCCATATTCATAAAGGATACGCACACCTCCAGACTGGTAGCCTAACATAACACATCAGAGATACTTCAAGTGCAGCTAACATTGGGTAACACAGCGATTCAGGTCATAGCCTGTTATAGGTCCCCAACCATGTCCCAAGACATACTCCACATTCCTAAGCACCCTGGAGAATATTAGGGTCAAACCTAACACTCATACTGGGTGACCTCAACTACCCCTCCATTAATTGAGAATACTACTTGTGTACCAATACACTTGCCCGTTTTGTGAAATTCATTAATTCCAATGCCCTCGACCAACTCGTTCTTACCCCCACAAGAGTAGCAACAGCCCTGACCTGGTCCGCCCCCATAAAGGTAACCACCATGAAAAACTTCTTCAAAGCTAACTTTGGGCTCCTAAAAACAGAGATAACCTACTTCATGGCACACATGCAAATTGAGAATAGTTGCATGACCACTAAATCATGCACCAACTCAATGTACAAATACCTACACAAATGCATGGATCTTGCCATACCTAATAGAACCAAGATGTTCTCCTCCAAAAAAAGGAAGCCAATCTGGTGGCCCCTTGCCATATACAATCTCTACAACAGGAGGAGGAATAAGGTGAAGTCCGAAGAATAGACAAACTCCCTTATCAGCCTCAACAAAATGTTGAGATCTCTCATCATATCCTCTAAAGCTAGCTATGAAAACAGAATTGCAGTAAATAGTAAAGACAACCACAAGGCCTTCTATAGTTATGTAAAGAATTTCCACTGCAATACCCAGATTTGCTCTAGGTTACTGCACAATGGTACCTCCTATACCAAGCCAACAGATATTGCCGATATACTGGCTGACAGATTCAGTGCCAACTTTACCCCTCTCTCTCCCCCCACAAAGGATCAATTACAATTACCAGTAGATTTCCAGGCTCCCAGTATTACTGTTTCACAGGTTAAAACAGCACTGTCCAAGGCCAAGAATACAGCTTCTATGGGACCTGACAATATCCCTGGCTCTGTTCTACATGAACTACAGAGTGAACTGGCACCTCACCTGTGTGCCCTGTTCAATCACAGCCTCACATTAGGCTTTGTCCCACCAAATGGTGCACTGCTACACTCATCCCTCTCCACAAAGCAGGAACAGCTACTGATCCTGGAAACTATCGCCCCATTAGCCTGACAAGTCTGATATGCAAATCTATGGAATGCATCATCATGGACCTAATAAACAAGGATATAGGGAATCTCCAAACTCTGGATCCCACACAAAGGGTAGATCTTGCCTGATCAACTTGGTCAACTTCGTTGAGCCAGTCACCAGAGCTGTAGATGAAGACAAGGTGGTTCATACAGCCTAACTTGATCTGGCCAAGGCCTTTGATAGCATTCCCCACTCAGGAATCATAGAGAAACTCACTAAGCTAGGCATCAACCACTATATCACTAGGTGGGTTGCAAACTGGCTCAGATAAAGAACCCACAGTGTGAAAGTAGCTGACTCCAAGTCAGACTGCCGACCAGTCACAAGTGGAATCCCACAGGGATCGGTCTTGGGTCCTCTCCTGTTTGGTATCTACTTCTCAGAAGTCGAGGCCAACACGAAGGGACTCTGGCTGACCAAATTCGCAGACGATTGCAAGTTGGGTGCCATTATTAACTCCCTAAGTGATGTTGACATCCTACAGAAAGGCCTCACTGAGACCAATGACTGGTGACAGAACCATGGCCTTAAGCTCAACACCAAAAAATGTGTCATCATCCCCTTTGGGGAAAAACCCAGTTCCCATGATTACCACATCAATGGTAGTCCACTGAACACAGTAGGCATTATGAGATGTTGGAACACAGGTTGACAGCAACCTCTCTTTTGACCACCACATTGCCACTTTGGTCACAAAGTCCTTCTATGTGGAACATCTCATTACTAAGGGCTTTGCATCCAGGAAGAGAGAGGTCAGTCTCCCCTCTACTCTTCCGCCATTAGGCCAATCATAGAGTACAATGCCCCATTTGGCATGTACCTCACTAGACACCTGCAACAACTGAAGAAGCCACAAAAGTACCTCACAAAGAGGATCCTAGGCCTTAAACATTTGTCCTATAAGGACAGATTCAAAAAACTCCAACTATTCTCATTCGCATATCACCTTCTTAGAGGCGATCTCTGCTTGACTTACAATGCCATATCTGACCCAGCTCTGTTAGAAATGCTACATCTAAAGAAATCCAAATCCCTTCACACCACATGCTCCAGAGACCTCAACCTAATGATCACAATCAACAGAATGTGCTGGAGGGGCAGGTTCATAACCCAGAGACTGCCCCCATACTATGGAACAGACTTCCCAAACATGTCAAATAGAGCACCTCACTGGCACTCTTCAAGAGAAATCTTGATGAGTGGATGGGAAATAAAAAAATTCACCCCGGGGATCACTCCAGTGGCTCTACTGGACAAACGCACTGGGAACTAAGGTGGGTGGCATGATGCCAGGGTAATTCTATGGGCCTGGCTTGTAAAGGCTCCAGGACCATTGGCCTAGTACACACCTATGAGCATATGAACCTATAAACTTAGTGGGAACCCATGAACCTACGCACTGCCTTTCTATATTTGTGGATACCAAGGTATGTATATAGCCATCACTATTCTTGCAATGAAGACCTTCAAGAAATAACCGGGGACATGTTGGGTATCTCATAGGCTTCTGACCTGTGGGTATTTCAGCAGTTCCTCAACATTCTCTTGACCAATATGGATCAGTAATACTATTTATCAATGCCACCTCCAGGCTGAGTAGGTATTAGAAATGCCATTTATTGGATGGCACACTTTCTGTATGTGATTGGTGTGAGAGACTGCACCAGTATTGCTATTAGGACCATATCTGGATGACTCTGTGGGTATTACCAACTAGGAAGGACTATCACTATCAACTGGGAACCTATGTTGACAATGAACTAAACTTTATTAACCACATATACAGGATTGTTAGGTAGTCCTTTTTCAGTGAACTGCTTTTAGCTAATAGTATGGTATCTTGGCCTAGAGATGTAATTATCCAACTGTTCCTTGCTCTGATCAGGCAATCAATGAATACAACTCCTCATTCAATATGTACTTATCCAAACACTTGTCACAATTGGAGTGACAGCAATGCTTTCTCACTAAAGAAATCAAGAGCCTAAATCACAAAAACTATTCAGACAATCTCAAAACGTTGCCCTTCTTCAAAGTCTCATACAGGCTATAAATTTCACCTTGTCTATAGAGCCTCAATAGACCCTATTATGTCAGACTACACATTTGTGAATTCAGTGATAGCATGAACACCTGCTCAAAGAATCTCAATTTCTTTTGCAGCATAAACAGAAAATGTTGGAGGGATAGGTATAGATAACTGAGAATACCCTTTCTACAGATGCATCTTTGACTCAACATAAAGCAAAGTACTTCCTTTACTCTATTCAAATGTAATTTGGACGAATGGAAAATGAAATTCACTCCCAGTTTAGCACTCTTTGCCCCCATGGATAGGGGCAACAAATGTCCTGAAATATCCTTGTTCTGCCCTCTATGTTATTTATGCACACAATATAAGGGCTAAAATCTACTATAGGAATGCAGGGCTATGGTCTCAAGCTCAATGCCAAAATGTGCATTGTCACCCCCTTTGGTAAAATCTGTGTACCCATGAACTACCACATAAACGGCAGTCTACTTAACGCTGAATGTGTGATAAGAGACCTTAGGACCCAGGTCGACAGTAGTCTCTCCTTTGATAATCACAGCGCCACAGTAGTCAGAAAATCCTTTTATGTGGCACAGCTCATCACAAAAGGGTTCTCATCCAGGAAAAGAGAGGTCATTGTTCCTCTCTACACGGCACTCATTAGACCCATTATAGAGTACAACACCCCTTTTGGAATGTACCTCAAAAGACATCTGCAGCAGCTGGAAAGGTCACAGAAGTACCTCACAAAGAGGATTACTAGCCTCAAACAGATGCCCTACACTGAGTGTCTCAGAAAACTCAAGCTTTACTCTGTAACATGTCGCCTACTCTGAGGAGATCTCTGCCTAACATAAAGCTAGGCTTACTTAGGCCCTTGGGCTGATAGCCTAGTACCTACCTATGAACTTATGAAGATCCTCACAGAACAATAGACCCATAAGTGCCTATGAAGCTATAAAATTCCTGATAGTGTGTGATCCATGAGGGTTCATCACCAATGTGTTAGCACAGCATCCTCGCAGTGCCCATGATCCCATAATTGGCACACAAGCTCAAGGCACTTCCTTTGCCTGCATGGCAGGATTCCTCAGTTGTAAGTGCTAATTATTATACTGTTGCTAACCACAGTCATTTCTATATCTATAGAGTGACATAGGTAGTAATGAGTAATCATCTCACAGTTTTGTTTTCCAGCTGACAAGAGGCTGCCCAGTCAAACCTTGGCTAAAGCTGAAAATGAGCACTATTAACATATTCCTGTCCCAGACATAGATGGATAGATAGATACTGAGCTATCATTTTAGTTTATTCAATGCCCATTTCTATCGCCTGGCACAGTCTGTAAGATGCCCTTCAGTATGACCATACTGCCGCATGCATAAATTTACACCTGCTGCATTCTGCAAAATATGATTGTACATTGGTCTGGTGTGCATCTGCCTCAACTAATTAATTATACTGGCAGTACAGCTCCCCCTGTCATTCTTCCCACCAGTGACAACAGTGGTGGTGGTCACCTGATGACAGTAGCATGTAATGCATGCAGCAAATCTGTGATGGTATATAGCTGTTCAGGTAAAGATGCAACATTTAGTCTACCACTACAGGCCATAACATTCACTTCATGAAAGTGTAAAACATTCATATAGATATTATATGATGCATGCAGTGTTACTTGTGGCTATGCTGAGTCATGCAGAGTCAATTTTTACTGTACATCAGACATTTTTTCACAAAATTTCATATCAGTCGTCATCTGTACAATACTGCTGGGTAACTGGCACGAGTGCTACATATATTTTATATATTATATATAATGTATATGTGTGTGTATATATAAAACATACATATATATATATATATATAATTACATATATGCCCCCTGACCTCAGACTACAAAACTCCACACCCTCCTTCAAAAGCCTACTTAAAACATACCTCTTCACCAACCATCTATGCAACTGTAACTGACCCCCTGAAGCCTCAACCACTTACTATTTCTACACCCCATCTGTCCTGGGAAACACAAACACCACCATCTAACTATACCTATCCATGAGTGAGCAATAACCTATATACGAGTATGTGTGTGTATATATATGTATGCATATGTGTGTGTGTGTGTGTGTGTGAGTATAGTGTATATGAATGTATATATGAGTATGTATGTGTATTCATATATATGTACGTGTACTCTTACATGCATATTTGCTTGAATGTCTATATGGAAAACAAACATTTATATACTCTTATTCAATTGTGAAATATTTTGCAATGCTCTACCAGGTTCTTATCTACTCTTATTGTATATTCTGTACACTTGTATTTTCAACCAAAAGGGGGAATATCCTCTTATTGTATACTAACTGCGTCTACAATCTGTATGCTACTACTCTGTAATGTCTTTTTGTAAAATTTTCTTCGCTCTGTAAACATATGGAGCTTTTCTCCTCAGGACTCCATTGAAAACGGACACCTTGTCCAGTCGGACTATCCTAGCAAACAAATATTACATAAATAAAATAAGTATATTGCCAGACTAAGTGTGGAAAAACAGGTGTTATGAAACATGCTTAGGGATATACTGAGATTTTTCACTGCAGTCTCCAGAAAAGAGAAGGATCAAAGTTGCTATGCACAAATGCTTGCACAGAAAAAAGGGAAGCTTTTTTTTCTTTCCACGTGGTATTGCCTCTTTACTCTTTTTCAGAGACAAAGAATAATTTCAGCATTTGCAGTGCCAGGAAAGTGACTGCAGGACAATTACGGATTCCATGATACTGATGTTGAAAATAAAAAAATTATACTTTCACACATAATGCTGCCTAAGGATAGTTTGGATAATGATTATGAGAAAGTGCTGGTATAAAAGATTGATAATGAGATGCTTGAATGATGGGATTTACTATAGCAATAACCCACGTCTGGGTGTGGGTAATGCTGGGTTTACTCATGGTTGGTGTGGTTTGGTCACGAGGGCAAAGCCCGAATGACCAAACAAAGACAACCGTGGGTAAATCCAGCATTACCCACATGCAGATGTGGGTTATTGGTATTATACAATGACATTTAAGAAAAAAAAAAATACTTTTCTTAAATAATGTCTTTGTATAATGGCTCTGTGCTGTCCTTCCATGGCTCGTAGAGATCCTGTTGCTTTTTTGATGTACTGCGCATGCATATGGGACTTGCGTCCCCATGCATACCCAGTACATCAGTGCTTCGGAAAATAAGCAATGGAGAAAATAAGATCTCCAATGCACCGTTTTTCTTTATTTTCTTTTTTTTTTTTTAATTAAAAAAATAGTTTGGGGCAATTTAGGGGTAGGAAAGCTGTAGTCCTGACTCCGCACATACGAGAAAGACAGCCTGAAGAAAATAGAAGGAAAATCAGGTACGTTATATAAAATTAAATACACGTACCTGATTTCCCTTGTATTTTCTTCAAGCTGTCTTTCTCATATGTGCGGAGTTGGGACTACATCTTTATTTTTTTTTCATAAAAAAAATTAAAACTTGGACAATATAGCAACGGAAAAAATGTCCGGATGACCAAACCTTTTCTTTTGCTATATTGTCGGATTTACAACGGGCACGCTGGTTCAGCTGGCCCATCAGCATGCATGTTTTGGAATACTAATGGCCAGTCACTGTATAATATCCATTAAGTCATTACCAGTATGTGTATGGAGACTGACAAAATGTGGTGTGCAGCCATACTGTGCATGAGGTGTTCTCCCTAGCCTCTACAATTCCCACATATTGGTCAAATTCCTCATGTATACCCAGCAACACACTACGCATCTGTAGCAGACTCTCACTGACTGTAGTTTGGGCCTGAACCATTGGCATATATGGTGTTGAGCAGCCATGAACTTGCACGTCTCTGGAGCTAATTGTGAAATATGTCTTCATCTGGCAACTCTAGGTGCAGGTGTAACGGTGAGTACTCCCAATTCTGACTTCATTGTGGATGTGATGTTGCCACACTGGGACAATAATCAAGGAGCCTGAATCCATACCACTGACATTGGAGAGAGAAGTGAACTTGGAATTCAAATAGATGCACTCAGTATTTCCTGAGCAGCTCTCTGCACCAAGAAGAATTACCCTTAAGATCACACAGGGAACCTACTCAGTCCAGGGTCTGGCTCTCTTCTGTCTCCATCAAGGTCCCCACTGGTACAGCTACAGGGTTATGCCCTAAGCAAAATGGCCAAGCCAAGACCTCCAGCACCCTATCTGTAATTCCAGTGCTTCATGTCCCTGCTCCCAGTAGCTGACACACACACTCTGAGATTGGATTTTTCACACACACACACATCCACCTACCCACCCACCTGGGAAAGGCTGGCACAAATTTACCTGCTGCGTCAGATTCTGACCAGAGTACAAGGTAGTTACCACCACCACCAGATATTCCACAATCAGCTACTCTAACACCCTTAGCAAACGGTGTACTGGAAATAGTCATACATTCACTGCTCTACTTCTCCTGGCGTGGTTGGCAGTACCTATCATCACAATGGGGTTCAGACTGTATACAAGAAGCCCACTGTGTTGAAGGGTGACTTGCCAGTACTCTGAGTGCTACTGTCCTCAGGTTGTATCACTAGTATGAGAGTTATGGCATCATTGATGACAGACATTCTGTTATCACCAGCCTGATGTTTTGAGGCACAGGATGCATTTATTTTTGGTGCTGACCTTTAGAAGAAATATGCCAAGATGCATTTACTGGAAACACACTTACATGTATTGCTTGTAAAGTTCAATTTAAACCTGATGATGAACCATATGGAGGGCTACGTACACAGGTATCATGCCAAATACATTTTAGATGAATGTATTTAAGTCAGTTATACATAAACATTCCATACTGTCAGACTGTAGATTTTGCTGTTGTCTGGATGTACTTATGTCCACACTGCCTCAAATGATTTTAGCAGAAAGCTCATCTCCATCAAAGTCATTGTCACTTATAGAAAGAAGTTATTCCTAATCTGGCATTAATTGTTGGATTATGGACCAGTGCTGCTACAAGCAATTGCATTCTGCCTAGCTTTTGTCGTGGTGCATCCCATCATGTCATTTACTCATTTCTTACACTGTAACAAGGTGTGCTTACTTCCCCCTTCAACATTTATATCAGACAATACTTGACCCCATGTCTTAGCTCCCTCTCTGAATGTTTTGGCCCTCCTTTGCCAAAAAGCACATTCTTCATATGTCCTCAAGGCTTCCTTAACAATGAGATTCTGCTCAAGACTGAAGTTGTCTTTCTCTTCTGTCTTGGTCACTGCTGCTGCAGCATCTTGTAACTTGCAATCACATGTCTATGTACAATTACACCTACCTCCCTTGTGTGATACTTTAATTATGGATCATGCATGCCAGTTGTTGTGTCTTTCGGCTTTTCCCGGTTAGGGGTCACCACAGCGGATCTCCGGTCTGCTAATGATTAGCAGTAGATTTTTACGTGCCAAGTTGCTAGCTTTGACGCACAACCTTCAATGAAGGTACGCCCATTCACGCACGTCTCCACACAGAAGACACTCTAGCTGAGAATCGAACGGGACAACATCTTACTGTGAGGCGACAACGCTACCGCAGCACCACCACCATATGCCAGTACTATATAAAAAGAAATAAAGTGTAATACCCACATTAAAGCATGAATTCTGAGTTTAGTATAACAAAATCCACTGGAGTCACCACACGGAGCTACTGACTGGTACAAAATCTTCTTTATTGAAAACAGGAACACAAGCGCTTTCACGTAGCTATACTACGCTTCTTCAGGTGTAATAAAGCATTAAAACTAAGAGCTTATATACAAAAAACTTTTGGCGCTCAAACCAAATGGTAAAGCAATAATTGAATAATTGCTAACACTTTAACATTCCCTCCTAGTTCTGCTTAAAGAAGCAGTATCTGAACAGTCTAAAAACAGTCTAAAAACAATAAGGAATAAATATGTATGCAGACACCATTATCAAACTACATGACAAATAACGTTAAACAGACCAGCAAAGCCTGTCGTTATATAGCTAGGTTGGCTACCCAAAACAATGAGCTCACAACCCTATGTGACAATATAAAGAACACAATCAGAACAAAATGCAGCACAAACATAAATATAAACATACCATTTTCCGACTTGGAAATACTCCTGGAACTTAATTTCCAGCTTACTCTAAAATCGCTGTATGTACACAAGCATTTCTTAAAATAACATTGCAAAAAATGCAGATATTTTGTACAGAAAACCATCCTGCAATCAAGATAAAAATTGATCCAGCAGATCTAAACGGTGCAAAGGAGCAAACATCAGTTCAAACGTAAAAAACAACTCGCTCACCTGTATTGTATACAAATACAGAGAATGATGAAACATATGGCTGCCGATCTGTCCTTAAAGCAGCTCTCTGCTAAAAAAAAAAAATGCCATCAAGTTCCTACTAAACCTACGCTAGTACTAAGTGAAACCAACATCCCAGTTGCAACATCAAGGTAAAACACTGAAAAACCAGCCGAGGGCAATTACTATTTTTTTAAAAGGAAGAACGCTCCGCTTCTGCAGGCATGCGCTTATGTGACAACCCCGTCAGAAAAACATTAAACCCCTGCTGGAGTACAAACGTATATAACTGAGCTGATCACTAACCTGGCGAAGGGCGCACCCTAGTGGTGGTACGCCGCATACATGATATATCCATTAAAAAAAGATCAACTAACATACTGCAAGAAAATACAATACATATAAAAATATATGAACTTGACAATGGTGCATCCACCATGCATAAAACAAGAAACATCAATGAATCAATATAAACTGAAGCTCTCATATAGAGCATAAAGTAACTAGATCAAACACATATAAATTCAAAAAATCTAAATTAAGTAACTAAATTAAATACATGTAAAATCAGCAGGTCTATAATCAGAAAATGAACTTACATTCAACTCAAACAAAATGCACCTCTACAAGGGCTGAGTACAGAATGCTAAATATAAAAGTATATAACTACTGGCAAAGACATAATCTGTGAAAGACGCATCTTCTGTATGTCCAGAATGAGTGTTTAAAAAGGACATACAGAAAGTCAGACAGAAACTGAGACCGACTGAAAGGGTACAAAACCAGCAACTAGATTACAAAAGTGGCCAAAAAAACGGCCAGATCACTATAAAATCATAAAACACATAAAATGAAAACTGAAACTGAGACTAAAATACTAATGAATACAAGGAGAAGAAAACATTTCCAAAGTGTATGTTCGAAGAAGGGACCACTTTCCTTACAAAAAACTGACACCAAATCTGCTAAGGCACAAGCAAAAATGCTAAAGGACATGTATAATCTAGCAAAAACATATAACAAGTGCACAAGACAAATAATTTAATAAACAGCTATAAATCTAAACCATCTATTCCCAAACTGCTCAGGGGGAGAAGCAAAAGGGCTGAAAGCATGAGAGAGAACTCAGGCCAGATATCCTAAAGTGTAAGAAAACATTACATCTTTCTGTTATTAAGAACAGGTTTAACAGATACAAACTGGTTAATACCAGGATGTATATGTGCCTTCAATGTAAGTATCCATTTAAGTTCTCTAACAGCCAACTGATTCATATTATCTCCTTCCCTAATGTTAGTAACCAGCTTCTCCAGAACCATAAAACTAAAACTATGTGTGCTATATTCTACTATATGTTTGGCTAGAGCATTAGTTTCATGTCCTTTCTTCATGTCATAGCAGTGGTTGTAGACTCTATCACGGAGTTTCCTCTTCGTGAGGCCTACATAAAAGACTTCGCAGAAGTCACAAGTTGCTAAATAGATTAAATTTGTACTGTTACAATCACTACGGAATTTAGGTGTAAATACAAAAGATCCATCAGGATGTAAAAAACATGTTTTCTTAGATATAAAAGGACACATATGACAGTGTCCACATGGGAAAGTTCCCTGAGAATCACTACGACTGTTATTTAAAAAAGTGTGCTGTTCTAGACATAGGGTTTGTTTCAAATTGTGACAGGTCTTGTAACTAAACCTAGGATAGTCACCCACAATCGTCCTAGTGAACGGATCCATGATCAAGACATTCCAATTTCTGCTGATGATTTTATTAAGATTAACAACATCACTGGTGTATTTAGTGACATAACATAACCTGTCAGTAAATTTATCATTTTTCTTTATATGGAAAGAAGGAAAATTCCCAGCTATTTCAATGCCATCTGTTTTATCAAACACTTTCAATATGACCTCCTGCCTACATTCATTAATTAGCTTGGTGGGATAACCCCTATCTTTAAATAAACTTTCCAAGTTACTGAGTTCTGAATATAAAGTGTTCCTATCACTGCATATTCTGCATACCCTGTACATTTGACTTAAAACTATGCCTTTGAAGGTGAACCTGGGGTGCATACTTTCATGACATAAAAGAGTATTCCTCCAAGTAGGTTTTCTATATAGTGAAGTGGCAATCCTGTTGCCATTCAGTTCCAACTTTAAATCCAAAAAGTGTGCCTGGTATGGAGACATTTCGGCTGTAAACCTTAAGAATGTAGTGGTGGTCTCTAAGTCTGTAATAAAATCCAGACATTCTGCTTCTGTGCCCTCCCATACAAAAAGGACGTCATCAACAAACCTTTTGTACATTTTTACTTTATTATAACCTACATGTTTAAACAAGTGGTTAAGCTCCCAATGATGGACTACGAGGTTAGCGTAACTATTCGCACAGGGGGTGCCCATGGCAACCCCCCATTTTTGTAAGTAAAGCTGGTCCTGGAATAAAAAAACATTATTATCAAGTATCATTTCAAGAAGGCAACTAATCAGGACTTGTCTGTTGCCACTATATCCTGAATTAGTGACAAGGATCTCTCTGATAGCCTGAAGCCCCAGATCATTGGGAATACTGGTGAAAAGATTCTTAACGTCCATTGTTACTAACAACAAAGCTGTTCCTCTACTGTCTAACTCAAAACCTTTAAAAAACTCGATAAGTTGATATGAATCCTTCAGAATGACAGAAATATTATCCACCAAGGGTCGTAACAACCCTTCCACAAAAGATGAAATGGTGGAAGTTATCCATCGTTCACCAGAGACTATAGGTCTCATTGGTACTGGTTTAATACCTTTGTGTATTTTTGGTAAACCTTTAATTATGGGGATGGTAGGAAATTCTATTAAGAAATACTCATATAACTCACAGCTTATCTGACCACACATCAAAAGGTCATATAGATTATCATGCAACATTTTGACTATTCTAGTGACCTTTTCTCTGGTGATTATTTCATAGACCTTGTCATCTGATAGCATGCTGTTCATCGTGTCAGAATACTCTAGAGAATTCATAATGACCACAACCCCACCCTTGTCGGCTGGCTTAACAATAATATGGCTATTGTTCTTCAAAGATTGGATGGACTTCTGCTCATCTTTACTAACATTAAAAAAACACTTACTTTTGGATCTAAACCATTCATAGAAATCCTTCTCACACATTTTCAAAATTCTGAGTTGTGGGTTTAACTTTCTTGGCAGTGCTGCCTTGTGTTATGTATTCCTGTGCTAACATAGTAAGCTATATGACAGTGTGTTCTCGCTGTGTCTCCATGAAAGAGGGGGGTAACTGAAATCATGGAATCATAGAATCATAGATCACATCCTCCGTTTGTGTCTGACACAGAATGTATTAAACAATAGTTCATTTATGTCAGTACTTAATTTTGGTGAAAGTGGCCTGTACTTTAATCCAGGGCATTTCCAATTTCCAGAGTCCACTGTATCTAATAAACCACTTGAGAGACTTAACACTAAAAATGGCAATGTATATATCCCCAACCATTTCATAATTATCCAATTATAATAAAATATCATGAGTTGCCAGTAAATACACGATAAAGTTGAACTTGTCACACTAAATTATACTAACTGCCTTTTTCTTATAATTCCAGGTTATACCTGCATTTAATAAACTGTTCTAGTTCATATTCATGCTTTTCCTGTTTTTTGCAAGTTGATGTAAGTTGTGGATGATCTGAAAAGTGCTCATACAAATGAGTCTCAGCTGCAGTGAGCTCTAGGAATTGCAGTGCACGTGTGTTCACTATTACAGGTATAAGTGCATCCAACTACCTATGGCTGAGCTGTACTTAGCTCATGCACACAAGCTAGCATCATTCCAGTCTTATCTGACCTATGCTATACCTTGAGTATGGCATGTCTGCATTTATATAGTTATCTGTAGCCAGACAGCATCCTTTCAGGCTTATGTGATGACAGCTGTCTTAATGTCCTGTACAGTCCCTACCACTTGAAAGATGCACCATGTTATAGAGCTTTAATACAAAGTATTCCCAGAGATTTTAATACAGAAAGTGTTGTGTAACCTCCCATTTACTGCAGCTGAAAAAAGTTTCAGTATATGTAACCACCTTTAAAAACATGTGAAAGGCAAATGAAATATCACATTTCAAAAGGTTACTCTTTACGTAAAACTTTGCAGTGGATGGGGTATAGTCTTTCCTGATAAATGTCCTTTTATTATGCAAAACCTTCCTACATTATCATTTCAGCACATAAAATCCCTATATGAATGTATGGGCTGGGTAGAGGGATGGTACAAACTAGTCAGTGTGGTGTGGTTCACATCCTTATACTCTCTACCACAGACTTATACATCTCATTTTGAGCTTAGGACTTTACAGCAATGCAATGCAATTCTTTCCAACCCAGGGTCGTTCTCCAAGTTGGTCCAAGAGAGATCAATATACTACTCTTATCTCCTGCAGCTGCAGAACTAATATCTGTGGAAGCTGGTGTAGGCTGCTGCTGAGTCTGAATAGAAAAAAAACTGATACCCCAGATCTCCTGGAGGCTGCCGAGTCATGTCGTGTCCCCGTGCCCTCAGAGCCTCTCAGGGAGGCCTCCATCCGATCCCTATCTGGATCGACTTGGATCCTCCACTCCAGGCAGCAATGCCACTACAAATACAATGACCTACAGAGAAGAAGGGATCAGCTGGCAGGGTAGATTTCGGAGGTACAAGATAAAAGGTTATGTATCAGATTTATTATACATTATCGTAATATGTGCTAAAATGTAGGTCAATATTTAGCTTAATTCCCTTTTTATGTACGTCTCTATTTGATATATAGATAGACGATATCTACTTGTGAACACATATGGATATGTTTATATATATGACTTTTATTGTCGCTCACATGCAAGCACATACAACACATACACAAACAGATGTAAAATGCTACCAACAGTTTCTTTGGTGATTTCCAGAACTTTCCTCCACTTAAGCAATGGCTGAAGATACCACACCTAGCAGGAAAAAGGGATTGTGCAGAAATTTTGTGAACTGGATAATATTGACTATATTTGCATTTATGCAAACTGCAGTGCTTTCAGCCATGTTCAGAAACAGAGAATTAATAGCGACAATATAATTTTCATAAAATACAAGTAATGCTAATTATATAGACACATACATAGAGCTGAACATTAATGGTAATGACTTTTTGTACCTTTAGATGCTCATATTGAAATTGTTTGCAGGATCAGAACACAAACAGGAATGTAGCTTTTCTTAAATTGACTATCTACTGAAGTTGCCATGGTAATATTCCTTTCAGAAGCTGATATATCAATACATCAAATAACACCCCTACTACAGATACTGAAGAAGAGGAGTGAGGCTTAAGGGAAGGGAGCAAATTATGCAATGCAGGTGTGAATGACAGTTGTTATAAAGAAAGTAAACGTGTGTAACGTTTAAAGCATGAAAATGAAAAATGTTAATATGGCTTGTTTTGTTTTCTATTAATGCATGTGTACCCATGTTTTACGTGATAATTTAGTAAAGATGTTTTAACAAAAAGTTGAACAAAGTACACTTTTTCCACTAAAGGTACACACCACAATAGCTTTTCCAAGATAGATACCTTCTCAACATTGCATCATCATCATCTTCTTTTTCCCATTTTCTACATGGGGTCAAAGTGTTGTGTCAGCTTCTGCCATCTCTATTTAATGCCACACTCCTGCCTTCTTCGACAGTAGTGCCTGACTGTCGCACATCATCTCTCATGCATTCCATCCGCCATTTTGCTTTCCTCTTGCCTTCTTCCTGTCTGTTGCAAATTTTCTTTACCACATTGTCTTCTGCTTTTCTGCACACATGCCCAAACCACCATATTCACTTTGCTTTGACTTTTTCTGTAACTTCTTATCTCATGTCCTCATTTCTTCATCTGTCCCACAGTGTGCATCCTACTGTCCATCTCAGGTGCTTCATCTACATCATCTCTAGCTCCCTCAACTGCTCTGCCTTTACTGCCCAGGTTTCCATACCATACTGTAGTACTGGTCATATCACTGTTTTGTACAACTTACTTTTCAGTTTCTTTGGTATTCTTTCATAAACTTCCCCAACATACTGTGCCAGTTTGCTGCAGCACCACTAATTCTAGCTTTGATTCAGACTTGCCTTTCTCCTTATCCACCTCTTCCAGATACTTGAAGTTAACATGTTGCACTATTTTTCCTTCCATCTCATTTCTTAACTTAGTTCCCTAATTTGCTGCCATTACAACTATCCTATCTGTACTTTGTTTCATCCTTTGTACCTTCAGTTTTGCTTTCCACTCCTCTAGACTTCGCTGAAATTTGTCTGTAATGCCACATCATCTGTATACAGTAACTTTGTTTATTTGTCCCCTTCAACCTGTTTGCTAATGTAGTCCATCACCAGTGTGAACAGTGGGCTCAGAGATAAAACCTGATGCACACTCAATCAAACTCGGAACCCCTCTGTGAGGCAAAACACTGTTCGTACTTGAGTCATTTAGTTCTTGTACATAGCCTGCACTAATTCTAACATTGCTTCTGGAACTTTAAAGCACGTCAGGATTGCCCAAATCCACTTTACTGGGACATTGCCATATGCTTTCTCCAAGTCCAGGAAAGCCCAGTTGGACTCTTTCTTCATCTCTAGCTTCTTCTCAACTGTCTAACTGCAAATATTTTGTCAGCCATGCTGCATCCTGATCTGAATCCAAACTGCTCCTTTCTCATCTTATTTTCTACTACTCTGTGTATTTGTGAATCACTGTATGTAGAGCTTTCATGCAGTTTGATGCCTCTATACTGGCCACAGTTGTGAATATCCTCTTTGTTTTTGAAAACTAGTACTAATATGCTTGTTCTCCAGTCATATGTGATGCACCTCTCTCTCCACAATGCTTCGAGAAACATCAGGAGCCCCCATCTCCCATGTCTTGCCCAGCATCTTTATCATATCTGTTGTGACCTCATTTGAGCATGCTGCTTTCCTGGACTTCATTTTCCTTAGTGCTATTCTTAGTTCTTCTATGGTTGGCTCCTCCTCTCATCGTAGGCTGTGTCTGGGCAGTGCAGTTTCTGTAAGATTTTCCTCATTCAGAAGCTGCTGGAAGTACTCCTTCCATCTGCCTTTTATGTCCTGTGGCCTAGTGAGCAGTTTGTTGCTGGCACCCCTTACGAAGGGTGTATTATTGTCTTTTTTTTCTTTCTGTCTTTGACTTGCAACCTGATATAGTTTCTGGAATCTACTAAGTCACTTTCCAAAAGCTGGTTGAGTACATATGATGCCTTGTTTTTTGAAATTGCAACTCCTTCCTTAGCCACTTAGTTAGCTAACCAGTATTTCTTCCTAGCATGGGCCATATTTTCCATCTTCCACTTTTCCCTGCACTCTTTTTTTTCTTTTGATGACTTCCTAGACTTATGCACACAAGTAGCTTTCCTTACATACTGTATTTCACTATCTAGCTCGACCACATACCTGTAGTTTTCAGGTGCTGCCCTTATTCAACTCCACCAATTTCTTCCTCCATGAATTTCTAGGGCCCCGAGTGATTCCTTGAGCTCCTATGCTTTCTCTCCAGTCAACTTCCAAGTCTTCAGCCTGGTCACTGTTGATCTTAGAGCCTTCTCTGGCCAGTACTTGCAGCTTTTTGTGACAACCAGTAGTTTATGCGGTGTGTCAATTGTTTCACTGGGGATGACTTTGCAGTCACTGATTCTACTACAATGTCCTTTTATTACTAACAGAAGTCTACCTGAGTTGCATGTTGGCCACTCTTGTATGTGATCTTGTGACGCACACTCTTGCTGAATCATGTGTTGGTTCTCATCAAGCTATTTGCAAGACAGAATTCTAGAATTGTCCCTCCTCCTTTATTCCTGCTGCCCCACCCATGTGGACCCAGGCAAGCCTAATATTCTTTTCTAGCCCAATATATGCATTCAGGTAACCCATTATTATTATCAATTCATGTTGACCTGCTTTATCTAGTAGGTCCAGCAATTGCTGTCTGAATGCACTCTTGTCCTCATCACAACCCTACTGTGGGGCATAGACTGAGATTATGAATACTGCCCTATCATAGGCTGAGATTATGAATACGGCCATATCATTACACTGTCTGACTTATATGAGTGTGTCATAAAATCTGATGTCTGAAGTGCCTCTCTCACCACATTTCACACACCATTTCTAGACTGTCCCTCTCTTGACAGGTAGTCTCTGAATCCAAATGCAAGTGGCTTTGCTGCACTGCCCTTCCATATGGTCTCCTGGAGACATATGTCCAAGCCTTCTCCTAATCATCATGTCATACACATCAGGCTGTGTCCTGTCACTGGACCTACACTGAGTGTAACAATTCTTATTTCATGTTTGTCAGGTTTATGGGTTTTGCATTCACCTTTTGTGAAACACAGCCATTCCTGGTAACCCAAGGTGGGCAGCTGGATACTGGCCATCAGGAAGGTTTTTGAACCATGGGTGCTAGGCTTTATGGCAGGCACATTCACCCCTCCAAGCCATTAGCATGGGTCCCTGGTGTAGGTCAGAGTAGACTGTGTCCTCAACCCACTTATTTCCAGATAATACCCATGCACATTTGGCGACATTAGTCAACACAACCAAATCATTTAGGGACAGTTTTTTTCAATGCTAAGTGGCTATCCCTGCCATACAGTCCTTGATCTTTGTTCTCCTATTTTGAGGATAGCGCACACCACAGTAGATGCCCAATTAATTTGGTCTTTACAACCCCCCCCTCCAAATATGGTACAATCTAGAGTCTGTGCAGCTGCTCACAACTCCATTCTTGGGTGAGCTTGAAATGGAAATACTCTGCATTTTTTCTTCTTTGGGTGGGAGGTCAGAGAAACCCTGCAGAGACACAGGAGAAGATCCAAACTCCATACAAGCTTATAAGTATTGCAAATAATGAATATCATTAAATACAAAAATATATTTTAAAAATAAGCTACCATTCATTTATGCAGTACCACTTTTCATGTTTGTATTGTCACAGAGACAGATCATCCATGTGCGGGTGTGATAACTGAGGTCATCTGCACAAGGGCAGTGGTTGTATCATAGATGATCTCATCCTTTCTGTGTTAGTCTACCATCTGTATGCCTTATCAGCCCACCTTAGTGTTCTTGTCTATTTTGTCCATCATCCGTGTTTGTGACTTTCTTAATTCTTACACTTCACACCCTCTCCTACATCCTCTACCCTTATTCCATCCTCAAATTCCCCCTTCAGAAAAAAAATAGCCATAACATAAAATCAGAAACTGTATTGTACAAGTATCATACTGAACCAGGAAAGTGGAATTATCTGTAGTATTTCAATAATGAAAGCAGCTGTCACCATTTATTGCTGCAGTACTTCATCTTAAACTGGTTAAGCCACCTCATTTCTCAACTTAAAGGTATTTATTCACATTAAGCATGTACCACCAGTAAATAGTTGTCGGAACTCAGACATTCCATTTGTGACTAAAATATTTAACACGGTTTAATAATTAAATGCATAATTTTTCACAGTTGCTTCACAACACATACTAGTCATTTTTTTTTCCCATCTCTCTTTTTTCCCCTTCTTTTTATATATTTTTTTCCTGCAAAACTAGTAGTGCCTAGGACAGCTCAGCCGCAATCCTTCCAGGTCGTAGAGATTTCTCCACTGCACCCTACCCAGTCGAGTTAGTTAAGCCAACACTGTTAGCTCAGGAGCTGGCTGAGCCTGCATTTGAAAAGTCTGTGGATAGACAGTTACCCCAATTCCTATTTCACAGGCAGTGTGTACTAGACTTGCCTGCCCAGTTGGTTCCATCAAGTGAGACACTGGATGACTCCACTCCCACATCATGAGGTTACCCCACTCCAGGTCCATTAAGGAGGGAGCAGTAATTGAGTTCAGTTGGCCAAGGGTACTTGGCTGCATCATAGATCACCTCACCCTCCCTTTATCTCTGCCTGCCATGTATATATCTTGCCAGCCCTCCTCAATATCAGTCCACCTTAGTGTGCCTGTCCATCTTGTCTGTCATTTATGCTTGTGTGACCCGACCCACTCACTCACACCCTCTCCCCACACTCCTTCCTTAAATTCTGTCTATGGAAAAAAAAATAAAACGGGATTTCCATCCTTACAAATACACAGCTCCCCTCCACTCTTACCTCCTTAAGAACAATCCTCTTAATGTGTTCCTTCTTTGTTTCCATTATCTTTTCTCTCTGTCAAACCTTATAAAAGCCCAAACAGGGTGCCTAAATGAGGACATCCTTTACAGTAAACAGAAGAATCTTTGAAACAGATTGGATAAGCTGCAACCCTGTGGTGCTCAGCTCAATGCAGTGCAGTTTCTACTAGAAAATCAAGAGAACCAAATAGACTTGTGCCACAGACTCCTACCAAAAATGTGCAATACCATTCAGGACTTTATACCTATATGAATTCCTCTGCAGTTAACTAAATTGATTTTCCTCAATTTATGCTGCTTCAGATATGCAAAACCACTGTGAGCATTTTGTTGCAGTGTTGAGAACTTGTGTGCATTTTGTTCATTTAGATACAGGTGCAGTGCTACTATTTGTAAGTTGCCATTATATTCTTAGGAAGAGTTGGACTACGAATACCACTCTAAAAATAAAAGCACAAGACACTGCTTCCATTCTGTTATGTATGCATGCATTTATTATCAAAAACCAAATAAGCTTGCATATCATAGCTTTAATTAGCTACACTGTATGCATGCATTTATTAACAACCAAATATGCTTGCATATCATAGCATTAATTAGCTACACTGTAAAAGCTACTGTGTAAAGAACACTTCATATGGCTAATATTAAAATAATAAAAAGTAAGTGTAATAAAAATTTTGGCTCATCCAGTGCAAGTTTATTTTAAAAATGTGTTTATAGCAATAATTTGTCATGCGTCTGCATTAAATGGATCACGGTATGACACCATAAATTGCTTAGGAGTCTCAAGCTTTGCGTACAAAGCATGATGACTGGGGTTTCTTTCCAGTGTACTGCTATTAAAACATGAAAATGGGCCTAAAACAGAGGATGATTTAGTAAATTTACACAAAGATCACCAGTCAATGTGCCCCTAGGGTAGACAGGTAAAATTAAATAAACACTTTTAATTATTTTCTTGGAAAGGGGAAGTCCTAGCAAAAAATTAATTGAACTGCATTGTGCTTTGCTTGGGGAGGTAATGTTTTCATGTTTGTGTATTTATCAGGAAGGCTGCTTCTGTTCACTTTAATTGACAAAATGTTATATATAGGAAAGCAAATAAGAAGCCCTGGCAAAATACTGTCTGCATTGCTGCAAAATTAAAAGCCAGACCATGTGTTCAGCATGACAGTTTTATACAACTAATAAGATTGCAGCTCTTTTTGAAGGGCTGTTTGCAAGCATCTTTTTACAGACGTTTCAATGTTGGCAGGGTCCTGATCTTATTCGCAAAAAGAACTAGTGGAACTTCACAGATCTTGCCAGCTACAAAATTCCTTGCTGGACAGCTATAGCTGAAAGTAATTTACTTAACACATACCTATAATTCAATGTAAATATCTTAGTAACTATGATAGGTGAAACAAAGTATAAATTTGCAGCTTAAAGACACAGTCCTCTTTGCAATGAATGTACATGATCATTTTGTTTGCATTAAGGTACATAGAAGTATTTTTTTATTGCAAATATGTCAGCATCTTGTAATATGTCTGTGACCATAACAGATAGATGCTTACCGTAAGCTATATTCGGTTTGCTACAAAGCAGTTGTTAGTGTCACCCCATATCAGATATTGAAATATAAATATGTAGAAAAGGACTAATTAACCACTTTCAAGTGAAATGTTTTTCCAGTAATACACCTGTTTTAATTTGACAACATGAAGAACCATACCAACTTGTTCTGGTTTAAATTATTATATGCAATTAAAGCACATCTTTTTTAACTGTCCATTTTCTTTTTTGTGCCCTCCCCCCAGAACAAAAAAATGATATGTACCAATTCCTCTGTTAAACTACTGTGGGGAAAAGGCAAAACCCTTGGAAATCACTCTTCTGGCTCATACAATATAGACCCCTGTGGTGAAGCTCACAGTGACATTAAATGTATTATATAAAGCTGTTAGATCACCACTGCTTGAACGGTATGCAGTTATGCTTATAACAAAAATAAAAAGCCACCATTAACCAGCCAGCAAGTGAAAAGAACTTGAAGCATAGCAACCACTTGGGGGGAATGGAAAAAATCTAAAACTTCTAAAGACTTCAAGAATATTTTATTAATAGTTGAGCGCTTTTTGTCCGCAAAACAATAAACAAGACTTCATCAGAAAGTAACAAAAAACACACCAGTTGAACATCTTTTATATGAAAATAAAAAACAATCATCCAATTAAAAGTATTTTTTTTAAAAAAACACTCCATTATAAGAAAGCAAACACTGCTCAAATAAAATCAAACATAATATGAACAACCAAATATAAGAAACTTAATTATTTTCTAAATGTAGCATCCACCTGATAATTCCTAAAACCTTTAAATTATTCTAATTAGATTAAAAAACTTCCCCCAAGACTTTCCCAAATCTTTTTTTTAAAAGAATGTACAATGCATTTCTTCAATGGTTGTTAAAAATATAAACAAAAAAACTTAAGACATGTAATCCTTCCATTTACATGCGCCTTTTTTATAAATCTAGGGCTCTCTTTTTATATATATTAGAGATATATATATATATATATATAGGTTTATTATCAGAATTGCGAACGTCACTCGGTCGAACGTTGTATAGTCGAATGCATAAGGTCAGAAACACAAATGTCGAAGGCAGTATAATCAATCGAGGAACGGTTTTACCATGGGTCGAGGTAGGTGTACAGTATAACACCCTACTACAAACATCCTCCCTACCTCGACCCATGGTAAAACCATTCCCGATTGATTATACTGCCTTTGACATTTATGTTTCCGACCTTATGCGTTCGACTATACAACGTTCGACCGAGTGACGTTCGCAATTCTGATAGTAAACCATATATATATATACATATACACTTTTTTTTTCTAGCATGCATCCTCTCTCTTCAATTCTCTAGTTTGCAGAACGGGTTTAATACATATCTTGTCATTCAAATGGCTAGCTTTAGTAGCCCGCATCCTAATAATCCATTTAAGTTCTGATGTTTCTGTTCTATTTCTAACATTACCTCCCCATTCACTGGGCACAATGTTCTCAATCATGGCAAATCTAAAAGTGTGTGTGAGGTTATGCTGCAAGACACATTTAGCTAGTACACTATTTTCTGTCTAATGTTATACACATGCTCTCTAATACAGGCCCCTGAATTTTCTGTCCATTTTACCAACATAGAAGGACATACATACCAGGCAGTAGGCCAGGTAGACCACATGCATGGAATCACAACTAGCAAGTATATTATTGAATTCCATCATCCTACCTGTGTCAGGGTGGAAAAACCTGCTGCTGGTATCAATTAGACAGCAGAAGTAGCATTTCTTACAGGGCAGAGTACCTACAGCACTCAAAGCCATCTCATTACAGTTATCGGACTTCAGATAACACTGCATCCTTTTAAGTGATTTTTTATTTCTGTAAGTTAATCTTGGTCTATCCACCACTATAGACAACGTGTTCATTCATGCATATGACTCAAGTTCCTATCAAAGATGTTCTGTAACTGTTTAATATTACCGGAATACGTACGGGATACTCTTATTTTATTAAAGTGAGTTTCAATATCTATGACCCCTCACCTGCTTCTCACAGAAGTAAGGTTTCCCTTGATGTAAATCCACAAAACTAAACGAAACCAAGTACAACACAAAAAAGCTCAAGCCTTCACAAACAGGTGCTGGATTTATTTTTCAAACTGCAAGCAGGTGCTTTCGTTCCAAAAAGCATTTACAAGGAACTTCATCAGACAATTACAAAAAAAAATGACTGCCTGGTAAAATACTTTTAAAGCATGACATCACTTCCTGACTGATATTTAAAAGCACAGTGTCTTACCTACACATAAAAAGATGAGATTTAAAAAAACATTCATAAGAAAAAATGAAACATGTAAATGTGCATGAATAGTAAAACATGAACCCTGACATTAAAACCTATAAAGTATTTTAAAAAACACAAAACGTGTATTCATAATATTTACATACATATGACTTTTCTGACTTAATCCTTCAGAAAATGCATGCTGTGACAAAAAACACTTTTCTACTAACTTTCTGTGATTATAACAGCAATATTTTAAACTAAAAAAGGTGCTTCACAAAGTATTAGTTTAAGGGTCTCTGCAACCAGGTTATTCTACATTTTTTTATTTTTTATATTTTCCCCCAACAGATTTCCTTGTTTTTCAATTGAATTGTACAGTTTTATAGGTCACATTAAAGGTGAGAAAAGTTTTGAAATGATTTATTGTGATCTCATTTTTTATATCACAAAACATGGCACTTTAACAGGGGTGTGTAAACTTTTTATATCCACTGTAGGACTTCATCCAAATTCTTAGGATTATAACCCAGTGATTTAAAACTATCACTCAGACATGTCAACTTTTGATGAAAATCTTCAGTCTTAGAATTCAATCTTGATGCTCTGTACATCCACAAAACTAAACGAAACCTGTCTTTTGATCACATTCGTGATCTGTATTATCCTAAGTCAGATAACAGTAATGAGATGACTGAGCATTGTAGGTGCTCTGCCTGCTAACAAATGCAACTTCTGCCTTCTAATTGATACCACAGCAGCAGGTTTTTACACCGACACAGGTAGGATGATGGAATTCAATAATATATATGCTAGTTGTGATTCCATGCATGTGGTCTACCTGTCCTACTGCCAGGTATTTATGTCCTTCTATGTTGGCAAAATAGACAGAAAGTTCAGGGACAGTATTAGAGAGCATGTGTATAACATTAGTAGACAGACAGAAACAACTGCACTATCTAAACCGTATCATGCAGCATAACCCCAGACACTCCTTTTCATTTATGGTGATTGAGAACATTGTGGCCAGTGAACAGGGAGGTAATGTTAGAAATAGAACTGAAACAACAGAACTTAAACAGATTATTAGGATGCAGGCTACTACATGTAGGGGTTTGAACGATAAAATATGTACTAAACCTGTTCTGCAAGCTAGAGAATTGAAGAGATAGGATGCATACCAGAATATATATATATATATATATATATATATATATATATATATATATATATAGACTTTACGTATGTTCTTTTTATATATTTTTTTATTCATGCTTTTTTATATATTTTGTTTTATATATGCTACTTTTGTGTATGTATTATCTTTTATATGTTATTTTGTGCAGGACTGTTGCTTGTACAGAGCATCGATGTACTAGACCTATTTTATAATCTGTAACTTTAAGGGTGAATCGGGCAAGTGACCTCATTGTCTGATTTGTATTTTAAAAATGGTGTCATGTTTATGCCTTATGTTGCCGTGGCTTGTTCCTTTGCTATTTTTTACTGTGTATTTTGTTTTCTGCATGTTGGACTATCTATCCTTAGTATCCTTACGGTTTGCTTTGTTGTTACAGCCAAACTTCTACTGTACACCTGCAAATTACCACCAATTCTATTAAAATAAATCAGGGGACAATTATCCCCTAAAAGTGGTTTTATTTTGTTCCCCATCCAGGCAAAACTTTATCACAAATATGACTTGAGGATTGGAGATAACCCCTTTCCATAAACATATCTGTTGTATTACTCACTTCAATTTTAAAATTGTCAAAATTCAAATACATCCTAACCAGCTGCCCCTTAAAATATTCCTTTTGGTATAATTAGGATGGTTATTTTGATAATCTAAATAATTATTACAAAATGTATCTTTCCTAAAAACTTTGGAAACAAATGTAGTATTATGTCTATCTTTAGAGTAACATCCAAATAGCCAATGCTTGTGTCTGACAAAGTTGTAGTAAATTTAAAGTATGAGGTAATGCTCTTTAAATATTCCATAAAAAATAATGGTTATTGATATTTCTTTCTACAAAATAAAGACATTACACAAAAAAAACAAATATGTAAGCCAGTGGTTGGAAAATTCTGAATCAAAAACAAATTTGTATTCCCAAGCATAAAGGACCAAATTGGCATATATGGCTGCACAATTTGCACCTATTGCCACCCCTTTAATCTCCTTCAGAGGTAAAAAGATTGTTTACCAAAATGAGTTCCATCACACTCATAAAAAGTTTACCACTCTATCTTTTAAAGCTGTCAATTTTCTAATAGCCTCATAAAATAAGTCCAAGCTTTCTTGGTCAGGAATAGATGTAAACAGATCAGCTATATTGATGGCTGAAAAACAGCATTCCTCACTATACCAATCTCTGTTAATTTTTGACAAAAAATGCCAAGAATCTTTCAATAAATAAATAGGTTTAATACAATCCTTAAGTAGTCTATCAAGAAATACTCTTAAGGGATAAGAAGAACTATTACATGCAGCAATAACAACTCTGAATGGGGATTGCAGAATATTTTTATGGACTTTTGGAGTCCCAAAAGCAATAGGGATGAGTGGATGTTCCATTTAAAAAAAATAACTCCTTGGAGATGGCCCCCTGTAAAAGGAAACCTCCTAGGAATAATTGAATTTTCCTATGTGGCAAAAAAACTTCATTCGTAGATGCTTCCTGATTTAGATAATCCACTTTTTCAAACACTACACCCCCACCCCTCCTCTGGTTTTATTATTCTAATAGTGTCATTATACCCAAGGTTATGCTGACAAAAAATAAATAAATAAATAAAAAATAAAGAGAAAAATGCACAACTCTGAATGTCCACATTTTCTCACTTATCACTCCATTTGCAATTTGGATCAAAAGCCATTTCTAAACTGCATATCAACTGGACCTGCAAAAAACTGTTCCACAAAGATTACAAATGAGCATTATGTGTGATATTTACATAAAATATGATATTAATGAATATATTCATATTTTGCTGATACATAAATATAATAAGTATATTAGTATAATACAGTGTAGTAGTAGTTACACACCAGTTCTCTAACCAAAACTCTAACCAACAATCAACAAAAATAGACTGCAGCCCCAGCTTTAACTCCGGGAACCTTGCTGTTGTCACTTGTGTAGTAGCCACTGAGCACCTGATCGCTTTGGGTACCTTCTCATTACAGATAAAAAGCAAAGAAACTCTAACCAGCAATCATCAAAAAATAGACTGCAGCCCCAGCTTTAACTATGGAAACCTTGCTGTTGCTACTTGCGTAGTATAGGTGCCTGCTTTTGCGACTACTGTTATGCCTTGTTAAAATCTGTTACAATTAAGCTAGAGAGCATACGACAGGGGCGACAGCTGCAAACCTTCTTCCTTTTAGACCACACCCTCCCCTTTCATCTGTTTCACTGTTGATTCATTTTGCTAAACTTATCTTTTTTATGTTAAGGTATATAGCCCCTCTCAACAGAATCATAGCCTTTAGTCCCTCCTCCTCAATACTTATTCTTCATGTACTACCTGCTTGTCTTTCCCTTTTCAGCCAGCATAGGTCTCAGCCCTGCATTACCTGCTTACTCAAATTACCTTACTGATTGTTTTTCCTTTGTCTTGTGTTTTCTCCTTAACAGGTCGACCCACTGAGTTCACCCTTGCTACGCTCAGGCTCACTCTACTCCCCTACACTCATTCCTACCCACCTCCACTTTCATTTACTTCATACATCTCTACTCTCCACCCCCTTGATTTCTGACCAATCCTCCCAATTCTCTATTCCCGTCCCCCTCCCATGTACCTTAACTCCTCCAACTACCATACTTAATTTCATATATCCTCCCCTATTCTCCTCCTCTTGAATCTGCCTTAGTCCCCTTCTCTATCAGCTCTCTCTCTTAAAACCTCCTACACCTTACTGCTCTTAACATTCATCCAACTCTTCTCTACTACGTCACCTCACCACCAATGTATCCCCTTTCTCCTCCTGCTAGCACTGCCTACTTCATACCATATACCTCTGCGTTACATAGCATTAACACCAACTCGCTCAAACAACCACCACCATTATAGCTACACTCTCACAATTCTAATCTGTCCTCACCTATTTCTTCTCTCTTCTACCACTTACTATTCAATTAATATGTATACTAATGTTTCACTTTCCACATTTACAAAATCCATAACTCCATATACACTTGGCCTACTCTCCTTACTGACTGATAACATTGATGCACTACTCCTGGATGGCGACATCCACCCCAGCCCTGGACCGTCCATCACCACCTCTTATAAGCACACACCCCCACCCTCAACCCCCTCAACAATGCCCCATATGCAGAGTCCATCTCCTAAATTCATATTTTCTCTCTAAATATCCAAAGCATCATTAACAAAACTACAGACTTGCACTCACAGATTGACCTCAATTCCCCCCACATCTTAACTCTATCAGAAACCTGGATAAAATCTTACATCTCTAACTCAGAATTCCTTCCCCCAGGCTACAATATCTTCCATGCAGACACATCAAATAGAATAAGTGGAGGTGTTGCTATCCTCTACTCCAACCAACTTACTCTCCACTCTCACTTTCCTCTACTCCAACCAACTTACTCTCTCTCCACTCTCACTTTCCATACCTATCTTTGCTCCTGCTGAAATACTAATAGCAAGCTGTCACCTTAACCCCTATAAAAAAATTTGCCATTGTATCCCTCTACATCCTCCCAGGGGACAACATCCTTATCCTTGAAAGCTTTTTCTCTTGGCTCACCCTAAATGTTCCTTACAATACCATTATACTTGGCAATATAAATATAGATTGGACCACTCTTTCTTCCTCATCTCCTACTCATAGTCTCGATCTGTATGACGTCCACCAACTAATATATTCCCCTACCAGGTACAACAGAAGCTCTACTTCAGGATCTATAATAGAATGGATCCTTACTTTTGACCCTTGTCTCTACCATAACTCCTGTATTCTCCCTAACTTTCTAAGTGACCATTCCCCTATTTATATCCATAGATACTCCCAACAGCCTCCCAAAGAACACCTTTACAGAGAATGCCATGATCTGACTCACTTTAATCCCGATAATTTCATCTACAATTTGTCCAACATAAACTGGTTATTCCTTAAAAACCTCCCCCTTAATGATGCTGTAACCTCTTTCAATACTCCGTTTCTAGATGTACTAAACTCCATGGCACCTTCCAGGAAAATCAGGGTAATATCAAAATGTGCTCACTGGTTAACTAAGCAAACATGCTTTATCAAGCATTAGAGGGATGATGTCAATAAAGCTTGGGCCTGAAATAAAACTCCTCCCTTACTCCAAAGCTACAAGGAACTTAGAAACAGGTGCAAGTTATCAGAGACAAAAAAAATTTCTTTGCCGCCAACCAAGGTAGCCCAAATAACAACCCTAAAAAATGTTGGTCTACCATGAACAAAATCCTCCAGCCTGTTAATACTCCTACCCCAAACCATTCCCTCTCAATACTGCCTCAGAGACTGCTGGTCTTTTAAATAATTACTTTATTGAAACAATCAAAAAACTAACTCCAAATAGGTCTACTGTCTCCTCTCTAACTTCACATCCCCAGTCCTCCTTCCTCCAATACAATCTCCCTACAACCAGTTCCCATTGCCTTCATCAAATCCCAACTAAATAAATTTAAGCCCTGCTCTCCCTCTGTTGACAATCTACCTTCCTACTTTCTTAAAATTGTGGCCAATGCTCTCTCTTACACTGTCTCTATCCTTATTAATCATTCTATTACTGAATCTCTTGTCCCAGATGTATGGAAATCCTTCTACACAATCCCTCTTCACAAAGGAAGAGAAGAAACTCCACTGACTCATCCAACTATCTTCCCATTGCTATACTATCCCCCTTTCCAAAATTCTAGAAAAAAAGTGTCTCCACACTCATCTACTCAAACACCTGCTAGATGATAACCTTCTTACTCCCACACAAACGGCTTCAGACCCCACCACAGTACATCAACAACTCTACTCTCATTCACCCAAACAGTAGCAGAAGCCTGTGACAACAACCTATTAGTTTCCTGCTTATTCTTCGACCTCTCCAAAGAATTTGATACTGTCTCACTCTAAACTGTTAACTAAACACTCTGACCTTCATCTTTCCACCCCCCTCTTTAAGCTGAATTTCTAGCTACTTATTTAACTGAAAACAAACTATATGCTGGAAAACCTGTCACTTCCCCGTTTCTTCCTGTTAACACCTGTGTCCCCCAATGCTCTATATTGGCTCCTGCCTCCTCCCTCGTTCAATATTTTTACTAACAGTTTATCCTATGCTACCAATCTCTCCACACTCTTACAATACGCAAATGACTTGACCCTTATTACCACTGCCCACAGCATCCCAGAACTCCTTGCTCTTACCCAAGATACTTTTACATCCATCAAAACCTGGCTCACTGATAATCAACGAATTCTAAATCCAAATAAAAATTAGAAGTTATGTACTCACCATAATGTTCCATCTGAGTAGGTGTATTCATTTGTCTGCAACCTGTGGGTTATGGATCCGATATCGGATCCGAACCGGCATGGTTTACCAGCTATGGATCCAAGCTCTCAGCTCCTCCCCTCACCCATAATGCCCTGCTCTCCCTACATGACCTCAGATCGAGTTTACCAACAGCATAAACACCCTGAAAAGGGTAACACAACATATGCAGGAAACTGAAAGGCCAGGGGGATAGGAGGGCGGGATGGTTGCAGACAAATGAATACACCTACTCAGATGGAACGTTATGGTGAGTACATAACTTCTAAATCTGAAGTAGGAGATTCATTTGTCTGCAACCTGTGGGACAGAGTCCCCAGCTACCTGAATCTTGGGCGGCCATCATGGAAGGATATTCCGGAGCACCGGAGCCAAAGGATGCTCTACCCCTAGATGTAAGATCCAACTTGTAGTGGGAAATAAAGGTATGAGATGAAGCCCATGTGGCTGCTGCACAAATATCATCTAGAGGAATCCTAGCCCTAAAGGCTGCCGATGTAGAGACTGACCGGGTTGAATGGGCATGAACACCCTCCGGTGCGGGCCTTCCCGAAGCTTGATAAGCTAGTAAGATACATTGTGAAATCCAGCGAGATAATGAGACTTTGGAAATTGGCTTTCCTAAATTAAATTTAGCAAAGGAAATGAACAACTGGTCGGATTGTCTATGACCAGCAGTCCTGTTTAGATAAAATCTAAGTTGCCTGTGAACGTCTAAGGAATGAAGCTTGTATTCACCCTTGTTTTGATATTTCGGGAAAAAAACAGGTAGGTTAATGGATTGATTAATGTTTGCTTCAGAAGCTACCTTAGGAAGAAAGGACGGGTTGGTCCTGAGGTAAACACGGTCCGGATGAAAGACCAAGTAAGGAGGTTTAGCTGATAATGCTTGAAGCTCTGAGACTCTCTTGGCGAGTAATGGCTACTAAGAATGCGGTCTTGAAAGATAAGAATTTCAGATCTACAGTAGCCGCCGGTTCGAAGGGGGGGGTGGTCAAGGCCTGAAGAACCAAGGAAAGGTCCCAAGGAGGAACCGCCTGCTTTATAGGGGGCCTGAGAAGAAAAGTACCTTTAAGGAAAATCTTACACAATTTGGCAGACATCAGTGGACCGTAGTCATGACCAATGTGATAATGAGAAATTGCCGCAAGTTGTACTTTGACCGTGGAACTGCTGGCACCATCATTAAACAGAGTGGTTAAGAAGTCAAGCACCAAAGGGAGAGGAACTGTGAAGGGGTTTAGGCCTTGCTGCTCCGTCCACAAGGAGAACCGCTTCCACTTGCTACGGTAGACTTTCCTAGTGGATGGCTTATGAGCTGCCACCAGGATGGCCTTAACAGGGGACGAAATACCGGGAGTCCTGATCAGGAGTGGAACTGGAGCAGCCAAGCGGTCAGCTTGAGGTTGTCCAGGTTCGGAGGAGATAAGTGGGATGGATGAGAAATCAGATCCGGAATGGGATCTAGAATCCAAGGAGGATTCACTGAGTGAGACCTTAGGAAGGGGAACCAGATCTGTTGAGGCCAAAACGGGGCAATGAGGATCATTCTGCACCCCAACCGAGAGGTTTTCTGAAGAACTTGGAGCATCAGAGGCAAGGGGGGATAAGCATAAAGAAGACCGGGTGGCCAAGCATGCACCAGAGCGTCTCTTGGGGAACCTCCGGGGGGAGGTATCAGAGCGAAAAAACTGTCGCATTTGGTGTTTGAGGGAGATGCAAAAAGATCGCAACAAGGAGTTCCCCACTGTGCGAAGATGCGTTCCGCTACCTGAGTATTGAGAGACCACTCGTAGGGGGTGAGAATGGTGCGACTGAGTTTGTCCGCCAGGATGTTGGACCGACCCGGAATATGCGTTGCTATGAGAAAGCGGTTGGTGGAGATTGCCCATTCCCACACTCTCATGGCTTCTCGACAAAGGGGGTAAGACCTGGTTCCTCCCTGTTTGTTGATATACCAGACAACAGACATGTTGTCCGATTGAATCGCAATTGTTCCTAAGGGAAGAAAGTCCTGAAGTGCTAGCAATGCTAAGAGCACTGCTCTCATCTCTAGAACATTGATATGCAGCGAGGTCTCTGAATCGTCCCACGTGCCTTGGACCGTCCGGCCTGCAAAATGCCCCCCCCCACCCAAGGCGGGAGGCGTCCGTGGTCACCGTGGCGAGAGGGGGAGAGGCACAAAAGGGGCGGCCTCCGTGGAGATCTGGAGAGTGTAACCACCACAGGAGGGACCGCCTGCACGCTTTGCTGATCGCAATGGGATGATGCATAGGAAGAGCAAGATACGACCACTGAACCATGAGTGTCCATTGAAGGATATGCATATTGAACTTGGCGAGAGGAAGAAGCGCAATCGCTGCCGCCATGGACCCTAGGGCCCTCAGGACCAACTCCGCCGGAACTGAGCTTGAGTGGAGAATGGCCCGCACCTGGTGCTGTAGGCTTTGCACTCTGTCCGCTGTGAGGAAAGCTCTCAATCTCCTCGTGTCTAACCTGGCACCTACAAAATCTATGAGCTGCGTGGGTGCTAGGTTGGATTTTTTTGTATTTATCGTGATGCCCATGCGTGGAGCAAGATGGAGAAAGGAGTCTCGCGCCAAGAGAAGTAGATGCCTTGTTGGGGCGGTGAGAAGCCAGTCGTCCAGGTAAGGAAAGACCTGCACCCCCTGAAGCCTCAGGTGGGCTGCTACCACTGCTAATACTTTGGTGAACACCCTGGGGGCTGTGGTGAGACCAAAGGGAAGGACCCGGAATTGGTAGTGACTGGCTCCCAGCCGAGGCGGAGAAACCTCCTGGAGCGCCTGTCCATGAGTATGTGGTAGTGCGCATCCTTGAGGTCTATGGAGCACATCCAGTGGTTTTCTCCCAGAAGGGGAGAATAGACTGCAATGTAACCATTGAATTTCTCCTTGGGAACTGCCAGGTTCAAGAGAAAGGTCTAAAATTGGTCTTAGATCCTCCGTCTTTTTTGGCACTAAAAAGAACCTGGAGTAGAACCCTAATCCGATCTGGTCTGGGGGGACGGGCTGGATGGCTCTTTTCTTTAGCAGATGGCCAATTTCTGCCAAAGCGGCCTCCCACTGACCGGGTGGAACGTCGGGAGGGACTGCAATTTTGGCAAGTGAATAAAGGGGATACGGTATCCTCTGGATATGATCTGGAGAACCCAGCGGTCTGATGTTATGGACTCCCATGCCGCTAGGTGCTCCGAGAAACGTCCCACGACTGCCTCCAGAGTGGAGCAGTCGGGCAACCCCTCAGGGCTGCGCGGGCCGTTCAGAGAAGGGTTCTCTGGACCCGAAGTTCCTGGGAGCCCTTCTGCCCCTAGGGCGGCGTCCTCCCTGTCCTCCTCTGCCACGGAAGGACTGGTTGTCCGGAGCAGGCTGGGATTGCTGCGACTTCCGGAACCACATCTTCTTCTGACCCTTTTGGTTCCTAGAATAGGGCCTCTGGGGTGCAAAAAGCGGATCCGACGGCAGACAACGTCTTCCCATCCTTTCGCTCTGGGTCAAGGTGTCGCGAACAGTTTTGCCAAAGAGGGCAGAACCATCGAAGGCGTTAGCAAATGGCGCCTTGAAGGGCTCGAAATCGCAATGACGGAGCCAGGCCTGACGTCTATTAACTAGGCCTGCCCCTGCGGCTCTAGCGGCACCTTCCGTAGCATGGGATAGTAGCCGCATAGAGGTATTAGTGACGGACCTGAGAGTGGCCATACGGGTGGAGTGCAGCACTTTGTCCTCCTCCGACATGGACTCTGGGGGGGATGCAGCGTATTCTTTTATAAGATCGCGCTGCATCCTAATCACATGTGCCAGGTAGTTCAGTGCCCTCACCGAGAAGGTCGCTGAACTAAACATCCGCTTCCCTAAGCGGTCCATCATCGAGACTCCTTGCTCGGGGATGGACTGAGGACTCTCCTGAGCAAGTTCCCTCTTGGTGGCCGCCGTCAACATGGCATCTACCGGAGGCCCCTTACTCCAATGGGCACGGTCAGCCGGGGGACTGAGGATACGGTCGGGCCTTTTTGGGATTGGCTCCACGGTGTCCGGTTCCTTCCACGCCCTGGTGGTAATGAGGTCCACCAGGGGGTCGGCAGGAGGGGACACCCAAGAGGTAGATGGGCCCGCTTCAAATGCCTCCAAGAACACGGACTCGTCAGAGGAAGACTTGGGGACAGACCACCCCCCCTTATGCGGAGCATTTCCATGATGTCTCCAAATGAGACATCCTCGGGAGGTGATCTTGGGGAGCCTTCCCCTTCCTCCAAGTCCGTGTCTTCTGTGAGAGACTCCGGGGAGTCAATGTGCCTCCTTTTGCACGTATGTTTGCGGGGAACATCCTCCGGGGGGCTGTCAGAGGACTCCTCGCAAACAGTAACCTGTTCCAGGGGAACAGCTTGGGGCAAAGGAGCGGGCTGTCCCAAGGGCCGGATGGTGGAAGCCTGACCCAGTGCAGATGGAGTGCGAGATGGAGCCGAAGCAAGTGCCGGGGGTCCGGAGACCCTCAACAGGGCCCTCTCCACTACATCAAAAGCTGAAGGGGAGCCGACCTCGACCAAAGGATCTGACAATCGGCTCCCCCTCGGATCCGAGGAGTGGATCGGAGCCGGCGCCGAAGCGCTCGGATCCTAAGGGACAGTGCGCTCCGACACAGATGGCGCCGAAGGAGCACTGATCCCCCCGGATCCGAAGCTCGGATCCGAAGCACTTGAGGGCAGGGTCGGATCCGAAGTACCAAGTACTATCGGCGCTGACCCACCCCCGGCTCCGAAGCTGCTCGGCTCCAACAGCTCCGAGCCCGGGTAGCGGGTCGGAGAAGGAGCAATTGGCTTAAAGAAAGGGGTCGAGCCCCCCCCCCAGAGGGGGGGGGGGGAGGCAAGAGCACTCCCATCTGCATCTGGGCCTGGATGAACCTTCTCATCATCTGGTCCAGATCAGCGTCTGACAGGCTATACGTCGATCTCGACGAGGCTACCGAGGTAGGCCTAGAGTGCCTCCTGGATAGCCTCGACGGAGATCGGGTCTCCTCCTCCTCAGGTCCCGGTGAGAAACACACAGGTGACCGGAGCTGAGGAGGGGGAGAACCGGCAGACAAGGAGGCCGGAGGAGAAGCCCGCTTGGCTGGCGGGGCCGAAACAGAGGCCTCGGCCCACCGCTTATGGTGCTTCTCCCTCCGGTCCTTCTTTCTTGCTTCCCTCTCCTCCGAACCACTACAGGGAGGTTTTGTCCCAGGAGAAGGAGGGGGAGCCGGAGAGGAGACAACCGTAGAAACGGTTACCCCCGAAGGAGCGGAAGCCGGAGCCGAGTCCGGTGGCAAAAGACCCGCCAAGACAAGCTTGGACCTCCGCTCCTTCAATGTCCTGGGGTTGAACCCTGCACAAATGGAACATCCAGAAGTGAGGTGTTCAACCCCAAGGCATCTAACACACCGAGTGTGGCCATCAGCCGGGGACAGCTTATGGCCACACTCGGAGCACTTAGAGAACACAGCTTTGGGTTGTTCAGACATCCCAAATTACCAAAAAAAAAGTTACTTAAACTAAGTTGGTAAAAGTAAAGTAACTAAAGCACACAACAGGCCCAAACACACACTACGCTACCAGCGAGGGGAGGGAAGGTAAAAATTAAATTTAAAACACTAAAAGTATAATACAATGATAGGGAAACCTAAACTTCCACACAACTTTCACACAAAATTACAATTTTAAAACCTCTAAATACTAGAAAAAGAGCACTTAGCTGAAGAGCTTAGAAACACAAATCTGGTCACCAACGCGGCAAACAAGATCTGAGGTCATGTAGGGAGAGCAGGGCATTATGGGTGAGGGGAGGAGCTGAGAGCTTGGATCCATAGCTGGTAAACCATGCCGGTTCGGATCCGATATCGGATCCATAACCCACAGGTTGCAGACAAATGAATCTCCTACTTCAGATCTAAACTTCTACATTTCCTTCTTAAAACACATGCAACAACAAACCCACTTTCTCTATTACCTCCACTATCAGACAAGAACCCATAATAAATTACTTGGTGTTATAACTGATGAATTAAAATTTGACATACATATCCATCATTGTATAAAACAACTCACCAGAAACTTGGTCTCTTGTACCGTAACCACAAACTGCTTTCACCCGCCACCAAAGCCTCCCTGGCCCTGTCTCTCCTATTACCCTGTCTGTTGTATGCAGCTCCAGTGTTTACTAAACTTCAGTCTCTTCTCCTCTCTAAACTAGAGCAAACATACAACAAAATAGCTAGATTCACTTCTAATCTCCCTTACAAATTGCACCACTGCCTCGCCCTTAAATCATTACAATATCCTTAATTCCCCAAATAATTTCTTTCTCAACTGCATATCACACACACAATTCTTTATAATCCCACTTCCTGTCCCTCCATCTATAATACTGTATCTCTATGTAACCACCAACATCAACTTCGTACATCTGACAATCATCTTGACATTTACAAACTGTCAAAAATATTGGTAAGTCCCTATATAAATGCTCTGTAGCTCACACCTGGAACTCCCTTCCACTTAAAAAAAGAAGTATCCCCCATAAGTTCCATTTCAAACTGCAACTCAAATACTACCTTCTTAAGACCTGGCCCTTCCCTTGCCAAGCTCCGACCTGTTCTCTAACTGATTTCTTCCTAAATTCTACTTTTGATTACTTTAAGATTTTCTCTCTTTTTATCCACCTTTCTTTCTTGCTCTTCTTTACAGCATATCTACAATCAGGTTCTTGTAAATGTTCCTACTCAGGGACTATTTCTGCCACTATTGTATTGGACTTTTTTAAAAATGTATATGAATATATTGTCTTTGTTGATTTCATTTTACATAAATGTTTATTGTCACTATTACTATTGTAATTTTTAGTCTTTATATTAGTGGGGTTTTTTTGGCATGTCTATAATTGTAATTGGATCTTTTATCCACTGGTCTCCACTGACTTAACAAATGACAAAAAACAAACAATAAGCAATGACTTTTCCAGCATTGTCAGCTTTCATTCGAGTCCACACAAGTATTAGCAAATAACACATTTGTAAAGGACATGTTTCATAAACACAAAACCTAGTTACATCAGTGTAAAACTCATTAAATCCCAAACTCTTAAATACAACCATAAACCTTCTGTACAACATTAAATGATTCCATCTTTGTCTCCAAGTAGATTTATCCTCCAAACTTACAATCACATATCCCAATCCTACTAACCTCTGTAGCCCTCGCAGATGCAAACCCTAAGATTCCACCTCCCACTCCCTAAGCATGCCAATTCTGATTTTACTGCAACTAAAACTTCACTCTCACTCCCAACACCTAAATTTCTGCTTGCTTATTAAACAAATTCCTTGTTTGGTTCCTAGCCCTAATATTCCCTTCCTGCTTCCAATATCTAAATTTTCCAGTCAGTCAACTAACACATACTCCCTTCCTGTCCCTAAACTGAAGTTCCAAAATTGTTTCCTAACCAATAGTCTTCCCTCCCTATACCTAAACTTACTGATCACTCTGGAACCCTATAACATCCCTCTTCATCTCTAACCCTTCTTCTTCCTTAAATTTAACTTTCCTCCTGTTGCGTGACCCTAAACCTAAATCACCCAAATTAGCAAGATAGCAGTGTAAATTAATACATACCTGTTGACTTACACTACCAAACTTCAGAATCATGTACCTTTTTGGACAAACACAGTTTGTCCACCAATAAAGCAACATTCAAACAAATTAATTGATATGATGCTGGAAATTTTACTTTCGATACATGTAGACTTGATAAAAAAGAACTGGAACACATCATAAAATTTCAGGAAAATAAAGTACACCCTCCTAATTACTGACCACTTTCCTTATGTCAGAAACCATCTCTGACCTGTATGTTTACAGTTGCTGAAAATGTAGGTCCACAATAGGTCCAAGCGAACACATCTTGAGCATGGCTGTCCTTTGTCAAGAATCACACTGAACGTCCAGACTTTTGACTCTTATTTTAAGTCTGTTCCTCATAAAATGCATTTTTCTAGGAAACCATTTAGAGTTGCAGTCACTATATAATGACAGTTATTCAAGTTTCAGACACTATAGCCTTAAGAAAATGTGTAATACAAAATCTGGTCTTCTAGCAAACTTTCCAGTTTATAACTGCAACACATACAATCTGTCCCTACTTTGAAGACTTTGTCCTACCATTATTTTTGTCTTTGCAGTAAGAAGTTGAGAGATATATACATAGACATGACATCTTTACATATTGGCATATTTTTCTGATATAGAAGTAAATGCATCTGCAAATTAGTTTTAGTTATCTACCAGATCAGAACTTTCTCAGCATTTGTTCTGTTTTATCAATCCGTGTATAAAAGTTGTTTTGTAATTTTATATAGAGATTTTCTCCCTGGGCCTCCACTGAAAAGTTGGATTATTCCGGTAAACATATGAGAAATAAAATAAAATAACTCTATAAGCTTTCACTGGACACCATGAAATGCCCCGAATACCACTAGTGCATTAAGCTTTGAACAGTAGTATTAATATAGGCTATATTCATAAGGTGGCATGAAGTACAGCGCTACAGTCAGAGACAAGCCATGAAACATGGTATAGTCTTTCCAGTACCAGCTTCGCAATTCTGCAAAGGTTTCAGGCAAAATTAATGCATTTGCCGTGAGACATTCCTAATGTACTTCAAACATGTTCTTTAACACAGTTTTATAGGAGCCCATCTGATTCTAAGGATTTTTCCATAACTCATTTACAGCAACATGCAACAGACTTCCTTTGACTATTACACACTGGAGACTAAATCAGTCATATAGAAGATATTTTATATGCTTCTTCATAATATTAATACATATGAATTCATTCAGCAAGTAAAAACACTGACATATGTTCTTTCTGAGTGCTATTTTCTAATATCTCACAGAGAGAAGGCTACATTTTCTTTAAGAACATACCTGATTCTAAGGATTGCTGCATATCATATTTAAAATATATACTGTCAGGAATGCAGCCAGAGATTTACTGGTTTTACCCTGTTCTGCACAGCCTCCAAATGACAAGGCATATGTCATTTGGAACCCAAATGCAGTTTCAACATGGTATGCGCCACAGGCATCATCCTCCAAAGCTGATGGTGACTTTGCTAAATGTCAGAGGTCTCAATAAAATAAGTGATTTAGAGGTTTTTCTCCTGCTTGGAGAATAATGATACATGTGCTGCACTTAAATATATTTTAAGGATTCAAAACTCTTCCACAAATTCCAAGTTGTTATTTTTTTTTTTTTGTCCACAGGATGGGTGGCCACGTCTCAATTGAAATACAGCTGAAGTCCAGAATCAAGGAACCAACTCTGGATTAAGACTTTACTTGTACAATTATTAGTGATACTGCATATAATACTGTAGGAACAAACTATACTCCATCTATTTCTCCTTCAGGGCATGAGGATTCTATGAGTATACTCAAGGATGTAAAAATAAATAAAAAGAAACTTCTCAATGAGTGACAATCAATACACTGAATGAGTAAACCACTTAACATCACGCAAATATTGCCAAATAATATATTAATCTAACCAATCTGGAAAACATACAAAAATCTCCCTATGAAAGCAATGGCTTAGGCATCATACTGGCAAACGTATCTTTCTGATCCCCATCCACGATTCTTCCTTCTAAAATTAATGAAGACCATAATACTATAATCTTTAACAAAATTAAAATCAAACTCAATCATAAATAAATACTTTTACAGACTTTATTGTATTATAGTTTCCATTGTTAAAGTGGGCTTGTGTTAGCCGATTAGTATTTATCTGCAGGAAAAAAAAAACACTGGGCAGGGTTTATAAAAGCATTCCTATATTATGAGACTGCCACCTGTACTTATTTCATGAAATTGTCACCTATATGAAATTAGTGTTACATTAAATAAACAGTGCATTTAGTAAGAACATGTCTTATAAAATTATCAGTGGGATTCAGAGACTTCCTCTCTGGCTTCAATAACTGCCCATTGTGGGCTAGTCAATAGCAAGCTGAAGAGAAATTCCAAGAAAGAGACAAGGTCAAGCCACACTGAGAAATACATCATTCAGAGGTACAATGAGATGAGCAGATTTGAAGGTGTGTCCATTTCTGGGTTAGAGAACATAACTAATTAGCAATAACCCATGACCTGGGTGTGGGTAATGCTGATTTACCCAGACTGGTGTTGTTTAATCATAAGGACAAAGCTGGGGTGGGTTATTGCTACTATACAATATTATTTAAGAAATATAACAGTGCTGTAGTGATCCTTCCATTTGTTTCACATTCTTCCACAATTTCCAGTGCAGTGCTCCTGCATATAGGACTTAGATTCCCATGATTGCACAGTATATCGGTGCTGTTCAAGAGAAGCAATGGAGTCAAGAGAATCTACGTTGCTGCTTTCCCCTCTTTTTGGTCCATTCCTGCTAGTGTTAATGGTAGAAACCTGGACTAAGTGCACTATAATGGGAGGAACAAAGTTCTAAAAATAGGGACAGATTTTATTGCTTAATAACATTAGCAAATTGACTTTAATTGGTTGCGATGGTGGCAACTGTGCTTGCATGGAGTTGCAAGTTTGGT
>NC_056749.1:168487096-168517096 GCF_019279795.1 Protopterus annectens
CAATGGATTGATTCAAATTGTTCTTTGAAGCGACCTTAGGTAAAAAGGTTGGGTTAGTTCTCAAAGATACTCTGTCTTTGTGAAAAACCAAATAGGGGGGTCGAACCGAAAGAGCATGAAGTTCAGACACCCTCCTGGCAGATGTAATAGCCACTAGGAATAACGTTTTCCAAGAAAGATATTTCAGGGAACAAGAAACAGCTGGCTCGAAGCCGCGAAGAATCAAGGATGTCAGCACTAAATTTAGATCCCACTGAGGAGGAGGATTCCTGATTGGAGGTTTTAGTAGGAAAATTCCTTTCAAGAAGGCCCTGCAGAGCCTATGGGACATAATATTATGATCTGCTATCCCGACATGAAAATTGGAAATAGCAGCCAATTGAACTCTGACTGTGGAAGAAGAGGAGCCTGCATGAAATATCTCTGCTAAGAAGTCCAGAACTGCCTGAACAGGGGCAGTAAAAGGATCAATATTTTGGGCCTTAGCCCAATAAGAGAAACGTTTCCATTTGCTTGTGTAAATCCTCCTGGTAGAGGATTTTAGTGAAGCTACTATGATGTCTCTAACTGGGTTAGAGATCAAAGGAAGCCTGGCTAAGGAAGGAAGTGGAGCAACCATGCTGTGAGGTTGAGAGAAGGGATTGACCGGTGCAGCTGACCCGATTGGTGAATCAGAAGATCTGGCACTGGGTCCAGATGCCACGGCTGCACCAAAAGGTGATGATGGAGGAACGGGAACCAAACTTGTCGAGGCCAGTAAGGGGCAATGAGAATCAATTTGGCTCTCAAAGCGGTAGCTTTCTGGATCACCTGAGGGATCAGAGGAAATGGAGGAAGGCATAAAGAAGTCCCTGGGGCCAATGCTGGGTCAGAGCGTGTGTACGGGGATGGCCTCATAGAGCGAAGCGGCTGAAGAAGTCTGGACATTTGCTGTTTTGGGGAGTAGCAAAAGATCGCAACATGGACGACCCCATTCCAGAAAAATCTCTTCCGCTATAGATTGCTTGAGAGACCACTCGTGAGGCATGAGGATAGCTCTGCTCAATCTGTCCGCTATAATGTTGGTTTTCCCAGGGATATGCGTTGCTACCAGAAACCGATGAGAGGAGATCGCCCATTGCCAAAGTCTGAGCTTCTCGACACAAGGGGTAGGACTTGGTTCCGCCCTGTTTGTTGATATACCAAACAACAGACATGTTGTCTGTGTGGACTGCAATTGTCCCTACGGGAAGAAAGTCGTTGAGGGCTTGCAACGTTAAAAGCACTGCTCTCATCTCCAGGACATTTATGTGCAGATGGTACTCGAGCGGTTGCCACGCCCCATGAACCATCCTGCCCTGATAATGACCCCCCCACCCGATCAGGGAGGCATCCGTGGTGACAGTGGCTATCGGGGATGGAGGTACAAAGTACCTGCCTTGGTGAACCTGAGACGATGTGATCCACCAAGCAAGATGCTCTTTGCATGTCTGTGTCACCAGAATCTGGTGACGCATTGGAAGTTGCTGGTATGACCACTGTGTGAACAGCATCCACTGAAGAAGGCGCATGTAGAATCGAGCCAGGGAAGAAGAGTAATGGCCGCAGCCATGAGACCTAATACCTTTAGAACCATTCTGGCCTGTATTTTCTTGCTGGCCAGAATGATCCTGACATGAGTCTGAATGTCTGAAACTCTTTGTTCTGTAAGGGTAGCTGACATCCGAACAGTGTTTAAGTTTGCGCCTATGAAGGTAATAGACTGGCAGGGCGATAAGGATGACTTTTCGAAGTTGATTGAGATGCCCAAATGAGAACAAAGGTCTATTGTGTAATCCCTGGCTTGTATAAGCTGATGCCTGGTGGTGGCTGATAGGAGCCAGTCGTCGAGATACGGAAACACCTGGAATCCTTGACGTCTCAGGTGAGCCGTGACCACTGCCATGCATTTGGTGAACACTCTGGGGGCTGTAGTGAGACCAAAGGGCAGGGCTCTGAACTGGAAATGACTGGACCCCAGCCGAAGCGGAGAAATCTCCTGGAGCGTCTGTGAATTTTGATGTGATAGTACGCATCCTGAAGATCTATTGAGCACATCCAGTTGTCCTTCTGTAAGAAGGGCAGAATTGATTGAAGAGTGACCATTCGAATCTTGTCTTCCTGACAGACTTGTTGAGTCTGCTGAGATCCAATATTGGTCTCCAGTCTCCCGTCTTTTGGGGACCAAAAAGAACCTTGAGTAGATTCCGGGCTCTGAATGGTCTATTGTAACTGGCTGAATGGCTCTTTTTTGCAGTAGTTTTGCGATTTCTGACTCTGCAATCTCCCTTAGACCGGGTGGTACATCTGGAAGGGAACTTGAGGGGAAGGGACTTTCCTCGAAAGGAATTATGTAACCCTTGGATATGATCGACTGTACCTATCTGTCTTGAGTGAGGGAATGCCAGGCTTCTGGGTACAGTGATAATCTTCCCCCGACTGCCTCCAAGGAGGGACAGCCGGGCAACACCTCAGGGATGCTGAAAGGGCTTGTCAGAGAGAGGCTCCCTGTTTCCCTGGTTCTTCGGACCCCTCTGCCTCTAGAGCGTCTGCTGTTGTTACCCCTCTGCCTCTAGGGGTAAACTGACCACGTGAATCCGGCGTGACTCCTTGGGATTTACGGAACCACATCTTCCCACCCTTCTGTCCTTTGGGATAAGGCCTAGAAGGGGTGGAAAACGGACTCCAACAGCAGAAAGAGTCTTGCCGTCCTGCTCGCACCTGGTCAAGGTTTCCTTCACCTGAGGGCCAAACAAAGCTGACCCATCAAAGGGAGAATTTGTGAAGGACGCCTTAAAGGGATCCGCAAAATCACATAGCCGCATCCAGGCTTGGCGTCTAAGAGCCACACCTGTGCCTGCGGCTCTACTCGCTCCATCCGCAGCATAAGATATTAGCCGCATGGAGGAGTTTGCAATGGAATTGAGGGTTCCTAGCTGAGAAGCAATTCTTTCTTGAGCCCCTGCAGCTGTAGGATCCTGAACTACTTCTCCCAGCTCCTTCAGGATATCCCTCTGGAGTCTGGTGAAGTGACATAGGTAATTCAGCGAACGCATAGCAAAGGTCGCTGAGGAAAACATCCGCTTACCATACCTATCCATGGTCCTAGAGTCCTTATTAGGAGGATGGACGGGCACGGAAGGATCTGCAAGTTCCTTTTTGGTGGCCGCAGCCACCACCATGGCATCAGCGGGGACACCCTTAGTAAGGAATTGTTTGTCACACGGGGCAGTGATAAATTTTGAAGGCCTCCTAGGGACTGGCTCTACAGAGTCAGGAGCTGCCCACGCCTTTCGTGCAATAACCTGCATAAGGGGGTCGAAAGGCGGAGACACCCAGGAGGTGGAGGGCCGAGATCCAAACGCCTCTAGGTATACTGACTCATCCTCAGAGGGATTGTTGGTGGGCCAGTTTCCCCTCTGTTTCAGAAGTTCTAGGATGTCTGAGAAGGAGACATCCTCAGAGGGGGATCTAGGGAATCCCTCTGACTCATCAAAGTCAGTATCCAGTGACAGACTCGGGAGTCTACATGCTTCCTCTTACAAGTCCTCTTCCTAGGAGGATCTCCCGAAACATCAGGAGAATCCTCGAAGAGGGAAAATTCCCAATGGGGAAACCTGAGGCGGAGGATCTCTGGGTCCTATAGCAAGAGAAGTGGCAGAGATGTCAACAGGTACTAAAGAGGGAGGAGCTACGGGAACAGACTGCTGACTGATACCAGTGGCCAGTACACTCTTCATCACCTCGAATGCTCCCCTCCCAGGCAGGTCCGAGAGAACCCGCTCCGAAGAGCTAGGAACTCCAGGGGCCACCGAAAGGGAAGTCTCCGAGGCAGATGTCGGAGCCGAGCTCACCAAGGCCGAGGCTCCAAGGGGAAGAGCAGGCTCGGACAAGGGTCCGATGCCACTCACCCCCTCGGAGGAGACCATGGAAGCCCGACCACCGAATCCCTCTAAGGAAGGTCTCGAAGAGGAGATAAGAGTAGAGGCTGAAGGAACAGAAGGGGGTATCCGTCCTCCAGCCGTAGCAGTAACCATTCCCGAAGACTCCAACTCCAAGCTCTGGGGTAGAGTTGAAGGAGGAACTGTAACGGGGTGTGGAGCAACAGTCGTCTGTTGAGACGGACTGTGTAACATTTGGGCCAGTACCTGTGACTTAAGTAATCTACTGACCACTCTCTCAAGGTCATGATCTGACAGTCTGGAAGACCTTGAAGATCGGCTCCGATGGCTCCGCTCCGATAGAAGAGGTGAAGCCGGAGCCGAAAGTATCGGCTCCAAGGAAGGAGACCTCGATCTCTTCCTGGAAAGAGCCATCGGAGCCGATATTATAGATCCTGTCGGAGCCGACTTCTCGGAGCCGACAGGAAGCCTCGATGTATCGGCTCCAGCCGGAGCCGATACAGCCACCAAAGTAACGGTGTCGGAGCCGATCGGAGCCGACACCGATGCCTGTGCCACATGGGTGTCGGAACCGATCGGAGCCGACATCGGCGGTCACTACAGATTCGGCACCGATAGCCATCGGCGCGAAGGCTTTAAGCTAGAATCGGCTCCAGCCGGAGCGATCTCGACTCGAACGAAGTCGGAACCGAGGCCGCAGGCTTAGATACAGAAGCCTGGGCCTTGGAAGATTTTGCTGATTTTGGTGGAGCCGACTTAGCCGGAGAGCCCTCCGGCTTAAGAAGGCCCCTAAGTATCAGCTTATTACGTCTCTCCTGCAGGACTCTCTGGCTGAAGGAATGACAAATAGCACAGGAGTCCTGCAGGTGAAGAGGGCCCAGACAATACAGGCAAGAAGTGTGACCGTCTGTCAGAGACATCTTCTGACAGCACGAGTCACACTTCTTAAAACCTGAGACCCTCTCCTTTGACATGGTGCTGAAAAACACACACACACACACACACACACCAGTCAAAATTAACTTAAATAAAATACCAAAAGGTATTCTATAAAACCAACACACACACCCTAACAGGGGATGGGATAGGGAAAAGTTTGACTAACAAAATATTAAAGGAGACAGGGATTTTCTGTCAGAAAAAGTACAAAATAAACTTAAAACTATCAATAAAAGGTTTTTTTTACTAAAAGGGGCTTAAATCTCACAAAAGTGAATAACTTACCAGGAGCTGGTAAAAAGAAGACCTCCTAAGCGAAGCGGCAAACGAGATCTGGGTACTTACCGCCTTGCATCATGGGATATGGGGCTGCCTCGAGCTGGTAAAAGTGACTCTCGAGCTTAGCAAGTGCCGAGTCGGAGCCGAGGGATCGGCTCCGAACCCATCAAGCAAGAATGAAGGCGAGATTGACAACTTAACATTTTTTTTTAGAAAAATGTAGGACACTAGCTTTCTTGAGGATAATAATAGAAATCTTGTTTTTCTGAATTAGTTGTCATTTGATCAGACGTCTGTTGCTGGGGTGCACAGTGCTTTAGAAGACCATTGACAGTTTCACAGTTTGAGCATCTATAATATATTTCTTTTCCAAATCAACAGAAAAACATAAGAATGATATGATACACTGGGACAGAAACAATACTTATTAGCATTTTTGTCTTCTGTGTTAAACAAGTTTATATTGTCTATATACAATATATTCATGGGGGTTTCCTCCGGGTACTACAGTTTCCTCCCACATCACAAAAACATGCTTCTGGAGCATTTCTCCCTGGGCCTCCGCTGAAAATTGGCTTTGTTCCAAGTCGGACTTTCCCGGTTAACAAATGTTGAATAAATAAAAATTTAAAAAAAAATTGCTTCATTATGACCACAGTTATAAAATATATTTATACTGAGTAGAATAGAAGGTGGTCTTTTAAAATGAGCACAAACTTCTATTTTGTAGATTTAAGACAGTATTTTACCCTAGCCCTGTAAAATGGTTAACTGCCACATCCAAGAACTGTTCGGTAGCAATGCCAAAGTGTTTTTATTTTTTAAAACATTGACATTTTCATTGATGGCAACCTATATCTTTCAAATTAAATGATACATTACAACACAGTCAATGTTTAAAATGTTTCCCATTTAAATCTGCTATCTGTAACTTTTGGCTAAAGTATAGACCCTTCTATTCACTCACCAGCGCAAAACTTGGGCATCTATATTGCTGTACAAAGTGATTAGGCAAGATTCAGAAGTGAGACAGCCCTGTCAAAAAGGGCCTCCTTACAAATAAAGATTTACCTTGGAACTTGCTTTATAGAGTATAAAAAATAATTAAAAAATGAAAAGTCAGTTAAGTGACATCATTAGAGATATAAACTTTACATTTAATCCCTTCAGTGATTTTCATATTTTAAAAAATGACTAACATGCAAATCAAATGAATCAAATCAATAAAAAATATATACTGCATGCCTTATCACTATATCAAACATTAGACAAAACATCTCTAACAAATTTCAAGAATATAATTATGAATTATAACTAGATCAGTTATGAGACATTTAAATCTTTTGGGGACAATATATCTTTTTTTTTTTTTTTTTTCAGAATTAATGTTGCATTTGGAAATTGTATGTACAATTCAAAATTACTTTCTTAGGTACTTCTGGGGGCTCCTACTATACACACAAAATATTACTTCAGCAGTATTTATATTACAACTACTACTTAAATTAACTGCTGCCTTATTAAGCTAATTTTTCACTCTGTCATTACTCCTACAGTTCATGTTTTCACTGACTTATGACCAACTTTCAAGCTTCATAGCTCCGGGCTATTATATATGACACTCTGGGTGACTCATATGTAAACTAAGTATCTCCACAAAGATGCAAAACATTCATTGCATGTTCCTTCAAGATATCTTACTTTTGAACATACAACCACCACCCGCAAGGGAAAACCACTCACTTGCACATCGTCATTTTTTACAGGCTACCAATTAACATACCTGCCGCATGCAGTACTCCTTGTTAGTCGGTAATGTAAAAGAAGCCATAAATGCCAAAAATTATTTTCCTCAGGAAATTAGAAAATTCGAGGAAAGTTCTTCCAAAAAAAATGGACTTTCTCTTGAAAGATTTTTTTTCACTCAACCATATTTAAATCCCATGTCTAATTTATAACTTACAGCCTCTACAGCCCCATTTTAAACTCATGAATCTAATTTGTCCCCATTACCAACCCCAAAATCTATGTCCCACATGGCATTTCTACATGCTATACCAAGGTCGTCAAATAGTAATACAATTTAAAGGTCATTGCAGTGTTTGCTTGAAGCTAACAAAAGAGTTAACTCAAGTTACCTTATGATACAAACTACTAAAAAATGGATACCCCAGAATCAGAGTGCTGATGAAGTCCTTGAACTGAGCTGGATGAAATAACTTTATTTGGTTTTAATAAACAGTTTCAGTTTACTTTTTCAGTGATTTGTTTTTGGAGCTTGTTTGATAAATCTCCATCTTAGATATTTTCTTTGGTTAAATGCATTTCACTTGCTCTTGTCATACAATATTTTTAGTCAGCTCTGAGAACAATTAAGAACACTGATTTCTACCTCTTCTGTAAGTACATTTCATCTTCTGAAAAAAATTATGTAGCTGGCAATTTATTAACACATCAACATCTAGGATAATTGTCCAAAATTAAATTATTTTCTATTATGCTTTTCATCAGAAAATACACTTGCCTCTTTAGCATTAGAAGTCCAGACAAAATGTTCCAGAAGACTGGTATTAAGTTGGAAAGGCTGAAGCAAGATAAACAGTCTTGCTTCATATTGCTCAAGTATCTGCTGCTTTCCTAAAAGTTTCCATTCAAAGACCAAGTTTCAGACTGAGCATGCTGTTTTTCATACTCTTGCTGACAGACCTCATTCCCATATTTGTAAAACTTCAGTGACATTAACAGGATAATCCACTAAAAATAATGGAAAGATACCACCCCCCACAAAGAAAGATGCAGAGACCGATCAGTTTTATTTAAAAATAGCAGTATTTAAACAACACAAGGAGAAAAAGTGCAGTACTATGCATCACACATTTAACAAGAATATTAACTAGAAAAAAAAACTGCTGAATCGCATTGCAAAATTAATTAATGGCATTATTATATGCATCTGGCTTGGAGATAGTTTCAAAAAAAAATTCAAAAATGACTTTGCATCTTAATGAAATAAATCCTAAAACACATTATTTGCTATAAACAAAAGCTCAGATAGATAGTATTTATTTGACATAAGAATCTACTTTTATTTAGCCAGTTTGACATGTATTCTTTACTTCTTTGGGACTAACACTACTTTCTGAACGTCTACATTTTTTCCCTTTCTAAGGACTGCCTTAGCTGTTGACTGTCCTACTTCTCTGATTCCACACAGATTAGAACTTCATTAAGAATTTTCTGCATCTTCAATAGCCTCATACAGCTTGACATTTGATACCAGGTTTATTCAAACAGGGAGTTTCACATACATATATGACAAAATGGCATTACCTTCAAAGACTGAAGTACCAGAACATCGAAGACAGATTAATCGAAATGACATCACTAAATCTTCACATCACTGAACTCCTGAAACTGGGAAAACAAGCAATTAACCACCATGGTGAACTTAACCCTTTCCCCATTGTAGTGCAATCTTGGATTTGGTTTATTTAGTTGGGGGGGGGGCAAAGCCCCCCACTTTGGAAGGTTTTTTTTTTGTTCCAGTGGCCAAGTAGTTATTTTCTGGGGAATATGCTTTGGAGTTCCAGGCGTTCGATTTTTTAAAGTTTTGCTGATGTTGTCTCAATGATTTCATCTTCGCTGATGTGGTCTTTCAGTCCTTTTAAGTAGAACGATTACTTGTATAGAGACATGAAGTACTGCCCATCAATGTGAAGCAGCCAGAAGCCTGACATGCCTCAACTGATGAAACATTTTAACTGGTAGCCTTGCGGGTAATGTCATCCGGTACATGATCTCTATATTCAACCTCAGGCTTCCAGATAATATATCTCATTAGTTTCTAGAAGATTAAGAATTGTGTTGGCTTGACAATGTTTTGAGTATATTATTGCTCTTCATTTTGTGTTTGAAATCGATCCCTCAAGCTGTACAAGAAGGATTTTGTGAAACTATCATTAGAGAGAGAGAGAAGGAAAGGTTTCTGTATTATTGTTAGCAGATTTTTACCATGACAAACTTCAATGCTAAACATTTTCTTTTCCTTCACTTGATTCCATTTTACAGGTATTTCTTTCAGATTTTGTCTTGATTCACACACAAGATGAATGCTGTTTTTTTTTTTTTTTTTTTTTTTTTGTTCATACTAGAATGCTCAATTTTATTTTGCCCTTATCTGATTGCTCACTATACAGCTTAATCATTTTACTTCAGTGGTATTGCATTTATTCTCCCTGAGCATACCATATCATTGAAGACCAAGGAATACATTATTTATTTTTTCATATTTTTGGAAAACAATGCTTCCACATGGTGTAACAAGTCAAAATGTAGAGAAAATGTACCTTATAGCCACTGAGAAGAATGACAGAGTCCAATATTCAAGTGTTTTGTAACATCACTGATTTAGCACTTTCAGCATGAAAAACTCTTCATCAAAATGGTTTCATTTTCACTTTCTATGCTTGTATAACACTGCACCACACTCGGAATGAATCACATAATAGGTCATATACCAAATTCACTAAAAAGATTTTAAAATGATTTACAGCTTCTTAACTTACATTTTTAGTATTTGTGGTTAACTCTGATTCTAAAAGCCCTTTTTTAACAACGTAGCTTTAAATAGATGGGGTTTATGTTGCTATAACGCAGCACGGCATTAGTAGCTGTGTTCTTAAAAATGACAGTAGTACCTAATTTTCTATTATCTGTGCTTTACCAAATTTCTTCATCCAAGGAAGTAATCCTATTCTGGACTCTGTCAATCAAAATTTCCAAAAGGTGGTACTATTATAAGCTGGTGTTTGACAAGGCTTTGTTCACCACCTTCCCAGACAAAAAAGATATCAATGAAATGACAATATCCCTTTAAAGAAATGCCACAAAATGTGATGTAAAATATACATTTCTTAATAGGCCATTAGCAGTTTGGCATGGCACAGTCAGGTGCCATTCTCATACCAATACCACACGTTATATTGCTAAGTATTTTCCCATAAACTGAACAAAAATTATTATTCAATACTTGGTTATACATTCTGTTGAGAATCTTACTCCATTTACTGTATATTATTGGACAATGATTAATATAACAGAATTCCACTCCAAACCATTGTCATAATGAATAGCAGTATATAATTGTACCTCAGTCATATCTAACATGGGATTATGAATTAGAACATATGGAAATGAAAAAGCGTCTCAAAATTAATTCTAGCATTTTTCCAGGTTTGAGTAGTAATATTAATTTTAAATGTATTTTAAAGAAAACTCATACATTAAGATGCAAATAATTTAGTTTTTTAATAGTGCTAGCATGTGAGCTGTAGTGTGACTTACTCTGAGTTGTGTAGTATTATACAAGCATGGAAAATGGTAAGTAAACCATTCAAATGAAGCCCTATTTAGGCTGAATGGGCTAAATCAGTGATTAATTTGTTACAATAAATTTTGGACTGTCTTGCTTCTCAGTGGAGTTTGGGTGTTATGTTATTTATATTTATGTCAGTTTAAATTCTTCTTTTTCTGAGATACTGTTGCATAATGTGTGCGCTGCCATGAAATAAGTATTTGCTTCAGTAATCTTTTTCATAGTCAACAATTGTTTGATGTGAACTGGTAATTTTGAAAGTTGAAAAATCGAGATTACATTGCTGACCTATGTGGATTTATAATCTCAACTTACTGAATTTAAACATCTTCTTGACAGATGTTTGCAACAAGCTTTATGAAATTGCATCAAGATGAAAGCTGACATTTTCATTTCTTCCGATTAATCAACTTTCTATAAATTGTATCTGACTGTACCCACAGTATACACATGTATATGTTAAGGATGTTGTGTGTGTTATCCTAGACTGCATTCATTTCCTTAGATCTGTTCATTTTTGCAAAGTGATTTATTCTTTAGCAGCAGCTTCTTCATTTGCCAAATGCTGCATAGCTCAGAAATGTACATACACTCCAGGATCTTGTGCAGCTGGAAGTATTTACTGTTTGTGACATATACTTTCTTGTTCTTCTCCCTTGATTACAGTTACACAAGAGTTTATGTTTCTCTAGGCCCACATCACTGCCTTCAAATTTGAGTCTACGACATTATGACTCTCCTCGATCATTTGTTGTAAGAGAATTCAAACAATTTTGGATGAGTGAATATTTCCTTCATATTTGCTGGCATACTATTTTATCAAAAAAAAAAATCTTTGTGTTCAAAGTTTAAGATGAGATTCCACAAATTAGTTGCTCAATAAAGGAATGCTACAACTCTCCAGACTCACATTTCATGGTTGTCCATTTTATTTCTGAGACATACTAGCTAGTGGGCTTGTCCCTTGGAGTTTGCACACAAAATATATCTTGCAGTTATAAAAGGCTCTTTTTGCATTATAATCTTCCTGAAATTTTCCCAGAATTATTAGAGTGTACAACTTATTGCAATCAGTAATAGATGTGAGGATATTGTACAACTAAAGTGCATTTAGCTCATCTAAACGGGGGAAACAAAGATGTAGGTACCTTAAAAGGCTTATAAATACATCATGAGGTGGTGAAATACAGACTAAAATGTTTCTCCAGCATCAGTCTGATTTGCATGGTGTAAAGCAGAGTTATGGTTTAGGGTCGGCAACCTTTTACTTCTGATGTTAGGCAATGACTGTACACAAGAAGATACATACAGGCAAGTTCTAACTCCCAAAAACCCACTGAAGACTGACCTGGCTACCTTTGGGATCACATTATCAGACCACTCTCACAGTATTCTTAACTATAATGTAATCAGAATTTGCGGGCTGCTTCAAGAGGCAGCTCATTTTATGAGGAAAGGTTGACTGATTTGGTTGCCAGCCAATGTATGGCAAGAAATTGTGGGTAAAATACATGACCAATACTAGCATGGCCCCCATCAGAAGATACTATGACATCTAATTTTATGGGGAGCACCTAATTCAGTGTCCTTTTTTTATGAACCATTCCCTTTTCTTTTTAATTTGTTTTGAGAAGGGGAAGTAGGCCTGATAAGTGGTGTCGATTTTCTATTGTCAAAGTGGTTCCAACTACATATTAAAAACGAAGTTAAACCATATATTTGAAACATAAGTTGCATTCATAGGACAGAGTCAATGATGCCACATTGGCTGTTTATTAACTATATAAATTTCAAAGTTTGATGTAGCTGTAGTTGATCGCTCTTATTAGTGTTACTAACCAAAACATTAAGCAATATTTCTAGCCATTTAATGCACAAGATGAATAATGAAAAAGCAATCAGAATATACTAAAAATGTTACTGCAAATAGGTCATTAATGAATTTATAAATTTAAACAACACTGATGGGGCAATGCCATATACAATGCTCCCACCTCTTAGTTAAGCAGGTCTCAACTTCGATTTCTGTGTTACTCCGCAGAATTCAGTCCTTTTACATAGTAAGTCATAGAAGACCACTAACTTCTGCATCTTCATCAGTCTCTGTACCTGATTTTCATACAAGAGACAGGCTTTAATTTAGTGCTTTGCGTAGAAAAGGCCTAATGCTAAAAAAACCCTTTTTACTGTTTGTCAGAATGTACTGCAATTCATTAACAAAAAAATGTTTTACCCATTTGTGGTCTTCAACTTTCATACTTCATTGTTTTCTTATCACTCCTTATGTACAGACATTGTGGATTTCAGTTAAATTGAACAGGTATTATTCTATTTTTGTTTAAAAAAGTTAATACGCTATTTTTTGGGGCATAATACTAGGCAAAAGCATCTTCTGCGTGAAATTTTGGTATAGTTTATTCACTTGAATGCATTTATTGTTTTTATTTATTTCCAAATGAAAAAAAAAAAAGAGAAAGCAAGAAGAAAATCATATCCTCATGACTTTAAATATATTAGTTAATAAAAGTGAGAATGTCTCTGCCTTTTGACTGTATTTGCTACCAGGGAAAGAAAAGATTTACTTAATCAATAAACTGCAGAGGAAGCATTGTAATCTTCAGTCAGAGCTTTAATACTTTTAATTTAGGCTTTAAAACATCAAGCATAAAATATCTTTTCGACACAATTAGCTCAGAAAATAAGTTATTTCTCATTGTGCTACACGACTCAATCACAGGTAGAGCTCTGATCTATATTGACTTTTTTATACTTTTTCTGTAGAATGTGACAGTGTTCAGAAACATTAGAATGGGTGTTGTAGCAAATAAGGAAAGCACTATCGGTAATCAAAATGCAGTATGCTACTAACGTGCAGCTTTAAAATAAATTGAGAGGTTTTTTTCATCATTGTAAGAGTGGAACTTGAGAACTACTGATTCTGTGAAAGTGAAGCTTTAACATTTTCATTTGTACAATTAAGGAATTTATGGCATCAGTGAACAAGCAAGGAATATTGTGGCATGATCTGCAAGATAATGCTTAAGTGCTAATCCCCATCAGCCCTAGGGGAGGTTACATCTGATACTACTGTACTTAAGATTTTCATTCATTTCATTAGGGCATTAATTAACAAGTGTAACTCATCATTCAGTCTGTCAGCTTGCAATGAGAGGAGTAAGTATCTTCTTATTTCAGACATCAATAATGTCACCTAAGACAACGATGTATTTCTAGTCACATGAGCCTTAAATGTTATACCAAGAGTCTTGCCGCTGTTCTTAGCTTTGGTATGGATTAAGATGAAAGGTATTAATTTCACTTTATCAGAGACATAGCAAAGGCATTTTTCAATAGCTATACAAAATCCTTAATGTTACTGTTTTTTTATGTTCATTCTTTTAACACAACACATCAGTCTCTCTGCAGGTTCTGAGTCTTTCATACTGAGACACGAGAAGTTCATTTACTGTCCAGACTATTCATCATTCATTATACATTCAACCTTTGGGATAATAAATCAAATCCCACTATGATTCACCTGCTCTGGCTTCTAGGATACTCCCTGACATGGAGAATGCTCTGTCTAATATTTCTGCAAGCTGCTGTCTTGAGTGATGCACAATAAATTATTTCAAACAGCAGGACATTACTTTTCCTGTCATTGTAATGCATATTACAGTGCTGACTACTCAAGTACAGCAAAAAAAAAAGTGCGTGTATACAAGTATTCCATTCCACTTGTCCTTATTTACTATTTTTTTTATATATATTCTGGCTACAACACTTTCAATACACTTAAAAGAAATAAGCCCTTCAAAAACTAAAATTCTTTGCAGTTTCCTGCCAGGGAAACACTGAGCTACAAATTCCAAAATGAGTGGTGCAGGATTACAAATGCATATATAAGTGTATTACTGACAAATTTCTACACTATTTTGTGTACCTCACATCCACATGATGTTTTTCATTCATTTCAGTATGTGCATTTTTGGGTAATGTTTTTCAATAGATTTTTAGAAGCCCTTGCTGTCTTTACCACATTTTGGGGATGACTTCAATCCATAAAATGCTCATCTCCTACACACCGCCATATAAAGGCAAGGCCTTCATCATTTGTCTCCAGTCTTATGCAAGACCCATATGTACCTTCTTCTAAATCCTATTCTTATCTTTCCCTTTAAATGTACTGCCATCCGTATTTTGAGACTTCCTTTACATTACTGTTTACAAAACATAGCTGGCAGTTTTCAGCCTAGACAAAGGCTCTTCAATGTCTTACAAAGGCTAGTCTTTGACAACACTCACCCCCCAATTTAAGTGTCTGACATTTTAAATGACTTCATACCCCTAGAGAAATTCGGGTGATATATATTGATCCCTTTTCTGGTCTATTCCATTATTTTCAATTTGAAAGTCATTGCGGAATTTCATCCTCCTCCTTTTACAAACAGGAAACCCCTAAGCAAAACTAAGAGCTTCCTTTTCACATGGGCAGTCCTGCAGTTTCTTATATTCTGTTATCCAGATATCACATTTTAAGGAAAACAGTGATATCCATTGCTGACCTTCCTGGAAAACTACTGACCTGGTAATACTTGGGGATCTAATTACTAAAAGCCGATTGACCCTAATCACACACGTAGGTAAATCATTCAAACTTTCCATCCTTGCTTTCATAGTTTATGGTATTGTCATTAATTTAATGTGCTATACTTTACACTCTGCTATCTTCACTATGAAGGAGTACTTACATTGATGTGGTCATCTATGGCATTAGCTCCTCAGGTTTCAGAACTGGTCTGTGCTATCAGATGGTGAGTTGCGAAACAAGACAGAACCAAATGGCATCTCTCCCTTTCCAGAAGAAAGAAATCGGACATTAATATCAACCTACCACTTAGCAAGCTGGAGGTGGTATATGAATTTTTTTCTTCATTATCCTGGAGTGGAAAAAAAGGCATTTAACATTGCTGAATGATGCCTGTTATAGCATGTTCAGGCATATTTTGGAACAGCATGTATGATATGGACACTCGCACAAGCCCAGTCTGGGTTGGTAATAACCCCCAAGAAAAGACCAAGTAGATGATTATTTCCTTGTATTTCACTATACAGTAAGATCGATTTTTTTTAAAAAACTGTCGTATATCGCAACACCGAAGTATGAGTTTATTATACCAGAGTAAGAATTCTTGAGCTGCACTTGTAGGTTTAATGTTAGACATTTTGTTGTTATACGTTTTCTGAATAATATAGCAGGTGCTGCATGTATTAAGACTATCTGTATTGTCAAACATCTGCTTCCTTCTAGTATGTGCTTAAGCAAACATTTAAATAACAGTTCTTTGCATGGTAATGCTGACACCAATGTATTTTGTTTCTCTATTGTTGCTGTACATTTTACACAAAGAGCATTTTACTGTACATTACAAGATAAGCATATCCACAGTGTGTTTAAAACAGGAAAAAAATCTATTATATCCTAAACAATATGCCTACATAAGGATGTGAGATATACTCCAGAATTGAAAAAATACTTCCTTTAATGTGACAAGATATTATAAAGTGCGATAAAAGAATGAACACCATAAAAATCACTTTTAGTCCCACCAGTGGTGAGACTTCAGGCAAAAATAATTCATCCATGTTTAAGCATTTAAATACATTCCCTTTCTGGTCAAGGCTCTATCAACCAATGAAAAGGAAGCTGTCCCTCCCTCATTACTAATAAATGGAAACCTTCTCTCTGGGTTAAACTCTATGTTAACCCACATCAATTATTTTTACAGATAGTAAAACAATAAAATTAGCAAAAAATATATATTTATGTGTATATATGTTATTTAAATAAATGTCAATAAATTCCAATTTTAACATTAAATACTGTTGTACTATGTACACGTAAATAGGTTGAAAAGCTCTAAAAACCTAAAAACATTTCATACCATTAGACAAAGTATATACAGGAATGGTTTGTGCTATAGGACTGCAGCTCCCCCTAAGCTATGGAAAAGGGAAAAAAAAACAAATGGAAAACATCTCGGAATGTTTCTAAACTTCCACACATGCACACGTCGCAATTGCGGAACTCAAAGGGGAGCCAGACTGCTGCAACAGCAGTCAGGAGTAGGAAGAAGGCATCTCGGTACTCTGATGCCCAGAATTCTATGCGGTGATGACCGCATAGAATGGAAGAGATCCGGACTGCAACATCTGCAGGCTGGAGTCTGTTCTCGCGGGGAAGGAGGATGTGCTTACACGAGGAGGACATGTTTACTGGACCTAAGATACTGGGGGAAGGAGGATGTGTTATTGAAGCTGCTGCATGTTTACCGGACCTAAGCTACTGGGGGAAGGAGGATGTGCTACTGAAAGTGCTGCATGTTTACCGGACCTAAGCTACTGGAGGAAGGAGGACGCGTTATTGAAGCTGCTGCATGTTTACCAGACCTAAGCTATTGAAGCTGCTGCAGTTACTGGACTTGAAGGACACTGGGTACTATTGAAGCAAATGAAGTGCATGTGTACCGGACTTGAAGCTACTGGGAGAAGGTGTGAGTGTGTAGAAAATGCCCCAGTTGATGTATACTGGTGGCTAGAGAGAACTCACATTGTGGTGGCTCAGGCTTGAACCCTGTACCTTGGGTGCAGGTAGCAAGAGCCTGAATTCTCTACCCTCCACCATCTGTGAAAACTTTGCAGATTTTTGCCTCATATCTTTGTTCTTTTCTGCTCCTCATAAAATCTGTGGATTTGCAATTCAGTACATAGTTGATGGTGCAGTGGTAGCATTGTTGCCTCACAGCTACAGGTTCTCTGGTTTGATTCTTGGCTGGGGTGCCTTCTGTGTGGAGTCTGCACATCCTCCCTGTATTTGTGTGGGTTTCCTTTGGGTGCTCTGGTGTCCTCCCATGTTACAAAGGCGTGTGTGGCTGGAGTGTTTCTCCCTGGGCCTCTGCTGAAAATTAGCTACTGTTCCAAGTCAGACTTTCCTGGTTAACAAATGTTAAATAAATAAAAATTACAGGCATTTTGAATTTCAGACTTCATATTCTTCAGGAAGTACATGGTAACAAAACCTTTTATTCTAGAAGTTTACAAGATGAATATTTGAAATTTGTCTCTATTTTTGGGACTGTATTCCCCCCATTATTGGCTTCATCCAGGTTTTTTTGTGCTAAGGTTGAGAGCTATGGTGAGAACTGAATATGTTTGGGGGCTACATTTCCCCATTACTGGGTTTGTCCAGGTGTTTTGTAGCAAGAGGTTGACAGCTATGGTGAGAACTGAATTCACTAAATGGTAGCTATTTAAGTTTCAGTCTTCCTCTCTTTCACAAAAAAAAGCTAATTTGGCAAAGTGGTATGTTGCTCTGTTTTGCACAGGGTCCTGGGTTCAAGACTTAGCAGTGAAATGTGTGGTAGTAACTAAGCACTTTATTCTAGCAACTTTCCAAGATTATACAAGCAATGTTTAAAATATGTCCCTGGTTTTTGGGCTTTTGCTCCCCCCCCCAATAAATGTTGGCGTTTTCCAGATTTGTTGTGCTGCAAAGTTGAGAGATAGAGCTGAGTGTCTAGTATATTTTACAAGGAGCTGAGAGCTGCAGGGGAAGATAAGTTTAGTGCTGCTTATGCTGAGTCTGCTTGCAATGTTAATAGCACAACAGGTAGTGTACTTGCTTTTGATGCAGAAGGCTGTGGGGTTCAACTCCCACAATATGTAGATGCATTGCTGATACTGTGTTGTAAAGGGGGTGGATGCTACAGTCATTTTTGTTGAAGATACGTAGTAATTCTGAAGCTGTTATCAGTTTGTCATCCATTCCCTATTGCAATATTACTAGCTTATCATTTTTTAATGTAACATAGGCAATTTATTCCTCAAGGGCAACAGGCACTTTATTTGTAGATGAAACAATGAAATATAAAGTTGCTTGCTAGCAGCAGCCTCTTCATTAGTTTCAGATCTCTTTAATGTGGAATTATTTAGATGATATTTACTTCTTCAGAGATTGTGCATATTTACTGATACTGGCAGACTGCTGAAGTTTGAGTAGACTTATGACGGAAAATGTTCTAAATTGGGCAGTTTTGTGATTATTGGTGCATGCATTTTGTTTCATTTTTACTGGAAAAATGTTCAAAACAATAAATTTAAAATGCCCTCTAACAACTGTACTGTATTATATAAGGAATATTATTTAATACAATCAGGAAGATGTATCAAATGACACATGTATGTTTTGTGTGTAAGGAGCCTATGATTTGAAAACAGCCCAAAGTTAATCTTTATCTGCCATTGGCAAAATGTATTTTCTTTGAATGTGGGTTTCAGTGAATGTGAGTTTCAAGGGCAGGGAAGTTTTAATGCTAAGCCTATTTTCACTGTGAAACTGCATTGCTTTGTTTAGCAGGTCTATTAGTGTTTGTCCTGTAAAATGCAAAATAAAACTTTCAAATTAAATCCAAATCATCACAGAAGTAAAGCAGTATGCACATTACAGTGTTTATGGTAAATGGGGCAAAATAGCCAAGTAATGGGATATTGGAATGGCTGCAGGGGGGAGGCTCCAATTGACCATGATTTTGTGAGGGGGTTAGTGCAGCAAACTCAGACAGCCCCGGCTGAACTGTGCCCCTTAACTGTCCAGATTTTTTGCTGAATTATAAGATTTTTGCTTATTTTTGGTTTGTTCCTCATAAAATTAGTGGTTTTCTGTCAAATCATTTAGGAATGAAGTCACTAAATAATAACAGATATTGAGTTTCAGACTTCATAACCTTAAGAAAAATGCATACTAAAGCAAGACCTGTTATTCTATCAACTAAGTTTATACAAGAGAAATGTTTTATTACTGTTTGTATGTTCCCCCAATATATTTAGCCTTGTCCAGATTTTCTGCATTAAGAGGTTGAGAGGTACGTGCAAATAAATCACTTCATAGTATTAGGAATATCCAAACCTTTCAACTGTCCCCAATTTTGGCTCAAAATGTTGCTCTCCCCCTAATAATCTCTCCTCAAAATAGCAATTTTGGAAGAAAATGTGGATGGTTTACAATTATAAGGAACTGCAGTGATCAGAGTTATAGATTACTTTTATTTCAGAAATAGATGTAGATTCTCTTATTTTGTCAGCTGTTCAAGTTAACAGTACTAATATTAAAAAAGTGCCCCTTTGACAGGATCCCAGCTGTACTGTGTGGAAATTTTATATTTTTGCATCACATTATTGGTCCGTTTTTCATAAAATTGTGTTTTTTTCTGGCAAATTAGTAGCAAATCATTAAAGATTGAAGTTAAAAAATAATGACAGACATTGAGTTTCAGATTTCATACCATTCAGAAAATTCATACTAATGCAAGACCTACTGCTATTCTATTATCTTTCTAAGTTTATAAGAGCAATATTTAAAAATTGTCCTTATGTTTAGGCCTTTGCCCCACTTCTATGTATGGCTTTATCTAGATTTTTTGCTCTGAGGTTGAGAGGTATGACAAATGTGTTACAGCCATCACTGTCAGCCAGAGACATTTCAAATTGTGACATACTTGTTGCACCCCGCTCTCCCATGTAGTGACTCTTGATGTGTCCAAGCAGGGCAAGGAGCAGTTATGCAGTGCAAGTGTGCAGAGTTATTCCCCCATCCAAGGTAGACACATGTATGACAGTGGCTTTTCATCTGTCCTTGATTTTGCAGAATGCTCTGTTTTCTGTCATATTTTTATACGGTTGATTTATGCTGATTATTCAGAAAGTGCTTGTTGCTCTGTGTTTAAGTAACAATGCTTTAATGACCATCAGGTAAGCTCGTCTGAGATTGTAAGATGCAAGTAAGTTTTAATAGGCATACTGTTAAAGAATTACCAACATTGAAAAAGCCTTTTTGTTGTTGCGATGCAGAGAATATTTACTTAACTAGATAACGTATAAGCCTTGGGTATTGAAATGCGTATGACAGTATTTGTAATAAAGGACAGGATTATAGTATTTTCAAAAGCTCATTACATTTGTTGGATACTTGTAGTCATCTTTGCAGGCTTTACCCGTAAACTAAATAGAATGCCAATCTATCATGTGTGGTCTGTAACCTGTGCAGTAATCCTTTAAGCAATTTATCTTGAGTTTGTTTCTTGTTTGCTGTTCATTTTTTTACTTTGATCATGTTTTCCCCATGAAACAAGTAGATAGTTGCCGGGTTGCAGGTCTTTTTTGGATAAGAAACATTTTTACAAGTGGGGGTATCACAGAGATTGTTACTTTTAGCATGTTACTTGGTACTTTTATAAAGCTGAATATAAATTATAATTAGAACTGCAGCGCAAGGAGAGGTGGTTTGAGTTAAGTGCTGCTTGTTTTTTTATATGCTTGATTTTGAAAGGCATTCCAGTAATGTATTTAAAAAGTAATTTATTTTTTCATGTCTCACATCCTTTTTGTTTCCATCTAGATATTAAGTAAGCTGTCATGTAGCCAATGCATTCAAATATTTATTTCTTCTACACTTCATTTTGTCTTGATTGGACTCTTCTAATGACGGTTTGGCACCCAGGGCAGCATATTTAAAGTTCCAGTTGTTGTGGTTTTGAGCATAGCTCTGCCTTTTTCTAATTGGCCACACCCCCTTCCCATTGGCCCCCACTCATTCAGCTGTCTCCTGCAGCCTCCTCCCCCTTTGATTTAAAGTCACCAGCCGCCACAGTGTGTGTGTGTGTATGTATGTATATATATATATATATATATATATATATATATCAATAAATTATATTATATTACAGTATGAATGTTCATTTCATACATATCAGATCACAATAAAGGTTTTGCAGATGTTCTTCCCCCTTATAAAATCTTGCATAGTAAAACTGTTAAAATTATCCTATCCTGAGAGAATTAACTTGATTTTTAACAGCCCTAATATATATACACAAGTTCAATCAGTTATAGCTTGCCCTTCTACTTACGTCCGTTATCTCAAAAGATTTTTTAATTTTAATATACATGTAATTGAGTAGATTTCATTCAACCCAGGATAAGTGCAAGCGTTAGTCCTGAGTAGTCACATCAATTCAACTTTTTTCCAGATACAGCGATTCTGGGCCCCCTCTTCCATCTGGGATAACACTGTCTATTGCCTTAAACTTAAAGTGGTGGTCTATTTGTTCTTGTCTATGTCTGCTCACAGCATTTTCCAGGCTTCCCTTCTTTATGTTGCACAGGTGTTCATAAACTCTTTCTCTGAACTTCCTGTCAGTCTTTCCCATGTAGAATGCTGGGCATTGCTGGCATTGAGCTACATAGACTATGGCTTTGGACTGACAGTTAAGTTTGTGTGTGATCCTGTATTCCCTTCTTCCTGATGTTAAAGGATGACCCAGTTATATGTGGACAATAATTACACACATTGCATTTAAACATGCCATTCCTATTCCCATACTTAGGTGCAACATTTGTGGATTCCAAAATATTTTTCAAGTTTTGGCCTCATTTAAAAAACAGTCTGGGTAGGTCTTGAATCCTGGCCCTCGTGGTTGGATCATTCCTGATTACATCCCACTTCTTATTAATGGTTTTCATGATCTCATAGGCATCTATGCTAAAGGGTGTAATGAGACTGCCCTGGCCAAATCTAGTCATACCTGAATCAGTGTTCAACTCTATCACTGTATTTTCCAATGTGTTTTTCCTATCCAAAATTGCTTTATAAACATCCCTTGATCTCTTTTCCTGGACCTCTTCCAGTAGTTGGTTCAACAGGTAGTTAGGGTAACCTCTACTGGAAAACATTTCTTTTTTTTTTTACATTCATTCACAAACTCAGCTTCATTTGTTACCATCCTCGCTGCTCTTACTAGTTGTCCCTTCACCACAGATCTCTTTTGGTGAAGGTGGTGGCAACTACTAAAATGTAAAAGTGTGTTTGAATACACTGCTTTTCTATAAATGGTTGCTGAATAGCATCTATTTGTATAATCTTTAGTTAAATTTATATCCAGGTATGCTAGATTATCTCTCCCATAATTGAAAGTGAAAGATAGGAAGTGTGTAGTGTTATTAAAAATATGTTACTAGTTCGTCCACTTGGATTGCATCCCCTTCAATTAACATAAAAATGTCATCCAGGAAACGGGTATAGAAATGGATCTGATGGGGCGTCTGCCCCGGTTTCTTAACATACTCTTTCTCCCAGTAAGTCACCACAAGGTTTGCTAGACTGGCCCCAACAAGGGAAGCCCATTGCTACCCCCATTTTCTGTAGGTAGAATTTGATATGCAGCAAGTTCATTAGGTTTGGGTCTTGGATTGTTCTGTAGGCCAGGCATAAATCTCCCCTAAGACATCTATACGATATAAAGTATCGTGATATGGGCTTTAGTTGGTCTGTGTAAGGCACATGCTGGGGCCTATTGATCTTCTTGTCAGAAACCTCTGAGGTATCTCTAACTGATCTAGGTGCTTAGTACGGTACATGCCAAATGGAGCATTATACTCAATTATGGGTTGGATGAGTGCCCAGTATAGTGGGGGTTATAATTTCTTTTGCTCTCGAGGTGATTCCTTAAAAATTAAGTGTGCTACATAGAAAACGTTCCTTACTACAGTAGACACATGGTGGTCGAAGTTAAGGTCACAGTCAACATGTTATCCCAGCTCCCTTACCACTTCATGGGTACTTAGGACATCGATGTTGATTTGATAGTGTGAGGGGACATTGTGCAGAAGGGAATGATGATGCACTTCTTTGCATTCAGTTTGAGATCGTGACTAATACACCAGTTGTTGGTTTGCACAAAACCTTGCTGGAGTATACTGACATTATTTGGGGATTCAATGATTGCACCTAGTTTGCATTCTGCAAACTTGGTCAGCCACAACTCCTTAGTTTTGACCTGAACTTCTGAGAAGTATAGACCAAACAGTACAGGGCCAAGCACTGACCCCTGTAGCACCCCACTGGTAAGAGGTCTGCTGATTGATGTGGAGTCATCCACTTTGATAGCGTGTGTCTGGTTTGTTAGCCAGTTGGCAACCTGTCTTACAACAAAGGGGTTTACATTCAGTTTGCTAAGTTTATCAGTAATGCCTGAATATGGGATTATATTGAAAGCCTTTGCCAGGTGGAGGCATGCTGTGTGCACAAATTTGCCCTAATCAATTGCCTTGGACATATTTTCAAAGAAATCTACTAGCTTTAACAGGCAGGATCTGCCCTTCTTGAAGCCAAATTGGGTAAGATCTAGGGTCTGGAGGTTACCTATATCTATTTATGAAGTCCATAATGATACATTCCATGGCCTTACAGATGTGACTGGTCAGGCTTATAGGTCTTTAATTCTCCAGGTATGTTGATAGGGAGCCTTGGTGGAGGGAAATAACTGTTGCTGTTCTCCATTCTGCAGGAACAAAGCCTGTGGTTAGGCTAAGATTGAAAAGGATAGTTAGTGGTGATGCTAGTTCATGTTTTAGCCTGTTTAGAAGACAATCTAGGATGTTTGTCTGGTCCAAAAGAGCCTGTATTTTTTTGCCTTGGAAAATGCTTTGAAGACCTGCTCTTCAGATTTGTAGGGTGGAGGAAAGGTTTGTTGCAAGTTAAGAGGGGATAAAGGATTAACATTTTCACCAAATCTATCCACTAGCAGGTTTGCTATCTCTGTGGGGTCAGTGTATGTGATACCATTGGCCAATAGTTTTGTACATGCTTGGCTCCTACCCTTTAGGTTACATATGCAGCTGTAAAAGGCCTTATGGTCATCCTTGGCAGTACTCACTAGGTTTCTCTCAAAGGAGCTCTTGGATGATTCCACAAGTTGTCTTATTTGCCTGCTGAGGCGGAGGAGTGTGCTTTTCCACTGCTTGGGCCATGCCTTTGTATTCTTGGACAGCAACTTTTTGCTTTTATTGTAGTTTGTTGATGCTGGATGTCCACCGTGGCAGCTTGTTTTTAACTGAGCCTCTGACTTTGATTCTTTCTGGTGCTGCCGAGTTTATACACATATGCAAGTGACTGCACAGGTCTTTGGTACAAGCTTTGGGTTAGTTACCAGTTTGAGCTTGGGGTGGGACTTGGAATGCATTTATACCTTCACCTAGGAGGGCATAGTTTTGCCCCGGTGAAGTTTATTTTTTAGTGTTTTCACACTTTGTGAGTTCTGGTGTTAGTGCCCCCTCAAATGTGACTGATTTGGTGGTCAGTTTAAACTAATGAGGGTCTGACAGTCGCGGCATTGCATCTGTTTGACATATTGGTGAGGACCAGATCCAGAACATTTGTTTTCCTTGCCAGTGTATGGACAATTTGTTCCAGGGTATTTGAACTAACAAAGTCAAAGGACTTTCGTGCTAGTCAGTTACGGCTAGTGAAGGTTTTCCAGTTGATGGTGAGATAAATGAAATCCCCCATAACCAGTGTGTTTGGTAAAATCTGGGGTGTGTCCAGTTTTGTCAGTTAGGCCTCATGGGTGTCATGAGCCACAGAGGAGGATCTATAACTGGCTATGACTTGAATGGGGTTCTTACCCACCTTAACCTGGTCTTGGAGTGACTCCATGGAGTTGTTCAGTCTATCTAGACATGAAGTAAATTTATCTCTAATATAGATTGAAGCACCATCTCCTTTAGTTTTCACATGCTCATTTTGCAGTTTAAAGGTGTGGAAGGCATCATATCCTTTTAAGTCCATGGTACTCTCCTAGACCATGAACCAGGTTTCTGTGACTGCACTGATACCTACATCTTCTAGTGATAGATGTGCTTCCAGGGAGTACAGTTTTGGTTTATGCTCTGAGCTTTTAGAAGCATGACTCTTATTTTGCTCTGATTGTTTAATTTCACATTGGGAATGTTGTTTGAGAACTTGCATAAAAAAGCACTATGGGCAAGGCAAGAGCCTTTGACAGTAGCCGCAAGCCTGGAAGTGCCAGGTGCAAACCGTCCCTGGCAAAGCAGCAAGATTTGTCAAACATGGCTTCCCAGGCTGACAGGAACTGGATCCTCTTGGAATGACACCAAAAACTGAGCCAATTATTAAAATCAATAATTTTTGTTTATACTCAGACATCATTCTAGGTGAGGGTAGTATGCTGCTCAAGGCATCTGGACTAGATCAAAGATATTGGAAAATTGGTTTAAATGGAATCCCATCTAAGAACTCATGGCTTGTTTCTTTCAAGTCTGGATTCAGATATAAACATAACACTGAAGTTGCCCAATCTTGTGTAATATACATTTCTCTTTTCACCACTAACTAAAGATTTTATTCACTCCTAAGACTTTGTGACATCTCTATGGCAGTTGGCACTGCTGTTCACAAAATCCTGATAGACTTACTGTGGAATATCATCTATCCTTTAATACCTTATCTCGTTCCAAGCCAAAAATTAGTGCATGTTCAAATTAACCTTGGAGTTATCCTTTGACTTATGGTACTACAAGGACAAATCTGCAGTTTGTGATACATGATAATTTTAAATATCAGCATTTGGATGGAACAAATAAGTGTAAAACCAAATGCAGAAAAAATGCAGACAAATGGAAGTACTGTTACTGTATACTGTCTGTTCTGATGATGATCCTAATCTATCCTCAATATTCTTATGCTGTAAATAAGTTAGATTGTTTTGTAAATTTAGTCTTGAAAAATACTTGAATTGTACATTGACTCAAAAATCAAGTGCCTATAGTTTTGAAAATATATTTTTACTTTAAGAATATTTCTAACATTTTATTTCATGTTCCATTTAAGTCTTATAAGTAAAGCAATACCGCCCAGGTTCAAAGATAATCAAGGAACACTGCTTCCATCAATTTGGGGTTGTATACCAAATTCCCAACCCAGTTATACAATTCTTTCATAAGTTATTTATCACCATTTTCTTTACATACATTTTATTCTGTAATGCTGGAATATTCATAATGATGAAATTTTGTCTTAAAGTAGTTTCCACTAATGGTGTTAGTAATTTTAAGTGATTATGCATTAAGGAAACTTTTGTCTGATTTAGTTTGTGTTGAAACTCTCCTGTAAAAAGGGATCATTAAAAATCTTGTAAGCCAAAAGTATTCTCCCATGAATGTAGTGGCAGTTTAAGGAGTAAAGATTTAACACTTTACATCTTTCTTTATAGGAGAAATATTTTACACTGGAGATGTTTTTTGTAAAAATTCTTTGTAAACATTCCCAAAATGAAAGATGATTCTTATTATATATTCAAAATAACTGTGGTTATCCCTTAAAATTGGACGTTTGACATTCGTGCTTTGAATGCATAATGAGTTGGGTATGATTGGAGACGGTTCACAGGTCAAACAGACGATACCAATAAAACCAAAGAAACATTTGTGTTGATGTTTATTAGTTTACTTTATTATCGTACACACTGTGATGAATGATTGGAGACAGACCCAGTCATAATTCTTTCTAGTACATGTACCTTACTTACCTGAACCGAAATATTGCTATCTACAAAAATAAATAAATAAAATGGAGAACAAAGTGTTTTATAGCTTTGAAAACCATACAGAACATATTCTGCTACACAGAGGGCAGGCAGAAGTAAAGTGTCTCTCTAAACAGCTAACAATTAAAACACTTCAACATGCTTTTTTTGTGTGGTATCTTTATTTTACATCTTTTAAAACTATTTCTCAGTGCTGTCATGTGGTGGATAATGTCTATTCTCTTGAATGAGAGTAGACCATGTCAGTACTGGAGTGCTTGTACCTTATTGTTGTTACACAGGTGGATAACAATGTTGTCTTTTATCTCCAACTCATACAAATCCAAACTAGTAAAAAAGAGAACCTTGGAATACCACTGAGCAAGTTCTTTAATGGATTTGAGTGCTTTTGTCAGGCGTTCACCCCTAGACTTCTTCAGAATCCATTAAAGTCGCACATATACCTGGCCAGTTAAATACAAAAAATAGCAATCACATGATGTCAAAACAGTCTATACATTGGTTAAATTTTTTTTCACAGTGTATTTGAAATGAACATAACTAAACTTGTGATTCCCTCCTTACTAACCATAAACTGTCTTGTCAATACAACAAGCAAGGTCCATCAATCAAATATTCATCACAATAAAATCATACTATGAACACATATTGTAAAGACACTCCTTAAATACATGTCTAATAATTTAATTACTATAAAACTAAGCTGTACAGGACAACCTCCTACCTAAAACATCCCTCTAATTTTACCATTTTGTTTTATATGTTTAGAAGTTTACCGAATCCCCTGTTTCAGAAAGTTAAAATGCCACATAATGGTGAAGAAGTTCGTGACAAATAACACCATATTGGTTAATAACCAAACCTTATAATTGTCAAGAAAAATAAAATTCCGATTTAAGTTTTAAATAACTAGAGATAGACAGTGTTTCATTCATCCCATAATTATTGTCAGTTGCATTGCACCTCAATTGCCAGAGCAATTCTCTGTATTCCAAGACTAATTCAATTGGCCCACCCCTTGTCTCGTCACTTTGAACTTGTTCAAGAGCCGAAAATTTAAAATGATGTTGTGGGTGCTCTAAAATACATTTAGCCAGTGCATTCTTTGAATTGCCTTTTCTAATGTCGTATACATGCTGATATATACGTTTATGTAATTTGTTAATAGTTTTTCCTACATACAATTTTTCACATAGCTGGCAAGTACACCAATCTTTTGCTCTGACAATTAAATTTTTTATTTAGGTGAACTATGTAGAGAATTGACTGCCATGTTCAATAGCCATGGATCTGAATTATTGGAAGTTTTGATACGGGACAATGATAAAAAAATGCAGAGTTTAAAATCTATTCTTGACTGTATAAATGAAGGTTTATGTAATGATTTACTATTTCATACAAAAATTAACGATTACAATGCAGTACCGGTGAACGTGGACAAAATTATTATGTCTATAAAAAATAAAAAAAAAAAGAAAAAGCTTGACAGGGACAAGGGGGAATATGAACAGGGGAGAGTGTATCCCCTGGTTAACACCAGGGGGCATATAGATGAGTATATTAGTAACGACGAGGGGACCACTAGGATGGATAAAAACATTAACAGTGAAATGAATGAAAACATGGTCCCTTTAGATGTAGGACCAAGAAGGTCAGAATGCCTTCAAAATCGAAATCGCCAACATTACAATCAGGGGGAGATGGGCAATGGCAACTATCACACGAACAGGGGCAGGATTTACAGGGGGAGGGGATATGTGAACAGATAGTAGATCAACCAGAGGAAAGGGGAGATGAGACTTACAATATTATACTGAATAAAAACTGGGATTTTAAAATTTTCAACTATAATGACATGAATATTACTGGTGAATGAGACGATTTACTACAAAAGGGGCTTAACTTTGTGTCTAAGAGGAGACCTAGAATAGAGCATTCTTTACTTGACTTTAAAGTTTATACCAGAAAACAATTTAAGAAAGCAATTTGAGAACACTATTCAACCTAGTAACACTTTTATATGTAAAAAAAACTAGTGTTTACAACCCACCTTTATATCCTACACTTCAAGTATTTAAAAATCTGTGTATGGAAAAAATAAGGAAAATACACAAGAAAAAAACTGATGATGATGATGATGATGGAAATAATCTATCACACACAGAAATAGAACTGTTAAATGTGATTGCAAACAACAAATCTAAAAGGGTTATGAAACCCGACAAGGGTGGTGGGTTGATTATTATTGACCAAAACAGGTATGTTGAAATAATGTTTGCACTTTTGTATTCTGATTCATATGAAGAAGTTTCAAGGAATCAATTAAATATATCGTATAGAAATATAGATATTATTTTACAAGACCTACTGTTTAATGACCAGATTTCCACTGAACAACATAATTATTTGTTGCAAAAAAAAACCCGGAAACCTACCATTTTCGGTATCCCCAAGCTTCATAAATGTATAAATGATCCCCCTTTTAGACCCACTGTGGATGCAAAGGCATCCAAGACATTTAATTTGGCCAAATTTATTGATAATAACTTGAAATACACTTTGCAGCAACATGCACATGTTTTAAAAGATTCATGGGATTGTCTCAAAAAATTTCAGAATGATATCAGGAAAATTTGATTTTAGTAACCATGGACATCAGAGATTTATTTGCTGCCATTCCCCATGAAGAGGAACTTGAAATGTTCTATGATTAGTTGTGTTCTTTTTCTATCCAAGGGCATTCTAGAGCATTAATGTATAGGACACTGATGGAACTTGTTTTGCATAACAATTTTTTATTTGAAAACCAGTTATTTAGACAAAAAACAGGGGTTGCAATGGTGGCAGCATGCACCACCTTATTTGCCAATATTGTTCTAATACAATGGGAAATCAATTATGTTTTCAAACATGATTTATTCAAAAAAATGTAAATTTTAGGGCACGTTTTTAAAAGACCTAATGGTGTTATGGGAGGGTACACCAGAACAGTTGGTTGAATTTTACAACTATTTGAACACAAGTACTGATC